>NW_022631032.1:9638685-10063398 GCF_010015895.1 Lontra canadensis | reverse complement strand
GATACCTTGTGTCTTTTGATTGGGGCGATGTCCCTCAGTGGAACAGACTTTTAAAAGTCCTGATTTTGTGCTCCGTTGCTCCGCCGCTTGCCGGGAGCCGGCCCCTCCCCCCGCGGTCTATCTTCCCGTTGCTTTGGATTCACGTCTCTGCCAGTCCTACCTTTCAGAAAGTGGTTGATTTTCTGTTTCTAGAATTGCTGTTCTTCCTCTCTTCGATCTCCCGTTGGATTTGTAGGTGTTTGCAATCTTTAGATAAGCTATCTAGCTGATCTCCCACTACCTGAAATAGTCTCAACCTGCTACTTCTCCGCCATCTTGACTCCTCCCCAACTGTATGTCTTCTTTACAAAATATCTCTTCAAACCCTCTGCCTATTTTTTAATCAGGTTGTTTGGCTTTTTGTTTGTTTGTTTTTGTTTGGGAGAGTGGTGTTGGGTTGTATAAATTCTTTATATATTTTGGATATTAACCCCTTATTGAGTATATAGTTGGCAAATATCTTCTCCCATTCAGTAGGTTGCCTTTTTGTTTTGTTGATGGTTTCCTCACGGAGAAGCTTTTATTTTGATGTAGTCCCAATGGTTTATTTTTGCTCTGGTTTCCCTTGCCTGAGGAGACATACCTAGAAAAATGTTGCTACAGCCAATGTCCAAGAGATTACTCACTCTATTTTCTTCCAAGAGTTTTATGGTTTTAGGTCTCACATCTAGTCTTTAATCCATTTTGAGTTTATCTTAGTGTATGATGTAGGAAAGTGGTACAGTTTCATTCTTCTGCATGTTGCTATCCAGTTTTCCCAGTATCATTTATTGAAGAGACTGTCTTTACCCCATTGTATATTTTTGCCTCCTTTGTTGTAGATTAATTCACCATATAGGTATGGCTTATTTCTGGGCTCTCTTACCTGTTCCATTGATTGATGTGTCTATTTTTGTGCCAGTACCATACTATTTTGATTATTATAGCTTGCAGTATAGTTTGAAACCTGAGATTGTAATACCTCCAGCTTTGTTGTTCTTTCTCAAGATTGATTTGGCTCTTAGGTCTTTGTGGTTCCAACAAATTTTAGGATTATCTGTTCTAGTCATGTGAAAAATGCTGTTGGTATTTTGATAGGGATTGCACTGAACCTGTAGACTGCTTTGGGTAGTGTGCACGTTTTAACAATGTTAATTATTCCAACCCATGAGTATGGAATGTCTTTCCATTTTTTTGTTTCATCTTCAGTTTCTTTCATCAATGCCTTACAGTTTTCAGAGTACAGATCTTTCACTACCTTGGTTAAATTTATTCCTATGTATTTTATTCTTTCTGGTGCAATTGTAAATGGAGTGATTTTTCTAATTTCTCTTTCTGCTACTTCATTATTAGTGTATAGAAATGCAATAGATTTTTCTGCATATTAATTTTGTATCCTGTCACTTTACTGAATTCATTTACCAATTCTAATAGTTTTTGATGGTCTTTAGGGTTTTTATTTGTTTGTTTTAAAAATTTTTATTTATTCATTTGAGAGAGAGCAAATGAATGGGAGGCAGAAACAGAGAGAGAGAAGCAGGCTCCCCAGTGAGCAGAGAGCCCCATGTGGGTCTCCATCCCAGGACCCTGAGATTGTGACCTAAGGCAGATACTTAACTGGCTGAGCTACCCAGGTGCCCTAAGGGCTTTAAAAAAAAAAAAATATATATATATATATATGGTATCATATCATCTACAAATATTGACAGCTTTACTTCTTCTTCTTCCTTACTAATTTGGAAACCTTTTATTTCTTTTCTTTCTTTTTTTTTTTTTTTGGAAACCTTTTATTTCTTTTCCTTATTTGATTGCTGCAACTAGAACTTCCATTACTATATTGAATAAAAGTAGTGAGGGTGGACATCCTTGTCTTTTTCACTGAGAGGAAAGCTCTAGGTTTCTCACCATTGTGTGAAGTTAGCTCTGGGTTTATCAGATATGGCCTTTATTATGTTGAGCTATGCTCCTTCTACACCCTCTTTGTTGAAATTTTTATCATGAACAGCTGTTGTATTTTGCCAGATGCTTTTCTGTGTTGATTGAGATGATCATATGGTTTTTAACATTCCTCTTATTAATGTAAAGTATCAAATTGATTGATTTGCAAATATTGAACCATCCTTCCATCCTAGAATAAATCCCATTTGATTGTGATGAATCGTCCTTTTAATGCATTGTTGAAGTTGGTTTGCTAATATTTTGTTATGGATTTTAGCATCTGTGCTCATCAGAGCTATGGGGCTCTAATTTTCTCTTTTTTTGGTAGTGTCTTTGTTTGGCTTTGGTATGAGGATGATGGTGGCCTCGTAGAATGTATTTGGAAGCTTTTATTCCTCTTCTTTTTTTTTTAATAGTTTGAGAAAAATAGGTATTAACTCTTCTTTAAATGTTTGGTAGAATTCACCTATGAAGTCATCTGGTACTGACTTTTGTTTTTTGGAAATTTTTCATTACTAATTCAATTTCATTGCTAGTAATTAGTCTGTTCAAATTTTCCATTTCTTCCTGAATCAATCCTCTAATCCTGAAAGATTATATATTTCTAGGAGTTTTTCCAGGTTGTCCAATTTGTTGGCATATAATTTTTCATAATATTATCTTATAAACCTTTGCATTTATGTGGTGTCAGTTGTTATTTCTCCTCTTTAATTTCTGGTTTTATTTATTTGAGTCCCCTCTCTCAATTTCTTCCTTTATGTCTATTAATGTTTGCTTTTTTTTTTTTTTTATTTAGGTGTTCCTGTATTGTGTTCCTAGATATTTACAATTTGTATACAACTTTTGTTGGATAGATCCCTTTATCATTTTGCAATGCCCTTCTTTGCTTCTTGCTATAGTCTTTTGTTTTAAAGTGTATTTTATCTGATATAAGTATTGCTGCCCTAACTTTTTTATTTTGCTTACATTTGCATGGTAATTTTAAAAAAGATTTTATTTATTTATTTGAGATAGAGCAAGAGAGAGAGAGAGCACAAGCAGGGCAGAGGGAGAGGGAGGAGCAGGCTCTCTGCTTAGCAGGAAGACTGATGTGGGACTCCATCCCAGGACCCTGGGATCATGACCTGAGCTGAAGGCAGATGCTTAACTGAGCCACCCAGGCACCCCATGCATGGTAATTTTTTTCTATCTCTTTAACTTTTAGTCTGTATGTGACTTTAGGTCTGAAGTGAGTCTCTGTTGGTAGCATATAGATGGGTCTCTATTTTTTAGCCATTCAGTCACCTCATGTCTTTTGATTGGGGTCCATTTACATTTTATATATATATATATACACATATATATATGTATATATATATAAATACATATATATAATTTATATATATAAATACGTATATGTATATGTATATTTCTTTTTTTTTAAGATTTTATTTATTTATTTGACAGACAGAAATCACAAGTAGGCAGAGAGGCAGGCAGAAAGAGAGGAAGGGAAGCAGGCTCCCCACTGAGCAGCGAGCCCGATGTGGGGCTTGATCCCAGGAACCTGGGATCATGACCCGAGCCAAAGGCAGAGGCTTTAACCCACTGAGCCACCCAGGCACCCCAATATGTATGTGTATATTTCTTTGTGTAAATATATATATTTGTACACATATATATAATCTCAACTTTAAATATAAGAAAGACAAGCTGAAAGTAAAAGGATTGAGAGAGATATACAAGCAGTAAGTACAAGAAAGCTGAAGTGATTATATTCATATGAGACAAATAGACTTTAAGATAAGAACTATCTGATACAAACAGGGACATTTTATAATAACAAAATGGTGAATTCATTAGAAATACATAATTATATATGTGTATATGCCTAATAGAGCTTCAAAGTACATGAAACAATATTTGACAGAACTAAAAGAAGAAATAGACAAACCAACCATTGCAGTTGGAGATTTTAACCCTCCTCTCAGTAACTTATAGAATACCTAGACAAGAAATTAGTGAAGATATGGAAGTTCTTCACAATACCATCTATCTTTTTAGGATTTAATTATTTATATGAGAGAGAGGGAGAGTAATGGAGGCAGAAGGAGAAAATCTTAAGCAGATTCCATGCTGAGTGCAGAGCTGGACATGGGGCTTGATCTCACAACCCTGAGCCAAAATCAAGAGTTGGATGCTTAACTGACTGAGCCACCTAGATGCCCCTCAGTCTTCTTGATCTAAATGATATTTATAGAATATGATACCAAACAATTGTAGAATATACTTTTTCAAGCACGCATAGAACCCAAATAGACTGTATGCTGGGCCATAAAATAAGACTCAAAACATTGGGCGCCTGGGTGGCTCAGTGGGTTAAAGCCTCTGCCTTCGGCTCAGGTCATGATCCCAGAGTCCTGGGATCGAGCCCCGCATCGAGCCCTGCATCGGGCTCTCTGCTCAGCAGGGAGCCTGCTTCCTCCTCTCTCTCTCCCTGCCTTTCTGCCTATTTGTGATCTCTGTCTGTCAAATAAATAAATAAAAAGTCTTAAAAAAAAAAACCTCAAAACATTTCTGAGGGTTGAAATCATGCAAAGTATATTTTCTAACCACAATGAATTTAAATTAGAAAATAATAACAAACCACCCTCTCCAGCAATTAAAAATTAAACAGGACTTCCAAAGAATCAATGGGTCAAAGAGGAAGTCACAACAGAAAATGGAATAATTTTTTAACTAAACAAATCAAGAGATTATAACCTATTGAACATAACCTGACATAATAAATAAATGTTTGAATAGTAGTTGATATTAATGAAATTATATCAATAATCAAGAACCTTCCCAGTGATGGGGCGCCTGGTGGCTCAGTGGGTTAAAGCCTCTGCCTTCAGCTCAGGTCATGATCCCAGGGTCCTGGGATCGAGCCCCGCATCGGGCTCTCTGCTCGGGGAGCCTGCTTCCTCCTCTCTCTCTGCTTGCCTCTCTGCCTACTTGTGATCTCTGTCTGTCAAATAAATAAATAAAATCTTAAAAAAAAAAAAAAAGAACCTTCCCAGTGAGAATATTATTTCATTGGTAAACTTTGCCAAACATCAAAAGAAGATAAAATACCAACCATATACAAACTCTTTCAAAGCACAGAGGAAAAAGAAAACTTCATAAATTACTTAAGAGATCAGCATAATCCTGATATCAGAAATTGACAAGGAAAAAAAATTATAAGAACAGAACATTTCAGAACCATATTTTTCATGAACTTAGATGCAAAAATTCTAAACAAAATATTAGAAAATCAAATATACAAATAAATTAAAAGGAAGGAATACCTAACAACCAAATGGGTTTTATTCTAGGTATGTGGGGTCAATTATACTATAAGCCAATCATCATAATTCACTGCATCAACAGAATAAAGGGGGAAAACTATATGATCATCACCACTGATTCAGAAAAAGCATTTAATCAAATTCCGGAAACTGATGTAAAAGGGGAAGTTCCTTATTCTGATAAAGAATATCTTTAAAAAGTTACAGCTAAATCATGTATAGTGATAAAAGATTGAACATTTTTCCTCTAAGATCAGGAATAAGACAAGGAATTGCTCTCACTCTTGTTCAATGTTATACTGGAGGTCTTAGCCATTCCAAAATGGTAATGAAAAGTAACAAAAAATATAAAAATCAAAAACAAGGAGGGGAAAAGTGTGCTTTCTGGCAGATAACATGATTATATTTTTGGAGCATTCAAAAGAATCTGCAGACTAATAAGTTAACTTAGTGAATACGAAGCCAATACAGAAAAACCAATAGTTGGCTGGTCTGAGTGCTGTAGTGTTCATAATTAATTGATCACAGCCAGTTACAGATTTCTTTTTTCCTTCTCTACTCCCACTGATTCCCTTGACTAGTCTTAAAAAGAAAAAAAGAAAGAAAAAGAAAAACCAGTTGTATTTCTATATGCTAGCCATAAAGTACTAGAAAATAAAATTTTAAAATCCACCATTTACCATAGCATCAAAAATATTGAAAACCTAGGAATAACTCTTAGAAAAGTTGTTCAAATCCTCTATTCTGACAGCTACAAACATCCAAAAACAAAAAACAAAAAGCAAAAATACCCCAAATCTTTAAACTATGGAAAGTTTAAGATCCCAGATCTTAAAACTATGGAAGTCCTTAATACTTGAATGGATCTAACATGTTTGTGGGTTGGAAAACTCAATATTGTTAAGATGTTTTTGTGGGCAAAATTCTAAGATGGCCCCATGATCTCTGCTCTCTGGTATTAAGTCATACTCTCTTGGAGTGTGGGGAGACCAGTGACTTGCTTTTGGTGAACAGAACATGACAAAAGTGATGGGCTGTCACACCTGTGATTATTTTATGACATATATACAGGGAGTCCTCACTTTGCACATTAAATGGGACAAGCTGAAACTTAATCAATGGGAAAATGTATGATTGTTCCCAGATCTTTAAAAGTGTTTGACAAAGGGGTGCCTGGGTGGCTTAGTTAGTTAAGCATCCAACTCTTAATTTTGGTTCAGGTCATGAACTCAAGGTTGTGAAATCAAGCCAGGCACAGGGCTGCACACTGGGTTAAGATTTTCTTTCTCCCTCTCCCTTTGGCCCTCCCCCACCTCTCTCTCATTAAAAAAAAAAATGTTTGATGAAACATTAAAAACTCCCTTTGCAAATATCACTAAATTCTACCCCTGAAACTAAAAACACAGTACATCTTAACTAAATTGAATTTTTAAAAAGAATTTTTAAAAAAATTTTCTTACTGCCAATTATAAATAAACTGGGAAATTAGAGAAATAGTAAAATTAATATTTATATGATATTATCTAAAATATGAGAAGTACTTTCAATAGCTACTACAAGTAAAAATTCACATATCCTATGACAAAGCAAGCAATTCCACATAAGACCAAAAGAACATAGGTCCACTTAACAATATATGTAAGAATTTTCTTATCAGCTTTATTCATAATAACCAAAAACTAGAAAGAAAATTAAATTTCCATCTTTAGGAGACTGGATCAACAAATTATAGGATATCCATGCAATGTAATATTACATAGCAATTTTAAAAATCTCATACTTGCCATAGCACAGATAAATATTAAAAATTCTAAATTGAGCAACAAACCCAGATACAGAAATATACTGCTGAATTACTGTTGGATTTAATTCATATGAAGTTGAAGAACAGCACACTGAATCAGTGATAACAGAACTCAGACAAGTGGTTACCTCTGGACATGGATGTTGCCTGGAGAAGCATGAAGAAAATTTCTGGAGTGATAAAGATGTTCCATATCTGGATCTGGAGACTATACAGATGTATAATTGGTAGAAATTGGTCAAGTTGTACCTTGAAGATTTGTGTGTTTTACTGTTTGTAAATTATATTTACTAAAAATAAATATATAAATAGAAGGAAAATGCATGTTAAGCTTTTAATACAGTGCTTTGTGCACAGTATGGCCTGAATAAATGCCAGGGTTTTGCTATTTTAAAAACCTGTAGAATGCAGCTATAGCTGTACTTAGAAATTTATAGTTCTAAGGCATATATTATAAAAGAAAAGAAGTTCAAAAGTAACTATCTTTTTAAAAAGATTTTATTTATTGAGAGAGAGAGAGAGAGAGAGAGCACATGCACATGGGGGGAGGGGGAGAGGGAGAGAGAGAATCTTAAGCAGATGCCCCCCTGAGTGCAAAGCCTGACGGGGTAGAGGTCTCACTCGATCTCATGACCCCAAGATTATGACTTGAGCCAAAACCAAGAGTCAGACACTCAACTGACTGAGCCACCCGCATGCCCCCCTGCCAAAATTAATTATCTTAACTTCTATCTCAAGAAGCTAGCCAGAAGAAAAAGAAATTGCAGCAAAGCAAAACTAAAGAAAGTAGAAAAAGGAAATATAGAAGCACAACCATGGAATAAGTAGACATACAATAGAGAAAATAATTGAAGCCAAAAGTGGGTTATTTGAAAAGATTTATAAAGTTGATAAACCCTAGGGCACCTGCATGGCTCAGTCACATAGATGTCTGCCTTTGGCTTGGGTCATGACCCCAAGATTCTGGGATGGGGACAGATCAGGCTCCCTGCTCAACAGAGAGCTTGCTTTTCCCTCTCCTTCTGCCCCTCCTGCTTCCTTGCTTGTGCTCTCTGTCCCATTCAAATAAATAAATAAATAAATAAATAAATAAAATCCTTTTAAAAAATTGATAAACCCCTATGAAGACTGATTAAGGAGCCAAAAGGAAAAAATATAAAGTATCTATAACAAGAACTTAAGGGGGTGCCTGGGTGGCTCGATTGGTTAAGTGTCCAATTCTTGACCTTACCTCAGATCTTGATGTCAGGGTTGTGAATTCAATCCCTGTTTAAAAAAGAATTTAAGAAGAAAAGAAGGACATCACTACAGATCCTACAGACATTTAAAAAAATAAAAATATTATAAACACCCCTATGCCAACATGTTTCAAATATTAGGCAAAATTGAAAATTTCCTTGAAAACAACTTCACAATTTGTTTCCAAAACACAACTGATCAAGAAAAGAAAGACAATCTTAACAGTCTTAGAATTATTAAAACAATGTAATGGAAAATATAGAAGGGTTAGGTTGGAGCTGAAGGGCTGGAGGTAGAAATACTGCCAGCATGGAGATGTGCAATTGGACAGCCTGCTAGTTTTTCAGAAGGGCAGTAAGGAAAGAGGATTGTCCATGTCTCACTTAGTCCTTGTCCCTAAAGGGCCAGGCTTGCACCTTGGTCAGCACCAGCATTGATGAGTCAGTGCTGATTGTATCAGGTGGGGTCGAGCTGCAGTGTCAGTGTGGACTGCCTGAGAGACCTTCCACAGTGGGCATTTCTGTCACTCCTGTATCTGCCAGCTCCAAGAAGATCTGTGGGACATGATCCTGCAACCAAGGAGTCTCCCAGACCATATCAGCGAGGAGCAATCTTCAGCTGGCTAAACGGATTGGAACTGACAAAAGATGTCAGGCCAAAGGAAAGCAAACAAATGTGAAACAGTATCTAACATTAGTGTGTGAAAAGGCTCTACATAGAGATCCTCTACTGATAAGTAGGACTGCTATTTGAGGTCAAATGACGGAGTTTACTTCCTTCTACTTATGGGAGGAAGAAGCTCAAGAATTATATCGGATCCCTAAAGAGTAGAGTGGAAGATGTTAGAAAAAAATATATGTATTAGCTAGCCAGCTAGGCTAGAAAAGCAAAACTAGAACATTAATTTCCCAAGGCAGTTTGTCTTTTTTTTTTTTTTTTTTTTTGAGATTTTATTTATTTATTTATTTGACAGAGACACAGAGAGAGAGGGAACACAAGCAGGGGGAGTGGGAGAGAGAGAAGCCAGCTTCTTGCCGAGCAGGGAGCCTGATGTGGGGCTTGATCCCAGGACCCTGGGATCATGACCTGAGCCAAAGACAGACACTTAACGACTGAGCCACACAGGTGCCCAGTTTTGTCTGTTTTATTCACTGTGACCATCTCCAGTGTTCTAAACAGTGCCTGGTGTGTAAAAGACGCTCTATGAATACTTGTTGAATAAATGAATGAAACAGCCAAAGACAAATGTGGAAAATCTGGGAGGAGAATTAAACAGAAAATTGGAGGACATAGATTTCTTTTTTAACAAATAGAAGAATCATTTTTTTCCAGAGGATACAAGGTAATGGAAAGGATATTATGCAAAAGTCAAAATCAAATAATTATCAACACTTTCAGATCATATTTCCACACTAAAAATCTAATTATTATAAGTGTGTATAGTCAGAATTTTAATTGCTGACAGATATAAAGCAATTATCCACCCCAACAGGTATAAAAAACTAACATTCCCAGTAACCTACTCTTCCCAGTTAAGGAATGATAGTTGCAGTTTTCCTTCATAATACTATGACCTAAAAGAAAATCATCAACACATTTAAGGCTGATCTAATTATAGATTCTAAAATAAAACATGTCACTTTTCCCTTACAATATATATGTATATATGCTTTTGGAAAGACAAAACCATTATGCAAAGTGAAATAAGTTAGTTAGAAAAGGATAAATATTCCACTGATATGAGGTAGCTAAGAGTAGTCAAATTCATAGAGGCAGAAAGTATAATAGTGGTTGCCAGGGGCTGGGGGAGAGAGAGTGGGGCGTTACTGTTCTGTGGGTACAGAGTTCCAGTTTGAGATGATGGAAAAGTTCTGGAGATAGATGATGTGGTGGTTGGACAACAATGTGAACATATTTAATGCTACTGAACCATATACTTAAAATGGTTTAAAATATTACATTTTCTGTTAGTGTGTTTCACCACAGTAAAAAAAAAAAGACACCTTTGATATCATTTATTTTTGGTAATCAAGGTACTAGTTTGTGGGTGTCAAGAATGGCAGGAATGGAAGTGGAGCCAACAAAGTGGGGAAGTGGGGGAAGGGTGGGAAGATTACTATAGGACAGGGTGAGGCAACATCCCCAGACTTCGGCCTCTAGGACCTGTGTGAGGAATTCTGGAACCACATCTGTGGGGTAGGAGGCCACAGACCCTGCCCACGGTGAGTGTCTGAGGGAGACCTGGCTGAGACCTTTAACAAAGTGGTCACCTCCATGGCCATGTCCCCCTCCACGGCCATGTACCCCATACCAGGTTGGAGAAAGGGGGGAGCAATTAGAGCCTGACCTTCGGAGATGGCACCAATGGCCATGTTTCTGTGCCCTAATGCATGTGCCCAGGAACTCTATGTTGACCCAGAACAGCGAAGACCCACAGGGCCACTGTGCTCCTGTTTAGGATGTGAAAGCATGTGAGAAGTGAGGGGGCATGGGAAGCACAGACAGGCTGGAGCCATCAGAGGT
Organism: Lontra canadensis; assembly: GCF_010015895.1. Classification (NCBI taxonomy): domain Eukaryota; kingdom Metazoa; phylum Chordata; class Mammalia; order Carnivora; family Mustelidae; genus Lontra; species Lontra canadensis. The sequence continues at coordinate 10,052,565 of NW_022631032.1, read as the reverse complement.
GGTCTTGGAGTGGCAGGCAGTGGTCAAATCATGAAGGACATTACAGGGACATCTTCCACCCTCCCACCCCCGATGATGCCTTCCTGCTGCCACACTTCCTTCACCAGACAGACAGACAGACACACACACACACACACACACACACACACACACAACTCTACCACATTTTCGTGATGAAAGTTTGAAATAACTGACTTCTTGGGTATAGCCTGTGCACTTTCCCACCCCCAGTACCCCAAACAGTGCTCTGTAAATATTGTCAAATTTCACTGGTTGTGCAGTTTTCAGGCCTGGCTTGGAAAGATTCCAGGCTAAGGAGCTATGGATTTGCAGCTTCCTCTGTTGCTTTTTATCAGAATATATGATTAAGGGCCATACCGTTCTTGGCTCAAACACATTCAGGTCTTCATTCTTGTGTGTGTTCCTTCACACACATACAGCACCTACTGCTGGGTACTAAGCTTGGGAACCCAGTGAGTTATCAAGACCCACTGAGAGAACTGACACCCGAGACCTCACAGATGCTCTGGTTAAACGCTTCACATTGGACACAAGGGGTTGCTAAGGTCCAGAGTGGGAATGACATTTGCTTATGGTCATACAGCAAATCATTGTTTAGCGTTTTTAATTTTTTCCAGCTTTATTAAGATATAACTGACACATAACATTGGGTAAGCTTAAGGTATGCAATGTAATCATTTGACATATGTATATATTGTGATATGATCACCAAAATAAGGTTAACACATGTACCACCTTCCCTGGTTACAATTGTGTGCATGTGTGTGTGTATGTGTGTGTGTGTGTTGAGAAATTTTAAGATCTATGCTCTTCGTGGCTTTCAAATTTGGAATACTGGGTTTAAAACTATGGTCGCCATGGTTGTACATTATATCCCCAGAAGTGTTTCTGTGTTTTTTCAGTGATAATATACAAAGGACCAACGAGCATATGAAAAGGCACTGAGTATTACTAATCACTAGGGAAACGCAAGTCAGAACCACAGTGAGATACCTCTATGCCCATTAGGAGGATTACTATAAAAAAGAAACGACAACAAAGGTAAATAACACGGGCGTGGAGAAAGTGGAGGCTTGTGCATTGTTGGTGGGGATGTGAAATGGTAAAACCTGTGGAAAACAGGATGGTGGTTCCTCACAAAATTAAACATAGAATTACCATATGATCCAGCAATTCCACTTCTGGGTTTACACCCCTCAAAATGGAAAGAGAGTCTCAAAGAGATATTTGTATTCCCCATGTTCACGGCTGCATTGTTCACAGTGGCAACATGTGGAAGCTATCTAAGCACCAGATGAATGGGTAAGCAAGATGTGGTGTATACACACCATGGAATATCATTCAGCCTTTAAAAGGAAGGGAATTTTGCCCTATGCCTTAATATGAACGAACCTTGAGGACATTATGCTAAGTGAAATAAGTCAGTCATAGAAAGACAATTCCATGTGATGTATATGACTTATATGAGATATCTAGGTTAGTCAAAATCATAGAAACAGAATGGTGGTTGCCAGTGGGAGGAAGGAGGGGACGAGGGTTTCAGTTTTGTGAGATGAAGAGCTCTGGTGATGGATAGGGTGATGATTGCACAACATTATTCAATACCACCGAACTGTGCATTCAAAATGGCTAAGATCATAAATTGTTATATGCATTTTCTCACAATAGAAAACTGTAATTATACAGATAGTATATAAGTACATCCTTGTATTTGTAAAAAGTCAAACAATATAGACCAAACTAAAGTGTTCCTTGACAGCCTCCCCATCAAGATATATAGCTTTGTACCCATGTGTCTTATTGAGTCCTCACACCCCCGTATGATTTAAGTATTACTGTGATCGCTATTTTCCAGACGAGGAAACAGAACCTCAGAGAATTTAGGGAACTTCCCCAGAGCCAGGAAGTGCTCGAGTCTAGATTTCAACTCAGGCACATGGAGGACAAAAGCCATGCTCTCACCCAAGTGCTCTTTCAGCCTCCTGCATGTTCAACTCTGCTGGACCTAAGGGCATCAGAGTTAGCCACTGCCCTCAAGGCAGTCCCAGTCTAATGGAGTGGGCAGGCACAAAGAAAATTACCCTAGCCCCACATGAAAATGCAAAAGCAAAGCTAATGACATCTACACAGCAGAGGCTACTTATCTTTCTGTCCCAAAGGACAGGTGCTTTTATGAGATGTTACGTTTTTAAAAAAAATGAAATCGTAGGTACCTCTTTAGCCTTCTTTTTTATTTAGGTCTCAACACAAATGTCTCCTCAGAGAGCCCTTTCCAAATCACCCTGGCGAAAAGAGCCCTCCACCCTCCACCAGTCACCCTCACCCCCCTCACTGCATCCTCTTCGTAGTGTTTTTCCTTACCTGCTATTCTCCTGTTCTTTGTCTTCACTAGAATGTCAGCTCTGTAGGAGCAGGGATCCTGCCTATTCTGTTCACCCTGAGTCTCCTGCACCTAGAGCAGTGCCTGGCACATAGCAGTTATCAGTATTAGTTTCCAAGGGCTGCCGTAACAACATGCCAGAAACTGGAGGGCGTAAAAGAGACATTTATTTTTTTCACTGTCCTGGAACTAGCAATCTGAAAGCGCAGTGTTGGCAGAACCAAACTCTCTCTGAAGGTTCTGGGGAAGACGCCTTCCTTGTTTCACCCTTGCTTTCTGGTTTATAGCTGCATCTTTTCAGTTTCTATTATTGTCATCACACGACCTTATTCCTCTGTGTCTGTTTCAAAATCTCTGTGTTTATAAGGACCACATATAAATTTAAAGTCCACCCTAATCCAATATGATCTCATCTTAACATGATTACATCTGCCAAGACCCCATTTGTAAATAAAATAACATTTATAGATACCAGGGATTAGGACTTCAACATATTTGTGGGGGTGGGGACACAATTTGGCCCACAAGAGTAGCTAATAAATATATTGAACAAATGATCTCCTGTTCTCCGAAAAAATGCTATAATATGATAAACTCTCAAATGAATTCAAGCAAAGGCTTTGGAAGGCAACATTCTGCCCAGGTTTTGTGATGATCAAACAGTACATAAAATGTCTTTTGCTGGGTGCCTTGGTGGCTCAGTGGGTTAAAGCCTCTGCCTTTGGCTCAGGTCATGATCCGAGGGTCCTGGGATCAAGCCCTGCATGGGGCCGGCGGGGGGGGGGGGGGGCCCTGCTCAGCAGGGAGCCTGCTCCGCCCCCCACCCCTGCCTGCCTCTCTGCCTACTTGTGATCTCTGTCTGTCAAATAAATAAATAAAGTCTAAAAAGAAAAAAATGTCTTTTGCTGACGATAGTAACTGGAGAGTCCAAATCAAGGGAAATAATGGCTTCAATGTTCTAGGCACAGATTCAACCTCAGGTGGGATATGAAGTTTCTAGTGCCACAATCTCAATGTTCTTACATATTTAACTTATGAGAGCGATTTAATGGCATTGTAAATAAAGTTTAGACAAGAAAATCAACCATCATCCCACTACCCTAACATATTTTGGGGAAAATTCAGGAGGGGAGGTTTCCAGGCAGAGGAAACACCAAGTACAAAAGCCTTGAGGCATCCATGAGCTTGGTGTGTTCGAGGAGCAGAGAAGGCAGTGCAGCTGGGGTTAGCAGTGGTCCACAGGATGATCCGAGTCTCTTGCTGGACATCTCTGTGGGTGTCCATCAGCTCACAAACCAGCCACCTTCCATTATCTGAAGTCCTCCAAACACCTTACCTTCCACACTCCCTCTGCAAGGACACTAACCCACAAGAAGGATGTGGTGTGGACCTGGTGTGTGTGAAGAAGGGGGATGATGGGTACAGTTGGGTCCTCTCTGGGCATTTGGAATTGGGACAGGATAAGGGTCAAACAGTCTCTGGAAAGTTCTGTGATCCTTGAAGCTGTGGGAAAGGTGCTGTGTTCCCCACTTCAGCCAGAGACAAAGGAGGTGGGGTCAGTAGGAAGAGCAGCAGGGATTCAGAGCTGAGTCAGTCAACAGTCAGCTTCCTGGTGCACCCATCCTGACAGCCAGCAGGATTCCTGCCTCAGGTTCCAGAGCACTTGCCAACATCCCTATCATACATTCTGAGTTCTTTAGCATGAGCTGATTTGGGTCAACCAAGAAGAGAAGAGTTTTGAGTAAAAGAATTCTGTGGTTTAAAAAAAAACCTCAAGGCATCATGGATGCCTTGGATAATTTTATTTAACATTGAGTTAAATAAAATTTATTTTTACTTTAAGATTTTATTTATTTGAGAGAGCATGAGAGAGAGGACATGAGCAGGGAGAAGGAACAGAGAGGGAGCCCAACACTGGACTTGATCCCAGAACCCTGGGATCATGACCTGAGCAGAAGGCAGACACTTAACTGACAAAGCCACCCAGGCATCCATGAGTTAATTAAAATTTAACAGCTTTCTATCTGAAGGACTTCTCAGAGCCTTTAATAGGATTGTGTATATCCAAAAAGGAATTCTCAAAACAAAACAAAACCTAAAACAACAAAACAAAACAAACCCTCACATGAGATGCATTTCCTACATTGATTTCCCAGGCTGCACTGGGAAATAGTTTAGCAGTGTTAAGCTGGAAGGGTTTCAACTTCCATTTTGACTGAGTCCTGTAAGGTTGGGAATGATAGAGGAGAGCCCACCTGTTCCAACCACCTGGAACAAGCCTGTTATTGAAAACACTCATTGCAGCGAGTAATTTTATCCAGTAGACAAAAAGGGTAAGGCCAGAGTGAGAGAGGAATACCTGAAGGGACAGAAAGAAAGAGAATCGAGTTATCTTCTGGTTTTTGTCCATTGGGTCCAGCCTTTCAATGAAATTACTGAAAGCTTAGAATCATTTCAGTACATTTGTCAACTCCAAAATCACATTTCAGTTATTGATGTGCTCACTCATGCGACCCGCCTAAAATGTATGCCCCTCCACAAGATGGTTTACTGTCTGAATGTGGAGACTGAGACTCCCCTGCTCAGATAATTCAGAAAAGGATTAGGTAGAAACTATCGGCTCCACAACTGACCCCCAAGCACCTCAGAGCTTGCCCTTCATCTCTCTTGTACCCACCCGTCACCTGTTGTGTTGGGCACCCCAGAGACTAGCAGGTTGGCCTGGCCACCCGGAAACGCCAGGTTTGATGATGCAGGGAATTAAGATCCAAACTGACACCCGACAGAGAATGGAGAATGCGGGACAGAGGTTGTTGTGGAGGACAAAAGGGACCCTGGGTGTGGCTAGGTTTTGTTGGGGGCCAGGTCTAAGCTTTATGAGATGCCAGAGGAGGGCAGCGATGCCGGGCTCTAGGGGCCAGTTGGAGGGCTCAGTCAGGCCCACGCTTGGGTGGGGAGGTCCGGCGAGCCGGTCCGTGGAGGGCCTCGAACACCCAGCTAACAGCCCATACTAGACTGCCTCTTGTAGACTGGGTGTAGGAAACAGGTTTTCTGTGATGTTTATCCATGACAAGCCATCTGTCCACACGCCTCGATGAGTCATACACCGCCTTCGGCGGCACCTACTCCAACTAAGGCTCTACCCGGGCGCTGCAACCCGACCCTACTCTGACCGCGGCGCGCGACGTCGCGGGTCTAAAGGCGCAGCTCAGAACCCAACAGCCGCCTCGCCCACGGCCTGACCCCGCCCCCTTCCCCTGGCCCGCCCCTGGGGGCGGAGACATCGGGAGCTGTGAGCAGGGCCGAGAGAAGAGCGCAGCTGCGCACTGTGTCTGCACGTCCGGCCCTCCAGCGCGAGGAGCTCCGAGAGCTGAGCGCCAAGACCGCACGGGCGAGTTCCGCAGGGCAAGTGTAGCACGGTGCCCGGGTTCTCGCGCTTGGCCGAGCGATGTGCCCGGGTGTCAGGGCGCGGGAACCTGGGCTCAGGTGAAGCTCTGGGAAAGGACACCAAGGCGGCGACGAGATGCAAGCGGAGGAGCCCTGCGCCCCCGGCGCTCCTGGTGACCCCGGTACCCAGAGAGACCAGCGCGCACCCAGCCCCGAGCCGCGCCTATCTAGCCAGCTGCTGCCGGAGCTGTACACCTTTGCGGCGCGAGTGCTTTTCTACCTGGCTCCCGTCTACCTAGCCGGCTACGTGGGGCTCAGCATAACCTGGCTGCTGCTCGGCGCTCTGCTGTGGATGTGGTGGCGCAGGAACCGCCGCGGGAAGCTTGGGCGCCTGGCGGCCGCCTTCGAATTCCTAGACAACGAACGCCAGTTCATTAGCCGCGAGCTGCGGGACCAGCACCTGCCGGCCTGGGTGAGCTGGGGGTAGCCGGGCGGAGGTCGGAGGTGGGACGGATGCTCTTAGAGGTTTGGAAAGAACCTGCGCTCGGTCGGGGAGTTGGGGGCTGCAGCTGCGCGATCCGCACACCTGTTGCCCCACCAAGCCCGGAGCACAGACCCCTCGCCAGGGCGTCCCTCAATCTCTTCTCCACCGCCGTTCCCAGAATGGCGGGTGGGGGGGAGGTTGTCGTGGATGGGGCGGGGGGAACCTAGGTTTCACTTGAGGGCCCAGAGCCTGGGAGAAGAGTCACGGGCCGGCCACACCCAGGGGAGGAAAAAAAAAAAAAAAAAAAAAAAAAGGCGTCTGGGACTTCGCAAAGTTACTCGGGGCGGGGGAGCAGAAGGCGTTTCTTTCACACGCTTGTTGATTCAAAAAATAAAAACAAAAACGCTGGGTGCAAAACTGATCCGCAAATGCAGCAATGACAAAACTGCAGACTAGCTGCCTCAACAGAGGTCCCAACAGACAGAGGAGGCTGGCCTAGAGATGGGATCGAAGGGATGGGATGGGAGGCTGGATCACCAGCTTCTCTCCCTTCCTCTACATGGTAGGGATGCTCAGACGTGCCCAGATACATTCAGCATTCACACTCTACACTACAGACCCATCTCCTAGTGTGGAATGGCCTGGACTAGGGTTTCTCAAATGCTTCCAGTTCTGAGAAGCACCTGGCCTGCTTAACAAAAACAAGTTCTGAGCCCCACCTCACAACTTCCAGGTGGAACTGAGGCACCTGGATGAATTTGGGAAACACTGGCAAAAGGTGCATTGGGTCCACGCTTTGGTCTGTGGCAAACTACACTTCTGGGTGCTTCTCTGATTCTCCCAGATACTCTCAGGCCCACAGGGGGAGATGACCAGAAGCCACCAGACCCCACATTTCCTCTGGCCTGATGACTTTATTCTAAAATTCAGCCCCACCGTGAGAGTAGCCAACAAAATGAGGTATGCCGAGAACATATTCGAAAGGCCTGTTTATCTTTAAAACGAGTGAAATTAAGCCTTACTATATTAGTTTGCTACGGTTGCTATAACAAAGTAGCACAGACACACAACAAAAATTCATCTAGATAGAGGCATCAGCACTCTTTGCTTCTTCTGAGGCTTCTTTGCTTTGTAGATAGCTATCTCCCCCATGTCTTCATAAGGTCTTCCCTCTGTACATATCCGTGCCCAAATGTCCCCCTCTTACAAGGTCACCAGTCAGATTGGGTTAGGGCCCATCCTAATAATCTCATTTTAAATTAATCACCTATTTAAAGACACTGTGTCTAAAAAGAGTTACATTCTGGGGTACTGGCAGTTAGGATTTCAACATAAGAATTTGGGGAATATGGCTCACTGCAAAACACTATTTAATACATGGACTGAATACAGTTTTGTAAATTGGTTTACATATACCGAGGATGAGGGGGCCCAAACCTTCTATAAGGGTGCACAATAAAAAAGCACAATGACAACTTTCGTAGGGGAGCAGCCATGGGAATGGTATTTGGGGCCTGTCTCTTGATTATGCTGATTATTCTTTGGGGGTTTGTAATCCTGAAAGATCTGGATCCAGAGAGCAGGCCGGGACCTATCCACGTGCCTTGTTTATTGTTGAGGGAGTCTTGGATGCCTGTCATACCTCTGTTTGGACCCCATGGTGGCTTCAGTCCATAAGGGTGGGCTTGTGAGGCCTCACCTAGTGACAGGCCTCCCTTTCTGCCCTTCCTTGGATTAGGGAGCACCTCCAGACACTTGGTTGTGTACAAAAAGCAATGTTTCTGAAATTGAGGCAAGAATCAGATCCTGTAGGGGCATTGACATGCTCCAACCACCCCCCCCCCGCAACCTGCCCCCATGCACATAAACACCAGAAGCAACGTGAAACTAGCCAACAGGGAGCTCAGCCTGATGTGTAAGGCAACACAAGAAGCTACCTTACCTCATAAACTATACCCCAGGCCTGACCCAGCTGGGCATAGGGACACACAGAGGAGGATAATGGCATCTTTCCTTCCAAGAGGGCAGTCTGGAGCAGGAAGTAGATGCAATATAGATAATTGCCATGGAGGTCTCAGAGAAGCCAGAGGTAGCCTGAACAGGGTCCAGCCAAGGGTTGAAAGCGTGGAGTGAAGGACATCCCACTTGATTTCCATAGCAGATTGTCCCCAGACCATAGCCTCCCTCTTCTTTGGCAGAGTCCTGGGAGGGGCCTGGCCTCAGTTTGCGTTCTCTAGACTCTCCTGGCTGGTGGGCAGGGCCTGGATTGCCTTTTGGATTGAAGCAGTGGTGCTATGAAGGGGATTCCAAGCTGGGGGAAGCTTTTGAGCACAGCACAGAAGCGCACCATGGCCAGTGTATGAGGGAGTACTGTGTGGTTTGGTTTGGTTTGGCTGAAGTGTGTAGTAGGGGCTGACAGACAGGGGCCGCGCTGAGGTGGGCTTGATAGAGGTTGGGCCTGATTCTGAAGGTCACAAGGAGCCTGTGGAAGGCTTTGGAAAGACCCTGTAAAAAGCAGCACGAAGGGAGGAATAAAGCTGGAGAAGAGAAACCAGATGAGAAAGCCATGGCTCTGGGTATGGCGGAGGCAGTGTGCTCCTTGCCCACGATTTTAGAGCATGGGAGTCCTTATCTTATACATGGGCCTTTCAGCGTGCCTTTTCCCTGTTTGGAGAACTGATTGCCTTGCCCGGAAACAGGGTTGATGACTTAGGACCTCCTTTGGTCTCAAGAAATATTTTTACAAAACAACAGATGACAAGCCCATAGTTGGCAGGGAGGGGCAGGGGTTGATGAGGAGTGAAGGGTCTTGGCTACTGCACTCAGGCACAGCCCTGTGAGTCGTCCCCTGCATGGCATTTCCCAGTGAAGGGATGTGGGGAATCCAGCCCGCCTGCTGCTTGGAAAGGGCATCTAGTTCTACTTTGCACCAAGCCCCCGTGAGGGGGTGGAGGCCCGGGCCAGGCTGAGCTGGAACAAGCCTCCCCTGCCAGGCCCTGGTGGCCATGACTAGTTCTCAGTGAAGTCAAGGCTCTTCCTCAACACGTTGCTCCAAGCTGTTGCCCCCAGGTGATTTTAGCGAGTCCTTTCCCTCCCTGAGCCTCAGTGTCCCCACCTGTGAAAGGTGGTTGTTTCTCTGGTCAAACATCACACTGCCCTGCCCCTCCTCTGGTTCCCTTCCATGGAAGAGCTAGCTGGAAGGAAGGATTCCTTCGCCTTCAAAGGGGCCACAGGTAAAGAAGCTGTGGATTCTCTGGTGGAGTGCACGTGGCTGGTCCGTTGGAGGGAGCGGGCCACGCTGCCTCCACTGCTGGCGCTCTGAACAGAGGAGCAGGTGCCGCTCACTGTTCATGTGTGAGTGTTCAGTGTGTCTCTGTGTGTGAATGGTCTGGGATAGATTTTTTTGTATAGATCTGGCACAGTGTTTAGGTCTGTTTTTGGGGGAATGAAGAGCCTCTTGCGTGAGCCCACCCTGCTAGGGCTGGGGACTAGGGACAGCACAGAGCCGAGAGTGAAGCCCTTACTACTGCAGAACTGGAGAAGGCCCAGCTCGGCCATCCTGTCTTACCATAGGCCCCGGGAAGTCGGTTCTGCAGGTGACTGTGGCCTGGCCCAAGAGGCTGTCCATGGAGAGGAGGCACGGGCGTGTGCTCAGTGAGGGGCGGGGGGAGGGGATTCTCAGTCTCCCAGGACTCCTATGGGACCTTTCCCTGGTCTGACACTCATCAGTGAGTGTGTCTCACCAGGAAACACGTCTGTTTGTGGTCCCTACTCCAGCTGGGCTTGCTCTCTCCTGCCAGCTGATAGCAATCAGTTAGTTGGCAGTTTTGCTGGGGACAATTAACTCTGTGTATCTGCTGAGATGGGGGTGGGGCTGATGTGATGTGATGGCAGGTACGGACTTGGAGTCCGATGCTCATTCACGGGTGGGGGTGGGTGGGAGGCTTGAGAAGGTCCCCTGTGTTCTCAGGGTCCCTGATTCCCCTCTGAAAATGGCGAGGCTTTAGGAGATGCTCTGCAGAGCCCTTCAGTGGTTGGAGTCTGCCATCATGATTCAGTCCCCAGTTGGCTTTTCTGTCCTGCCGCCGGCCCCCAGGACACTGTTCGGCAGCGTTTCTTGCCTACCCATCATCTAAATTGGTTCACGCAAAGCAGGGTGCACTCGAGGGCTTCCAGCAAGTGTCCCTGGGATGGTCTCCTCCAGGCTCCTGCCAGCATTCAGGCCGAGGACCAGGGCTGAGTGCGTTGCTTCCCTGGGGCTGAGCATGACATTCCTTCCGTGGGTGGGGCAGCCATCTGTCCTGGCCCAGGCTCTCACGATCCCTCCTGTACTAACACTCTGGTTAATTAGTGGAAGTAAATGCAGTGGCAGCTCTGAGCTGGGCGGGCCACTCAGATTACCTCAGTTCTCAGAGCCCATGCTTGGGGACCTGGTCTTAAACATCCACTTGGAGCCAGGGGACTTCTTCCTTGTGAGGTCCCTGCAGCCCTGCGAGGTCCTGAGTATGGCTGGGAGTCAGTCTTGTCCTTAGGAAGGAAGAGGCAGGGCACATTTTAGTCATGCCCCTTGGGTCTCTGCCCCATGTCTCTGTGATGCTTCATGGACTTCTCAAGTCTTGGGCCAGGGTTGGGCAAGAAGAGGGGCAGAATGTGGGCATCCGCCCCTCCAAGCCCAACACAGGGATGTTAGGCATCCACGTATTCATTCCTATATGCAGTCAGCAAGCATCTCTTGAGGACTTACAGTGTGTCAGGCCCACGATGATATGCGTGACACATGGCCCCTGCCTGCAAGGAATCCCTGGTCTGGGTGGGGATTCAGACCTGCTAGAATCGCCTTTCCTGATTTAGTGTGATCGGTCCTCAGAGGTGGCCGGGCAAGGCTCTGAGAAAGCCTCCGGGCAGGTTTGGTCACTTGAGCTCATAAACTCCTTCTGAGGTGAGCAGATTCTGGGACAGCAATTTGTGATACCCAGACTCACATGGGACTTCCCATTGCTTTAGGGGCTGAATTTTTCTGCAACAGAAGTGTCCACAGCAACCTTTTCTCCGCACCAAGTATCTGAGGACCGTGGTAATGGGGGAGATCATGTTGTGGATAAGGCTCAGGGCCAAGGCAGGAGAGAGCCATTGTCCTGCTCTTCTGTTGTGGCCCCCTGTCCGGTGGGCAGGAAGTGTGGAGAGCTGGTCACCAGCTTCCTTTGGCCTCCTAGCCTGGTCTTGACAGCAGGTTGAGCTGGTACTTCAGTGGGAATGGCCCCAGTCACTCTCGGGGCACTGCTGGCAGCTGTGTGCTGTCCCCTGAAGGCCACAACCCAGCTACACAAAGGAGCAGGGGACTGGGACCTAGGCTTCCCTGCCCCCTTCCTGACCCTCCCACCCCTCCATTCAGAGTTTCTCCCCCTGGAGAGTTCCAGGGGTTTTTAATTGAGGGAAACCTGGAGTTTACAGCCCGGACGTGTTCACACGTGCTTGAGGAAAGTGCTTTCTCTCTTCCTCCTCCTCTACCGCAAATAGAGAAGAATGAAAATGTTTTCTGTCCCAGTGGGAACTAGTAAAAGGGAAAGCCCCGTTCTCTTTCCCCTGCCCTTCAAGCCAAGGGAACAAGAGTTCACCCCCTCAGACCACACTGGGAGTCGGGGCTGGAGCTGGGGTGGCTGCTCCTGCCCTAGAAGCCCCATCCCAGTGTACCAGGAGTCTCCCAGACACTCAGAGTAGAGGGCCAGGGACCTTTCAGGGACACAGGATGTCTCAACCCCAGAGTCACCCACTCCATTCTTTTGCCTGAGTTGTGTTTAGTTTTTTAGTTTACATTGGCTGTAAGTTGGTAAAAAATCTGTTTTTTTCCGGTTATAAAAGTGAAAGTAGTCCCATTGTAGAACATTTGGAAATGGCCTAAGAGAATTAGGACAAGTGTTTACAGTCCCTCCACCCAGAAACACACTGTTCTATTTGTGTGTACTTCTTTTGTATGGAAGGTATATAAAACAGTTCTTTAAAAAACTTGTGCCCTTTTTTTCTTTTTCCTATATTTTTATGTTTGTAATATTATATTACCAACATTCTTCCAAAAAACCTGTTTAAGGATTATGCTATCCTTCACATGAATGTACCCTGCGCAGCTGAACCATTTCGCTAGCATTGATGATCTGTTATTTTCCAGCATGTCCTCCTCTTGTGGCTAGCCGAGGTGGGCAACTTCTCCTAGATCTGTCTGGATTTTCTCCCCCTGACCCGCCAGCCTGGCTCCCTTGACTTTTCCTTCAAGTCCAAGCTCAGGCCCCCCCACTCTCAGATCCTACTCCTCGGGGCCCCCACAGCATCCGGAGCCTGTCACCCCATGTCCTTTCTGCACTTGCACCTGATTTTTGTGTCTGACTTTTCCTCCAGACTGAATGCTCTTCTAGGGCAAAGGTGTGTTTCCTGCTCACGTCTGTTCCCTCAGTTCCTTGCTTTGTGCCCAGTACACAGTAGGCACTCAGGAGAAGTCTGTCCCTCAGGCCCTACAGGGTAGGAATCGTAGTCCATGTTTCCCAAGTTCCTTACCATGGATTCCTACATGTTAAACTCACGTCAGTGATTAGGAACACCCGGGATCCTGGGTGGCTCAGTCAGTTAAGCAAATGCCTTTGGCTCAGGTCATGATCTCAGGGTCCAGGGAACCTGCTTCTCCCTCTTCCTCTCCCCCTCTCCATGCTCATGCTTGTGCTCTCTCTTTCTCCCAAATAAATAAATAAAATCTTTTTAAAAAAATGCTTAAGAACACCTTAAAGATTCTCATTCCCTCTTCACTGTGGCCTCATCAGCATCAGGGATTATACTTTTTGGTATTCTAAGGCATACATCATTTTATTATACTTTGCAGATAATTGCATTTTTTTTTTTTTTTTTTTACAAATTGAAGGTTTGTGGCAACCCCACATCGAGCAAGTCTATCAACATATTTTTCCAACAGCATTTGCTCACTTTATGTCCCTGTGTCACATGTTGGTAATCCTTGTAGTATTTCAGACTTTTTCATCATCATTATATTTGGTGATCTGTGATTAGTGAGTATGACTCCCTGAAAGCTCAGAGGATGGATAGCATTTTTAGCAATAAAGTATTTTTTAAATCAAGGTATGTACATTTTTAAACATAATATTATTGTACACTTAATAGACTACAGTATAGTGTAAACATAGCTTTTATATGGGAAACTGAAAAATTCATTTGACTTATTTTATTGTAATAGTCACTTCATCCCAATGATCTAGAACCAAACCTGCAGTATCTCTGAGGAATGCCTGTACTAGTTGATAAGCAAAAAGATACATTTTTTTTTTTAACCTTTGGGCGTTACCAAACCCAACTGTCTGACGGAACTCTCTGGTCACCCACAATTACTCTCAGGTCTCCTTGAAGAAAATGCCTCTGTGGACGGCTAAGGGAAGCCCCTCTGTGCACCAAGCCCTCCTTCCTCAGCAAAGGGGACAGGCTCTTGTCCCCAGGATTCTTGTCCCCAGTGGCTGCCTTTGCAGTCTTACCCACGCGGTGTCCTCCTCCTGGGTCCAGCTGACTCAGGCCAGTCTGCGGGCCAGGTGTGTTGTTAAAGAGCCTGTGGATTTTAGAACAGCATTAGGCGGAATTTCAAGTTGGCAAAAATTTTTCCTTTAAAGCACTTTTAGCCAGGAGATTTAAAGCAGAACAGTGGACATATTTAGAAGCCGTTTTTTTTTTTTTTTTTAAAAGAATTTATTTATTTGACAGAGATCACAAGCAGTCAGAGATGCAGGCAGAGAGAGAGAGAGAGAGACGAAGCAGGCTCCCTGCTGAGCAGAGAGCCCGATGCGGGACTAGATCCCAGCACACTGGGATCATGACCTGAGCCGAAGGAAGAAGCTTTAACCCACTGAGCGACCCAGATGCCCTAGAAGCTGTTTTTATGGTTAAACGTTTACCCCTCAAGAACAGAGGGAAAATGGGTCAAAGGCTGTGCTTCACCAGCACAGTGCTTCACAAGGAAAAAAGTGTGTGAAATAAGGGATCATTTTCCAGCATAGGTGGAACCACCAAATAGGCCTGTCTGGGAAGACCAGAGCCACAGGGCCTCCCTGTGTAGCACTTCCCTGGGGGATACTTGGAGTGAGGGGGCTCCTCTCCTCTCTGAATGTGGGAGGGAGTTGGCCGTATCAGTTTGAGTTTGCGGGCGTGTGAGTGTAAGAATATGCCCACTGGTGCAGAGAAGAACTGTGAGGCTTTTGTCCAAGTAAACAGTTTGTGTCCTTGTGTGTACGTGTGATTCTGTGGCTGTGTCTGCATCATTCTGAGGGCGCGTGTCTCAGGTTTTTGAGGTACAAGGAGACCCACAGGCCTTCTCTGTACTTCTCTACATCTGCGGGTCGGTCCAAGGTTGCTCCCATGGGAGGAGCTACCATCCCTGTGACAGGGAGGGAGCCAGGTTGGGCTGGTGACAGGCAGGCCCTTTAAGTGAAGCTGTCCCACACCCCCTGCCTCCTGAGAGGGTCTGGTGACCCAAAGCTGCTGCCCGGGCCTCCCAGCCCGGCTTCTGGTCCTGCCTGGGCTCTGGCTCTGATGATTGCAGGCATCCCTCTGGCTCATTGCCTCGATGCAGTGGGATCATTTTTCCTAAAGGGTTTAAGAGATAAAGCATACGACCACCTGGAGATGAAGCATTAATGTGCGGTGCCCTTGTCTTGGCCTCTGCGAGCCTGGAATTCTGTTTTGGACTTGACCTAGCTTTAATCTATCTCTCTGTTCTGAGCTCTTGTTACCTCCATTGCCTAAAAACTGCTGTCATCAAAACATGAGCCACTCTGCCTGGGAGGCTTTGGCCTATGCACACTAACAGCAGATGTGAGTCAGCAATAGGGAGGCCTCAGGGGCTAGGGGAGGGCCCCCATCTTTCTAAAGTTCTCTGAGAGGCACTGGATGGGGAAGGGCAGGCAGCCAGGGTCCTGGTGACTTGACCACAGGCCAGAGCAACTTTGAGATTTTCCAGGCCTGCTTTGGGGAGGTGCTCACACCTGTAGTACATCGGTCAGCATAGTGTTCATGTTCTGGGGTATGAAAGTGCTAGAGCTCTGAGTGTGTCTCCATTGAGGGGGATTCGCATTCATCATCTCCTGGTTGTAGACCAGGGGAGCAGAGGCATTGCAGCCTCACTTCCCTCAATTAGGAGAAACCTGAGGCTGCAGAGAGGGGGTCAGGACCAGACCCTGCTCCTCAGGGACCCCTGGCAGTACTTCTTACTCCTGGTGTCTGGCTAGAGAAAGCAGCTAGGGGGTGGGAGTGGCTCACACTTTAGGGGCAGGGGCAGCACCCAAAAAAGCCAGACAGACTAATGGTATTTTTTATCTGCTAGCTCTTGCCTCCCCTTGCTCATTGTGGCACAAAAGATACTCCCTTTGTAAAAGAATTGAGGTCCATAAGCTGCTGGTAAGAATTTGATGACAAAGCAGTATTCTCCCAAGAGTGACAGCTGGAGACACAGACTGTGACTTTGGAGCCCTAGTCAGGAGCCCCAGAGAGTGGAGGAGCCACTTTCTTCCAGGGCCTGAGCAGGTCCTCCAGCCAGCCCTGAGCACTCACTGTCCCACACTCTCCAACACCTGATCAGAACAACCAGGGAGCTGGTTAAAGATAAAGTTTCCGGGCCCCTGCCCAAAGGCTTCAGGTCCCTGGATCAGAATCTCTGAGCGCCCTCACCAAGAATCCACGTTTTAAGGGGCTCTCCAGGTGGTGGTCTTGTACACACAAAAGGTTGAAACCCCCTGCCTGAGTGGCCCTTTGCATTGCCAGGAGCTGTGGGTGTCTCCCCGCCAGCTGGTCTCAGAGATCCCCAACCTTGTGAGGTATTGGAACAAAAGTTCAGTGATTTCAGGACTCAGCCTGAGCGCGGGCCTCCAGTTTTTTTCTGCCTTCTCTTCCTTTGTTTAGGGAGGAAAGACACGCACAGAGGCTCTGATAGCCTCCCTCTGCCACGCCTCACTGTGGAGCCCTCCCCGCATTGGGCAGTTTCATGCAGCTGCCTCACGGGCATTGGACCCAGGCTGTCTGCAGCGCACCCCTCAGCCAATCAGCAAAGGCTAAGAAAACAACCCTCAATTGCCTTCCTTCTTTGGCCTCAGGCACCTTCACTATGTTCTCTCATTTTCTCTTCTCCCTTCTCTGTCGCTTCCCAAAGCGCTGAGCCACAGGCATCTGGAGATCCCATAGACAATTTACAGGACTTTGGATCAGACAGAGCTGGACACATAGCCCAGGAGACATTGTTCTTGTCATGTACCCGAGGACAGAGGTGGCTGAGTGTCTGCATCTCGGGCATCTGACAACTGCCAACAACAGTCACCACTTCTGGAGCATTTGTACTGAGCCAGGGAGGGGACCGAGCACCACACATGCATTGTCTTATTTACTCATCTCAGGGACTCTGTGAAACTGGCAGCATTGTACCCATCTTGTGGATGAGAAAACTGAGGCTGTCAGAGGTGAAATTTTAAATGCACAAGGAATACTTCGACACTAAGATGGGGAACTCACATGCTGACACTTCAGGTGCAGGAGACGGGGAGAAAAAGTTTGTAGGCTGGGCTCAAATTGTATGCAGGTGAAATGTGAGTTCCGGTCACCTTGGTGATCTGGGTGGGTACCAACTGGTCTCTGAGCCTCTCCTCATCTGTAAAATGGGGATGATTGTGCCTTTGCTGTGCACCTTATGGAGTATTAGGAAGGTGAAATGAAAGTATCTATAGAATGTCCTTTGTAAACTATAAAGCATGGTGTACCAGTGAAGACTCAGGTACCATGAGGGCAATCCTCTGCTAAATTAGACTTTCTGTAAAAGAGGAAAACATAGTCATCTATAAGGTTTTCTTAAGAGGAGTGAGAGCAGCCGGGTGCCGAAGTATAGAATTGGTGGTGAGATGGACCTGGGTCTGTGTCTCAGCTCTGGACTCCATAGCTGGTGACTATGCGCAACCCTTCTGAGCCTTGCTTTCCTCATCAGTACAATGGGGCTGATAAGGGATTAAGGTGAGTTTTAAGTGACATGAGATAACATGAACCAAAAAAGGTTGAAAATAGGGTGGACAAAGATACAACTGGGCAAATCTGAAACAAAAGTAAGGGGAATGGCAATTTTCATATTAGACAAAATAGAATGTAATTTGGAATACATCCTAAAGACCAGGCTGTTATAGCATATAGCATGAAAAAGGTAACACAGCAATCATGGACATGTATGTGCTGCATAAAATAAACCTGAAAAGTAAACCAACAGCCCAAGAGAACTGCACAGAGAAGTAGATAAATCCATAGCTGGGCTTGGCAATTCTAACACATTCCTCTCTGAAAATGATACATCAAGTAGACAAAGAGGAAACAAGGATAAAGAATATTGGGAGGGCATGATTTTTTTTTTTTTACAAAGGACATGATTAATAACTTGATCATATATGGAGTAGCCACAGGAATTAATCATGTACTAGGCCACAAAGGAATTATCAATATATTCCAGTGGATTGCTATCCTACAGACTGGGCAGACCATAAAGAAAATGAATCAGAAAACAATAAATAGCCTTAGAAATCTCATATGTCTACATATTTTAAAATATCACTATTTAAAAATCATTGTTTGAAAGGTAGTCATAATAGAAATTATGAAAAGACAGGGAGCTGAATAATGATAAAATACAATGGCAAAAATCATAGGGGAATTTATAAGTTTGAATTTGAATAAACTAAAAACTGAAATAAATTCTTCAACTCTAAGAACATAAAAGAACAACAGATTTAGATCAAAGGAATAGAGAAAGAATTAATACATATAATTGTGAAAATGAAAAAAAATTTTGATTATAAATGTAAAGGGGAAAAATGACAACTAAAGTTAGTTCTATGAAAAGATTAGTGCAATGGGCAAAATCTTAGTCAAGCTTGATCTATTAATAGAAAAAGATGAAAATCTGGAATGAAAACACAGAAATAACTACAGATAAAGCAGATTAAAAATAATAAAATATTATAAACAAATATATATCAATACATTTGAAAACCTAGTTGAACTAGATATATTTCTAGAAATGCCCAGATTACCACAATAAGAGATAAGGAGACCCTGAATACACCATTAACCACTGAAGAGAGAAAAGGTAATTTCCCACTCCAAAAGCCTCAGGCTATGATGGCTTTATAGGTAAGAAACACTAAACTTCACTGATTGGGTAATTCCTATTATTTACAGGTTGTTTCAGAAAACAGGATATGGAAAAGCTTTATCACTAGTGTTATAATTTATTGAAAATCTTTATACCAAAACTAGATATGGATTGTACAAAAACAAATTGTAGATATCACTTTGAATCGTGAGTGTATAAAACCTAAATGTGCTATCAGGCTAACTAGATGTACTGCTTCAAATGGGGCTTATCCCAAGAACTAGAGATGGTTTTGTTTTATAAAGAAATCACTTAAAAAAAAAAAGAAAAAGAAAAAAGAAATCACTTAAGTTGGCCACCTTAATTGACGAAAGGGAAAAATAACATGATTATCTCAATAGATTTGAGAAAGTGTTGAATGTAGTTCAATACCCATTTCTTTTCTTTTCCTTTTTTTTTTAAGAATTTGTTTATTTGACAGAGAGTGAGAGGAGTGAGAGCACAAGCAGGGGGAGCAGCAGAGGGAGAGGGGGAAGGCTCCCCGATGCGGGACTCGATCCCAGGACCCTGAGATCATGACCTGAGCTGAAGGCAGAGGTTTAACCCACTGAGCCACCCAGGTGTCCCTCAATACCCATTTCTAACGAAAGCTCTTGGAAATTTAGCTATTGAAAAGAACATCCTCAATCTGATAGAAGCTGTCCTCTAAAAATCTACAGCGAAAAGCATGCTTCATGGAAAAACTTCTGTTTGATGTCAGGAACAAGATAGAGCTGCTTGCTGTCACCACCACTGTCTGGTGTGTACCAGAGGGCTTGGCCAAAAAGTTTGTTTGAAGACAAAAAGTTTGTCTTTTTGAAGACAAACTTAAGAGAAATAAGAAGGATAAGGATAAGAAAAAAAAAGGTTATTGAAGATTATATATAAATAACATACGAGAATTAATGAAAAATTAGAACCAGCAACAAATTTCAACAAAGTTGCACAGAAAACGAAATGCCATTTTTAATAACCATAAAACCCCCTAAGTAATCTAACAAAAAAATGGGATTTTTATAAAGACTTATGATCTTCAATGTGAATGCAACCAGATGTAAGTTAATAAGGGGAAATATTCTGTTCGTGAATGCAAAACTTAATATCGTAAAGCTATCCGTTCTCCCACAAATCTATAAATTCAAAAATATTCCAGTCAAAATCCCAGGAGGATTATTGGACGGAAGATGGACAAGATTCTAAAATTCATTTTGGAAACATAAATACTATTAGCTAAGTTGGTTTGAAAAAGAAAAGCAAACAGAGAGGATTCCCCCTACCCTGGGTCATGCTGCAAAGCTACAGTGATTAGTAAGGTGTGGTGCTGGCAGGAAACAGGCACTCAGACCATAGAGTTCATTGCCAAGTCCAGAAACACACCAGAGTACACACGAGAAGCTGACATATGAGAAAAGTCGCTTCACAAATCAGGAGGAAAGATGGAATTTTTTTTTTTTTTGGATATGTGTTATTAAAAAATTGTCCTAGTGAGAGTCTGGAGAGAAATGAAATTCTGTACCTATCTTACCTGCTATAAAACTTTCAGACAGATTGAAGACCTAAGTACAAAGCTAAAATATAAAGTCAACAGATAAAAACATGGAATAACTTTGAGAATTTGAAGTAGGGAAAGATTGTTTTAAAAGGCCAATTATAGGGACGCCTGGGTGGCTCAGTTGGTTAAGCAGCTGCCTTCGGCTCAGGTCATGATCCCAGCGTCCTGGGATCGAGTCCCACATCGGCCTCCTTGCTCATCAGGGAGCCTGCTTCTCCCTCTGCCTCTGCCTGCCATTCTGTCTGCCTGTGCTCGCTCTCTCTCCCTCTCTCTCTCTGACAAATAAATAAATAAAATCTTTAAAAAAAAAAATAAAAAAAAATAAAAGGCCAATTATAATGGAAAAAAAGACTCCTTGGTCTCCAGGGAGCATTGGGGCTGAGTAGTTGTTCGTAAGTGTCTGCCTCTCTGATGTCATTCCCTGGCCCAGGACTTTCTCTGCAGCAGCCACAGAGAAGGTGGCCTGGCTCAGGATTTGGCTCACTGGGGAGTCCTGACAGGTGCTGAGATTCAGGCAGAGAAGAGCCAGCCGGGTGCCTGAGGCAGAAGAGGCTCACTTGATGATCCCTTATTTTCTTGGCCTGAATTGCTCTCACCAGGGCATTCAGACTCATTCTCTAGAGGAGTCTCTTAGCAAGGAGCCTCAAACACTAGTGTGGCTGGCCAAGAGAACATGAAAACAGTGCGGGCCCCGGGCACTCCGCTGCTGCCCACACAGTCAGTGTGAGTGTGGGCCACTCTAATGCAAGGGCTGGGCTGGTCATTGATATTTCACAACCAACTCTGCCGGATCTCCAGAATCGTGCCAGGAGCTGGTTAAAAATAAATTGCAAGGCCCCACCTGGAAACACTCTGATTCAGTAGGTGTGAAAGGCAGCTCAGGAATCTGAGTCTGGGAGTCTGACTGGCTCCCAAGTGTGGCCAGGATAGGACCTGCCAGGCTGGATCACTTTTCCAGGGTGGGGGAGATCAGAACTAGTTCCCAGTGGTGCAGAACCTCCCCCTGGGTCCTTCCCTGGAGAGGTGTGATAGGAGGTGGAGGGGGATATACATATCAGGTGTGCCCCGGGGCAGGATGGGAGTACAGTGGTCAGGATGGAAAGAGGAGAGGGAGGGGTCCAGCCAGCTGGTTTGGGCAGAAGAGGCCCAAGGGTGCCAGGGAAAGCCCACCTTTCTCCTCTATGAGGGCCCCACTCCCTGCACCTTGGTATGATCCTGTACTGGAATGGTCTGTTAATTGCCTGCTTCCTTTACCAGCCTGGGAGCTGTTGGAAGGCAAGAAGCTTGCATTCATTTATGCGTTCATTCATTCCACAAATATTTATTAAGATAGTCATGTGCTAGGGTCCGGCACTAATAGGGAACAAGTTTGAGTCAGCCCACTAGAGCTTACAGGCTAGTAAGGAGGCAGGCAGTAAGAGCCAGCAGCTCTAATGAGGTCTATTAAAAGCCGCAAAGGAGAACCCGCAGATACCTAGTAGGGACACCTATCTCTGACTTGAGAGATCAGGAAAGGCTTCCTGGAAGAAGTGAAGTTGAAGATGGTGATGAATGGAACAATCAAAGAGGAATGGGGATGTCGGTTTCAGCCCCACATGGAGTTGTTATGTGAGTGCTGGGAGGCGTGAGAGGGAGCAATGAAAGGCCTCCGCTCCCTTTGCCTCGTAGGGGCTTGGGACTTAACCCAGGGCTGCAGCAGCAGGGAGTGTCTGGTGAATAGGCTGCTGCTCTCCAGTGAGCTGGATGGGCCAGCCCTAGTTCCTGCCCACTTCCCCCAGATCCCTTTCCCCTCTTTCCCTTCTGTTCCTATGGACTGGGCCAGCTGCCCCTCTGGGAACCAGGCAGTGATTTTCCTTTAGCACCTGGGAATATTAGATGTTTCTTCAACTTAGTATGTATCATTGTCCAGAACTGGGGAAACGGAGTCTGGAAGAAGGGCTTGATGTTCTGGGAGTCCCAGAAACACTGGGCTTCTCTGACTTCTCAAGGCTGTTAAAAACTGCTCTTAAGGGGCGCCTGGGTGGCTCAGTGAGTTAACCTCTGCCTTCAGCTTGGGTCATGATCCCAGGGTCCTGGGATTGAGTCCCACATCTGGCTCTTTGCTCAGCAGGGAGCCTGCTTCCCCCCCCCCCCCCCCGCCCCGCCCCGCCTGCCTCTCTGCCTACTTGTGATCTCTGTCAAATAAATAAAGAAAATCTTTAAAAACAAAACAAAACAAACTGCTCCTAAGGGGCATCTGGGTAGCTCAGTCACTTAAGCCACCCACCCTTGATATCGGCTCAGGTCATGATCTCAGGGTCATGATATCTAGCTCTGTACTGGGTTCCACACTCAGCGGGGAGTCTGCTTAGGATTCCTCTTCCTCCCTCTCTCCCTCAGCCCCTTCTCCCCACTCCAAATCTTTTTTTTTTTTTAAAGTCAGATTCCTAAAGGAATTAAATTACTCTATACTCCTGGGCATAGTGTTCTATGCCAGGGTCTATGTTTGGGCCTTCAGGGCACCCCCAGAGCTACCCCAAGGCCTGGTGTGCACTAGGTGTGTGAACTGTATGGACACGTTTCCTTTCCTGACCTTGGGAGGTCCTCTGCCCACCATGAATGTAATCCTGAGTTCCCTGTGCTCTGAGGACTTGGCAACAGAAATGGCCATTGCTGCCATTTTACTGATCACGTTTTGTGTCAGGCACCAGTAGTCTTGCCCGTTTGTTCCTGAAAACCTTGGGGGCTGGGCTGGGGGGGTCTATGAGAAGCTCAGCAGATACTGGTGGAGACTGAGCCTCTGACAGGGAAGGGGTTCAGAACCGTCAGAATCAGGTCATGCAAAGGTTAGCTGATAGGATTGTCACCCCCTCAACCCTGCGCAGCCCGCCCCCCTGCCAGGCAACCCAGGGATGTGGCTGGGGGCTGTGACTTGAAGGAAGCTTCCTGTGTGAGGACAGGATCTGGCCTGCTGGGTAGGGGTGCTCCCCATTCCCCTGTTGCCTAGGCAAACAGCACGATCCCTTTTCCAGCCTTTCAGATCAGCAATTGTTACCTTAGGAATCATCACCATCCTACCTGCTGCTAAGTGAAAAAAAGCAGACAACCAAACACTGACCTCAATTTCTGTGAAAACTACATATGCTTATTTCTACAAGAGGCTGGAAGGAGACACCTGTTAATGGTGGTTGTCACTCAGCACTCTCCGATAAAAATGTCTTTGGGGCCTTTGGGTGGCTCAGTGGGTTAAAACCTCTGCCTTTGGCTGGGGTCATGATCCCGGAGTCCTGGAATCGAGCCCCGCTTCGGGCTCTCTGCTCGGCGGGGAGCCTGCCCCCCCCCCAACTCAGCCTGCCTCTCTGCCTACTTATGATCTCTGTCAAATAAATAAGTGAAATCTTAAAAAAAAAAAAAAAAAGTCTTCTGCTCACTCTACAGTTTCTAATTTTTCTCCAGAGGCCACGATTACTTGTGTCATTAAAAGACTAAGGAGGAAGGAATTGGCAAGGAGCCAAGCCGGGTGGGGGTTCCACGTTTCCCCCCCAGAAGGCGGGGCTTATTTGCATAAGCAAACAGGGGGTTCCCGCCCCGCCCTTCCAGTCTCCCGGCTGCTGGGCGCAGTCTGCCCAGAACCGCCCATATGAGAGCTTTGGGGCACCATTGGTGCGGTCTGGCCGCTTGTCGCCTGCCCCACCGGACAGTGTGCCCCAGGGCAGGGCTGGCCGAGTCTCCTGGTCGGTGCCCGTCAAGTGCTGAGCGGGGGCAGGGAGGCAGAGCAGAGGCAAACATGGGGTGGGAGCGGGAACCGGGGGCCACGAGGCAGGGTCTGGAGGAGGGGGGCAGGCCCAGGCTTAGTCTGACTTACCCTCGCGCCTTCTGTTCCCTAGATCCACTTCCCGGATGTGGAGCGGGTCGAGTGGGCCAATAAGGTAAGGCTGAGGTGGGCCTGGCGGGGCCGGCCTCCTGGGCCTGGTCCCCTTGGTGCCCCTGGGCTCAGTGACCCCACCCTGGATGGGAGCCTGTGCCACAAAGGCCTGTTGGCAGTACCCTCAGGGTTCTTCTCCTTGCCAGTGACTCTCTTTAAAAAACAAACAGCTTTCTTTAGTGTGAAATTAATGCACAGACAGAGCAGAAATGTTAGAAAACACCAGGAAGTATAGAGAAAAATGCAGCCCGGGAGGGGGCCAGGATCAGGGTTTCCCAAGAGAGGAGGGCGGTATCTCACTGCAGCTGCCCTCCGCCTGTGGCCAGCCGGGATCTGCCTCCGATGACTCGGCACCCTCCCGCAGGGTGCCTAGCCTTTCAGAGCCAGTCCCTCATCTGTGGGTGGGGAATAATTATGGTACCTGCCTTGGGAGCTTGTGAGGATCCGTCAGGTAATGAAAGCGCCACAGGGCCCAGAGGTCAGGAACACCGTCATCATCAGTATGACCACTGTTGTTGGATCCTGCTGGTCACGCCCTCGGGCCCTGCTGCAGGAAGCCCTGGGAGGGCCTGGCTCTGAGACTCCTGGTCTGGCCTTTTCTTACAGATGAGGAAACAGAGTCTGCCCCTGCCTGATGAGCCCAAAACTATCTCCTAGATGTGGAGACTCCAGTACCTCCCCACCCCCTCAGGTATCCTGATTCAGGACTTTTTCTATAGAGACCTTGCCTCTGTTCTGGTTGGAAAAGTCCATAGCAGGAATGACTTGAGTTTAGGTATAAAAAAGGACTTTCTGATGGTTTTTGAGCCAAGGCTGATAGTCTCGTGTTACCAGATATGTCATTGCCACGTGGGTCAGAAACTGCTCCCAGCCGGCAGACAGAAGTTGGAGGAAGTGGGCTGCTCCTTTCAGATGAGTCACCTGGTTTCTGTGGACTAATGCAGGGCCCAGGGCCCCTGGGGCAGACCTTGTTCTTCCTGCCTGTGTGTCCGCCAGTTCACGGGTGCACTTGTGTGCTCTGTCCTTTCTTGCATTGACACTGAGTCGCACACAAGGTGCTGGGGACTTGTGACTGGTTGGACCAGGCTCCTGCCCTCTGCTCAGGGCATGGATGGGGATACAGCTGTGTAGACGGACCCCACACGGGGGCACGACTTGTGTCCCAAAGAGCTTTGTGCTCAAGATGCACTGGGCAGACCACCAAGCAGGGAGTCAGGAAGATGGGACCAGCCCCTAAGGGGGCTCTTAAGAGAGATGGAAGTGGTAGAGCCCTGAAACATCACTGCCTCAGGCTCCTCTCATGGTGGGTCTGGGGAATGCAAGGTGCATCTTGTGAACTATGACCCAGGTCCAGGAGAAGGAAAGGGAGACTTTGCCCCAGACAGAACTGCCGCTGCTGCTCCCTTCGTACCCCTCACTGGCAGCCCCCCTCCTGACGTCTCTTCCCCGCCCCCCCCCATGGCACCAGCTACTTCTTGATTACACCACAGTGTTGCCCTTGATAGCTTCTGTTTTAGCACAGAACCAGAAGTTTCATAATACTAAGTTTAGTGACTGTTTTATGGTGCTCTGCAAAAGAGCACCAAATCTTGGGTTCCCACTGCCTGGGCAGGTGTGAGAAGCACTGCTGGAGTTATGAGATGTCTGATGGACAGATGGACAGATAGGTGGGTCAGTGGGTGGGCAGGCAAGCCTGTGGGTGCTGTAGCTTAAGGGCCACGGGACCCCCATGCCTGGGTCAGGTTGTCCTGGTCAGGCCTGGGTCTTGGTGGGGGAAACAGACCTGACCCCCAATAGCCTCCTCTTGGCACAGATCATCTCTCAGACCTGGCCCTACCTGAGCATGATCATGGAAAACAAGTTCCGGGAGAAACTCGAGCCCAAGATCCGGGAGAAGAGCACCCACTTGAGGACCTTCACCTTTACCAAGCTCTACTTCGGACAAAAGGTGGGTGATGTCTCGGGGGTCGGGGGGAGCCTGGATCTGCCATGCAGTCTTTTCCCTGTCCCAGACCCTGCCTGCCTGAAAACACCCCAGGGGACCTCCCCATCTGCACTTTTCAGCCTCTCGGCCTAAGTGTAGACCCCATACCCCCAAGTCCCAGCACCGTCATCTCTGCAGGTGCAAAGGAAGCCTGGGTTAGAACAAAAAGGGAAGGTGGAAAACGAGTCCACTTTTCTTGAGCCAAATTTGGAAAACATGCTGTGCAGTAGAAGCCAGCCAGATAAGAAGATGTCCGAGTCCTGCTTGCTGGGGCATCAGCGAGGAAGAACAGATTTCCACAGAGGGAGACAGTGCCCCAGGGTAGGGGAGAGTTCTCTACCAGGTGATCGATTCTATTAGTTAGCATCACAAGCCCGGCACTAGTTCTATGAAGCTAATGGGCGACCCAGGATAAAAGAAGTTTGCATTTGACATAACCAACATCATGTCTCTCCCTATTGTTGACAGCTTCCTACTCTACCCTTTGCCCCACTTCTGCTTCCCCATTGGTGTGACTTATTTTTGTCATTTGGTTCAGTCGGTAGAGCATGTGCCTCTTGATCTCGGGGTTGTGAGTTTGAGCTCCACACTGGGCATTGGGTTTACCTAAGAAGAGCTGCCTCCCGTAGGCAGAGAACTGCTTGATGTCCACCTCTTGGTAAACCAGACGCATTGGTATCTGACCTGCTGGGGGACAGGCAGGTGTCAGGGGGCAGGCCAGCCTGCCCCACTAGCTGCCTGAGTGGGGAGCTCAGCGGGCATGCCTGATCCCTGGAGATTCTGGTCTGTGCCTCTCAGACTTGGCCAGGACTGGTCTGTCTCAGCATGTATGAGTTCCTTTATTCATTCCCTGCTTCATTCATGTCCGCTTATGGAGCATGGCTATGTGCAAGGCCCGTAGGCAGAAATGGGTGTGACTTATGCCCCTGCCTTTGGGAAGGTCAGTGTCCTGTTATGGAGACAGACACCCAAACTGGTGGGCCACCCCATGGCAGTGTACTCAGCATGCTGGAGGAATGCGTGAACTCGGGAGTGGGAGGGGTACAGGGGCTGTGGTCATCTGGGAGGACTGCTGGGAGTGGGTGCTGTCTGATCCCGCATTTGGACTCAGCAGGCTAGGAGCTAAGCAGTGGGTGGACTGCTGTAGAGCAGAGCCGGATGCCTGTGGGAGGTGGTGCTGCTGGGAAGCCATCCCTCACCACAGCAGAAGCAGGCCCCACAGTGGCCCCAGTCTGTGGGCGGTCCCTTACAGCGCCCCAGCCTCCTCCCCAGACTGCTGCTGGCTTTTCTGGGTCTTTACCATCTAGGCCTTGGTAGGCCTTGGAGGCCAGGGTACAGCCAGGTGCCATGCATGCCTGAAGCTCCTGTGATTGGGGGACCCTCTGAAAGAAAAAGAATATAAAATTTAAAATGTAAAACCAGGACAAAAGTGAATATTAAATAAATATGAGAAAGAACGGGAAAATAAACCACAGAAAATTAAACACTTAAAAAAGCTGACATACCACACATATCACAAGCTCGGGAAAAACCACGTGATGATTTTAATTAACTGCTCAAGATGTCCCTGTAATACTTTTTTCCCCTGAATCTTTGGCCTCTGTACTTTTTGATAAGCTTTTCATGTGACAATGCATTTGTAAATGTCACTTTTTTTTTTTTAAAGACTTTATTTGTTTACTTGAGAGAGAGAGAGCCGGAGAGAGCTCATGCACACAGAAGGAAAGGGAGAGGGAGAAGCAGGCTCCCTGCTCAGCAGGGAGCCTAACGTGAGGCTTGATCCCAGAACCCTGGGATCATGACCTGAGGCCAAAGGCAGACACTTAACTGACTGAGCCACCCAGGTGCCCTGTAAATGTCACTTTCTAAGGAGAGAATAGAAAGATAACGGAATCTTCTCTAGTATGATTGATTGAATTTTTTTTCTCCAACATTTCATTGTGAAAAATCTCAGACCTGCAGAAGATGTGCCAGTATTATGCCGTGGACCGTTTGGATTGTATAGCCACTAACCTTTTGCTATATTTGCTTTAGCACATATCCACACATCTATTTTACCTCCTCATCTTTTTTTTAATGTATTTTAAACTAGATTGCAAACATTAGTGGCTTCCACCCCTAATTACTTCAGCATGCATGTAACTCAAATTCAAATGATACTTCTCTTTTATTCTTGGTAAATACTAACCAGAGCCCACTCCAGTGCCCACTAGCCTCCTGATGGGAGGCAAAGAGAGAAGTGGGGTGGGGGAGATCACCTAGGAGCTCAGCGCTCAGCCCTGGAGTGGGATACTTTAATTTCTAGGGTCAGCTCCCCTGAGCTAGGGACCCTGCCTTCTTCTCTTGCCCTTGGGGGGCCAGCTCCTACTCATAGGCCAGAACTATTTAAATGCCACCTCTTCCAAAAACCTTCTCTAACCCTGGCCTGCCCCAAGGGAGGTGCTCCTGAAGTCCCCCGACCCCCATGTGACAGCAGGGACTGCACCTCCTCATGCCCTCCCCCACCATTGTCTCTGCTGGGCTTCCAACCCATGAGGGGAGGCTTAGCCTGTCTTGCTCCTTACCTTGTCCTCCGTCCAGTGCCTGGCACAGAGCGGGTACTCTGTAAATATCTGTGGTCGGAGAGAGAGAGAAGGAAGGGTGCACATTCTAGGGAAGGAGGTATCATAGGTCTGAGGACAGACGGGCCACAGTGTGAATTTCTCTATTTGTGCCCCATCCCAGAATTGTGGTGGTCATGTTGTTGCGGCCAAAGCCCAGTGCTGGGCAGGGGTTAGCAGCCACCCCTTGCTGCGAGATCCCTGCTCACCCATCCCTCTGGCATCTCTTCCAGTGCCCCCGGGTCAATGGTGTCAAGGCACACACTAACCAGTGCAACCGGAGACGGGTGGTCCTGGACCTGCAGATATGGTGAGCCATCTTGCCCATGCGGGCCAGGTGCAGGGTACGGGGGACGCCGTGTGAGAACAGCCAGCTTGAAGATGGAGTAGTGTAGTTATGTTCTGATTTGGGGTGGGAAAGCGTCTCACAGTGCGTGTGCACGCGCACACATACACACACACACACACACACACACACACACCCCACCCTGGGCAGGAGCACAAGGTCCCTGCTTGGGACAGGAAAGAGTATCAGGAGAATGGACAGTCCCAGGGAAGCCACTGCTGGTTGACCCCTCAGCCCAGGCCCAGATTCTCCCATAAGAATTGGCACCAGGCAGGCTCTTGGATACCAAGGCCCAGGCAGCAGGGCTTTCTTGGAGGTCACGGCTAGTTACCCGGATGCTCAGACCAGCTGCCTTAAAGAGGATGTGGAAAGAGGGAGCAAGTACAAGAAGATGTGGGGACTTGTGGTAAGGTCCAGGGAGCTCTGAGCACAGGCTGTGAGATCCATGGGAGAACTGGACTCTGATGCGTCAGGAAAGCAAGGATGCAAAGACACATCCTTGTATCTGGTTCAGTAGGTTGGGCAAAGGTACCTCTTCTGAATGATGTTTGTAGCAAGCTGGAGTCTGAGAGAAGGGACATTCAATCCAGGAAGTCTTCCTGGAGGTGGTAAGGTTTTAATTGTGCTTTAAAGGAGCAAGGATTAGGGGTGCGTGGGTGTCTCAGATGAGAGTCCGGCTCTGTTTTGGCTTAAGTTATGATTTCAAGGGTGGTGGGGTCCAGCTCTGTGCTCAGTGAGGACTCTGCTTGAAGATTCTCTCCCTCTGCCCTTCCCCCCATGTACTCACTTGTTCTCTCTCTCTAAAATAAATCAGTTTAATAAATAAATAAATAAATAAATAACCAATGATTAACTCTGAAAGTTCCAGAATGTTGCATTCCTCTCCAGTGTCTTATTTTCATAGCCCAGAGGCTGGCACTGAGAGCATATCGGGTAGATAAGAGTCAGCTCTGGGAATACCTCTCCCCATCTGGGGGATGTGTGAGGATGATGGTTATTGGGCACGCCTGGCTCCAAGGCTCTGCCACCAGATCCACCAGGGTCCTCTGGCACACATGTAGCTTCTCAGCCAGCTCAGGCTTTGGGGGAGGCCATAGCCAGGTGATGCTGGGCTCAGGGTTGGTGACTGGATGCCTGAGCTTGGGCTATGTGGCCCTGGGCAAGTTTCCTGGTCTCTCTGACTGGTGGACCTGCCTTTCCTTCCGACCTTCCTTCTCCCTCCCCACTTTCAGCTACATCGGGGACTGTGAGATCAGTGCAGAGCTGCAGAAGATACAGGCTGGTGTGAATGGGATTCAGGTATGTGGAACCTGGTGGCACTGCCCCCCGCCCCTGCTTCCTGCCCCTGAGGCGGGAGGCTGGGCAGGGGGAAGCAGGCTCAAGCTGGAGCAGGCAGCAGGGAAGGGGAGGACACCACACATGGGCTGATCATCATCCAAAGACTCCAGGCCTGGTCACACGGCTGGAATGTGGTGACTGGGCTTTACCAACCTTCTGCTTGGCCCCGTGGCCCCACACCTGCCTCTGTAAGAGTCCCCCCAGGGGGGCAGGAGCTGCCAAGGGAAGGGAGACGTTCTATTTATGGAGTGATGCAGAGCCAGTGCTTAGAAACTAGGTGGACGGAGGTGGGGGAAGGAGCTTATGGCAGAGGTGGAGTACTGGCACCAGGGCCTGCCTGGCTGGGCTGGCTAGAGATTAGGGCAGGGCTGCAGCCGGCGCACTGGTGGATGGCAGGGGAGGCTAGCTCACGGCCCTTGGTAGCCGGTAGAGGGGTGGCAGCCATGTGCAGGTTTCTGTCCCCTGAGGTGGCCCTGACATTTGGGGGTGGCATGAGCAAGACAGGTGTCCTCGGCTGAGTACAGCAGGTGCAGGGAGAGGCTGAGGTCCTGCGTCCACCCTCTGTGCCCATCCAGTTGCAGGGCACGCTGCGGGTCATCTTAGAGCCCCTCCTGGTGGACAAGCCCTTCGTGGGAGCTGTGACCGTGTTCTTCCTTCAAAAGCCGGTGGGTGCCAAGGAGAGACCTAGGCCTGTTTTGGGGAGTAAGCACTCGCCTGCTGGGTCCCAGGTGCTGATATGAACCCAAGAATAGAACTGCCTACACCAATCTAGACCCGGGTACCTGTGCACGGCCCCACTCCTGTGTGGTCCCAGCAGGGAGGCAGCAGACTGAGGCCTGCGTAAGACTAAGAGGTGCCTTCATTTGCCTGACAACCCCCTGGAGGTGCCCCCCATAGTGGCTGTGTTCTACATGCTGGTGGGCGCCAGGGGCTTGGCGGAGGAACTCAGCCTTGGGCTTATGGCTTCTTCCGGTCTAACAGCCTCCCTCTGCCCCTGCAGCATCTGCAGATCAACTGGACAGGCCTGACTAACCTGCTGGATGCACCAGGAATCAAGTAAGTGTGCTGTGGGAACGGCGGGCAGACCCCCGGAGTGGGGCCCTCAGCAGTGGGCAGCCAGTGACTGGAGCTGCCCAGTAGCGGTGCCCTCCTTCTCGGCCCCTGCATGTAGACTGGGGCTGGCACCAAGCTGGTCCTGCTCCGGAGGGAGGAAGGGTGGTGGGTTTGGAGGGGGAGCAGGAGGCCGGCAGTGCTGCTTGGCCCCTGCGGGCAGGCGCTGCCCCCAGAACATGCACGCACACACTCAAACGCACGGGCACACGCTGGCCAGATGAGACGTCCTGAGGGAGGCCGTGGGGGCTACCGAGAGCATAGCCTCTGTAACCAGCCCCGGCCAGACCAGGCTCCTGGCTCGGTCACTCAGCACTGTATGATTTCAGATAATTTCTTGTACCCCTCTGGGCTCTTCCTCCCTGAAAGGGGATCCTGCTTCTTCTGTGTCATGGTTTTGGGAGAACACTCAGGTGTATGCGGTGGCATAGTGGGCATGGACACACATGATGTCCTCCTTGCAGCTGCACTCCCCTCCCCCAGCCAAGTGGGTGGTGAGAAGCCCACAAGGCCTCACCCAACCATGGTCACAGGGGGCTGCTGTCATAGCAGAGGCTAGTGAAGAGAAGCTGGTCTGGGAGATTTCACATTCCGGGGGCTGGATCTAGGGGCTGCTGCACGCAGGGCCTCAGGCCCCCAGGTAGGAGCAGAGGAGGGCTCTGACCCCACATGGACCCATGTCCCCATGAGGGAAGGATGGTTGGATTGACCAGGGCAAGCTGGGGCTTTCCAAGGTCAGGCACCTCCCCTCCCTGCAGGAGGGACCCCGGGCTCCCTCACTGAGGATGTTCTCCCCCCATCTTGGCCCCTTGGATTCAGAGAATCCACTTGTACGTGGTGTCGTTCAACAGATGTTTACTGAGTACCTACTGTGTGCTAGTCCTGTTCTCGGCACTATCCCTGCTGCTCTACTGGGGAGACAGAGTCAGGCAGTAAACAGAATTTTGATGGGATGTTAGGGAGTAGGAGGGCCACGGGAGCAAACACTTAGTTAGCACTTACTATGCACCGGGCACAATTCTCTGCACTTTCCGTGTTTTAAGTCCTTGTAACAACCCTAGGAGGTAGTGTTAATATCCTCAGTTTAGAGATGAGGAAACTGGTCCAGAGAAGTAAGCAACTTACCCAAGGCCCCACAGCTCATGGGCGATGGAGCCAAGATCGGCACACAGGCTCCAGGTCACCCCTCTTAGCTATTCCACTGTGATGCCTCAGAGAACAAAGCAAGATGGGGAAAAGTGGTGGTTGGGGGCTGTCAAAATGTAAGCCCACCTCCCCCCAAGCCAGGCAGGCTGGAGTCAGGGCTGGTTTCTCCTGGGCAGGGCCCAGCCCACCAACTCTGCTCCAGGTTCCAGTTCTGGGGCTGGGTGGCAGGGCAGGTAACCTGGGGAAAGGCAATGCCACCCCTCTACCGCTGGCCGTGCCCACTGTCCCCAGTGAGGTGTCAGACAGCCTGCTGGAGGAACTCATTGCTGCCCACCTGGTGCTGCCCAATCGTGTAACTGTGCCTGTGAAGAAGGGGCTGGACGTGACCAATCTGCTCTTCCCTCTGCCCTGCGTGAGTACCAGCACCAGCCATGGAGCACGGGGCCTGGGACTGAGGAATGGATGGGCTTGCAGAGGGAATGCATTCTCAGATGACAATTGTCTCTGTCCTGTGAGAGCATGGCTTCCTTATTCTATTTGGGGAAAACTGAATCTTGGGAAGGTTGACTGGTTTGCCCAAAGCCACCCATCTAGGGAGGGGCAGAGCCCAAGTGGCATTCCTTCCTGGATCCTGGTCCCAGCTGCAGCCTGGGTTGGGGACTGTGGGTAGTTACCCTCGCCCTGAGGAAACTCCAGGAGGCTCCCATCCTCTCTTCAAGGACATGAGGCTCCCCTGACTCCCATCATTTGGGGGTGGAAAGAATCCCTGGGAGAAAATACTGAGTCAGCACAGGATGGGGGGCTTTATTGTGTGCTCAGCCCCACTGCCTCCTCTATCCTGGGCCCCAATTGGGAGGCCTCTGAGGACAGACACATGGCCTCCCTACAGGAGGTGCCCTTCAGGACTGGCAGGGCTCAGGAGAGGGGGACGTGCCCATTTCACCATCAGCGCAATGTCGGAGGCATCAGCCTGCTGCAGCTGCACACAGGGGAGGCCTGGGCTGTCCAGGGAGACAGAGCACAGGCATCCTCACAGCCTTGCCATAGTGACGCAGGCTTTAGCCCGCACTGTGTGTGGCAGTCTTAGAATAACAGTTCAATACCATCACCTGCATCACCATTACTGAAAACAGTCTGTCCTTGGGGTAGATTCCCAAGATGTCCTGGGAAGCTGCTACGATTTAAACTCACTTGGGATAGTTTTGTGTATTTGTGACAACTGGCCATGAATATTTATACTGACTGGTTTCATTCTATTTTCTATTTTTAGGGCTTAATTTTGACCATAACTTCCTTTTACCACCGTGTAAAATATTTGCAAGCTTCTAAAATCTAATATAAAAAACAAATTCTGTTTCAAGGAATCTGACTTCTATCCCTTGTTCCCTCCACCTAACCTCTACCCTTCTCCTATAAGTAACGGTTTATCCTCCCACTGTTCCTTTTCTAATATGAGCAGTTGTGTGCATATCTAGTTACGTTCCCATTCCCCTTCTTTGATGGATGGCAATGGACTACAGTTTTCTCCACCTTGCTTTTATCACTCCGTACGTCACGGGCACCACTCAGTGACGGCATGGACAGGGCCCTTCTCCTCACAGCCACACTGTACTCCACGGCGTGAGTGTGCTGTATGTTACTTAGCTAGTTCTGATGGACAGCGAGTTGTGTCAGTCTTTCACTATTACCAATAGTGCTATCATGAGTAGCCTTGTATGTGTCTTTTTATATTTTTACCAGTGTCCTTTTAGAGCTAGCACTGGGATTGCTGGGTCAAAGGATAAATGGAAATGTATCTCCCGGTATTTTTTTCTTTTACTTTAATTCCAGTATAGTTAACATACAGTGTTAGATTAGTTTCAGATGTATAGTAAAGTGATTCAGCAGTTCAGCAATTCCTCAGCGCTTATCATAACTGTACATGTATCTACTGATATTAAAAAAAAAAAGAAGAAGAAGAAAAACAGTTCTAGGCAGGAGCCCTTACTGGCCCCATGAATTGTATTTCCTAAGTCTTGTGGTTTGTTCTGCCTTAGGACAAAGCTGAATGTGGGGATGAGGTGGGAGTCAGTGCGGGGCCTTTATGAGCACAGGGACCCACTGCCCACAGCAGGCAGTCCCCACAGGGGTGAGTACCCCTGGGTGTCAGAAAAAAAATGACTACATGCGCGTTATTGGGCGGGGTGGGGAGGGTGAAGAAAATAGGAGGAAACCTCCTCAGATGGTGGTTGTTGGCACAGGAGGAAATGGCTGCAGTTAAGCCAGTCACATGGCAGGTTGGAGCCAAGTGAGGTCAGGAAGGCCAGGAAGGTGGGCCGGGCATCATGATGCAATGGACAGAGCCCTAGCCCTGACATCACTTGCTGTGTGGCGAGGAGATTGCCAGATCTGGCTTCTGTTTTTCATCTGAACCTGGAGCAAGTGAGACGGGACTGGGATGATATCTGATGGCTTTGGCCCCAGTGCTGTGGGCCTTGAGGGCTGGCACAGCCCAGGAAGCAGCTGTGAGCCCTGGGCTGGGGCATTTTCCAGGGAGTGATCAGAGTCCATTTGCTGGAGGCTGAGATGCTGGCTCAGAAGGACAGCTTCCTAGGGATCCGAGGCAAGTCAGACCCCTACGCCAAGGTGAGCATTGGCCTACAGCATTTCCGGAGTAGGACCATCTACAAGAACCTGAACCCCACCTGGAATGAGGTATTTGAGGTGAGGGTCTCCTGGCTACTTTTGATGCCCTCCAGGCTTCATGCTGGGTCATGCTGGGTCCGAACAAGGGAGGGCCTCACGTACCCATGGGGCAACAGTAGGCCAGAGGAGTGGGCCGATTTCCCACATCCACCACATTCCAGAGGGGGGCTGCTGTGGCCCTGCTGGAGGGAAGTCCCACCTCCCTTCCCTACCAGACAGCTTGAAATTTTTCAAACCAGAGGAAAAGACAGAATCAGTTCTGCCCAGATCATCTCAACCTCCCCTGCCAGAGCCTGACACCAGGAGCTTAATGTTCTCCCTTAAATTCACCCACAATCACTACTACTTGAAAGGTAGTACGCACAGCCTGTTTAGTGCTCCAGAAGCTGTGAGTCCCGTGCAGAACACACAGCAGCCACCATCCCGAGCACCCACCCTAATCCTCCCCATCCTGCGAGAGGACATCACTCCATTCTTAGAGGTGGGATTCTCCAAAAGCACTGGAAGGCAGGAATACGCCCAGGGCTCTGCACCGGCAGGTGGCAGAGCTGGAATTTGGCTCTCCTTGGGTCATGCTTGAGGTCTGCTTCATCAGCCATTGTGGGCTGCAGACCAAGTCACCGGTCTTTCCTTACAGTTTATAGTGTATGAAGTCCCTGGGCAGGACCTGGAGGTGGACCTGTATGATGAAGATCCTGACAGGGATGACTTCCTGGGCAGGTGAGGAGGAGGGCTGAGCTGGGCCTGGGGGCACTGGGCTGGCCCTTGGGACACAATACCCCTGTTTCCACCTCAGTGACCTGCAATCCTGGCTTGGTTACACTGACACAGTGACTGTGTTAGGCAGCCGGCTCCATTGTTTCACGGTCCTACTGCTAACCTCCTTCCTAGAGGTCTGAGTGCCAGCCTTAAGCTGGGCCATGGGGATACTGAAGACCCCAAGGTCTGTGTACCATGGGCTCTGCTTCCTGCACTCCTAATGATATACAAGAGTCCCCATTTGGAACAGTCATAGGGGCAAGGCTGGCATGGATGGGCAGGTCCCCTGTGCCAAGGAGCCCTGGCCACTTCCTCTGGAGCAGAACCCAAACTCAGGGCTGTGGGAGAACTGAAATGGCTAGGCTGGGGCTGGCTGTAGAAACTCCAAATTTATATGTGTCTTGGCCCATTTGCCCCACTTCCAGGAATCTCCCGTAAAGTAAAAGCATTATACCTGAAATGCTCTACAATGAGCAGAACTGTGGTGGCAAAACAAAAAAGGCTGGAAACATGAATAGTCCAGCGTCAGAGGACATTGGTTGAAAATGTTTGAATAAATTTGCCATTGCCAAACTACAGGATATTCTGCCGCTTTTTTTTTTTTTTAAGATTTTATTTATTTGACAGGCAGAGATCACAAGTAGGCAGAGAGGCAGGCAGAGAGAGAGAGGAAGGGAAGCAGGCTCCCCATGGAGCAGAGAGCCTGACGCAGGGCCGGATCCCAGGACTCTGAGATCATGACCTGAGCCAAAGGCAGAGGCTTTAACCCACTGAGCCACCCAGGCGCCCCTAATTCTGCAGCTTTAAAAAATGATGAGTAGAAGGATCTGTGTGTATTGACCTGGAGGATGGCAGTATGGGGGTGGGGGAAGCAGGTGGAAGTGACCTGTGCAGTTTGATTCATTTCTGCAGGGAGGACTCTTGAGTACGGGTCTGTGTGAGCAGAGAAGAGCACGGAAGCCACACAGCAGGCTGTTCACACTCTTCATTCCAGGAGGTTGGGATTGGGAGGCAGAAAAGAGTTTTACCCAAATTTTCACACTGCTGTATTGTTTAGCTTGTTTCCATGAGCAGGTAATTTTAAAAGTAGAAACAATGAAAAGTGTGAGGGACATGATCTGACAGCCTAAGAAACAGCTTACCACCAGATATTACTTTTCTTTTCATCTTAATGGAAAAAGCTGCAGGTTTTGTATTGTTGCAGATTAGAAGTGTGGCTTGTAGTTGATGTTGTAACTGATTTCGAGTGTGTTCTGAGCTCAAGCACATTTCTAACACCTACACAGTCACTCCGCTGGCTGTCGGGATCATCTATTTGGGCTTGGGTCGGGTAGGTGGAGGCACGCTGTGAGTGTGGCCGGTACCTCCTCTCACACCCATGCCAACTATACTTAACCCTTGGAGGGCATCTGGGGAGGTGCTGGAGGGGTATTTGGGGTTGTTACAATGACTGTGGAAGGTGGTGCCACTGGCATTTAGAGGGCACAGGACAGGGAAGCTAAATTCCTGCAATGCATGGGCAGTTTTGCACAATGAAGAACCATGCCATTCAAAACACCAGTAGTACCATCACAGAAATCCAGGGCCAGTGTGTCCAGTGTCTGGTCATTCTCCTCTGGGGATCGGAGCCACATGCCTGCCCAGGCAGTAGCCCTGATGGTCAGATAGGCCTTCATTTGTTTGAGCTACAAGTGGTCTCCCATTGGTTCCTTGAGATGGATTAGCTCCTGTCTTGAGGACCGCACTCACATCTGCTTCTTGCCTCCTTGGAGCTGAACTGACTTCCTGTGTATTCCAGCTTGCAGATCTGCCTTGGGGATGTCGTGACGAACAGAGTGGTGGATGAGGTAGAGTTGGTGCCTAGCCCCCTCCCTGTGGACATCCTGGTTTCCATCTGTCCATAGGAGGACAGAAGCAATTCTGTGACCACCTCTCCCGGTCCCTCAAGCCCAGAGCCCATCCCCTCTGGGCTGGGTCACCTTTTCCCTAAAGCCACCTCTTAAAGGCCCCTGAACTGAACTGCTTGAAGAGGGTCTGTAGCACCTCAGTGGCCCTTTCTCTGAGCTTTCCTCTCCCTTCTCACTCCCTGCTTACAGTGGTTTGTCCTGAACGACACAACCAGTGGGCGGCTGCACCTGCGGCTGGAGTGGCTTTCACTGACTGCCAACCCAGAAGCTCTGATTGAAGTGAGTGTGGGGTGTCAGTGCTCCCTAAAGGAAAGTTGTGTGGGTGTGGTGGCACGGGGGTGGGACTTGTGGCACGGCCGGTCCATGTGTGAGCTGTGGAAGGGGACGAGATGAAGCCTCCAGATCTCACTCACAGAATCCTCCAGCCAGCCCCTACCTTCTGCTGAACCTGTCCCTTAGCCTCATCTCCACACAGGGCAGCTCCTGATCTCTCAGCAGAGACTGTCTGCCCAGGGAAGATGGGATCCTTAAAGGATGCTGGTGCTGGTCCGCCCAGTTCATGGGGAAGTCCACCCCTGTGTTTTACTTGAATCTGTCCTGCTGCAGATGTAAACACAGTCTCAACAAAAAGCTAGGCTGTGGGGAATCTTAGGGCTTGTCCAGAGTGCAAGGGGTGGCTGGCTTCCTTCTGCCATGAATGGGCTTCTCCAAAGCCAGTCTGTCTCCTGATGCTGCAGCACTTACTGAGGGTCTGTGTCTGTTTGTAGGACCAAGGTGGCCTTTCAACTGCCATCCTTGTGGTCTTCTTGGAGAGTGCCTGCAACCTGCCGGTGAGTGACGACATGACCAATGTCACACCCTGCCTTGTGCCCATAACTTGCAAATGTCCAAGTGTCATTCATTTATTCTCTTCTTCGTGTGCTATAGAGAAACCCTTTTGACTACCTGAATGGTGAATATCGAGCCAAAAAACTCTCCAGGTTCACCAAGGTAAGTGAAAGCAAGTCACGGCTCCTTTTCCCCAGAGTAACCATAGCCTTGTCTTCTGGGTGATCATCTGTGCACCCACAGCCTACGGATGACAACAGTGCCATTCATTAAGTCTGCTGTGTGCCAGGCACTGGGCTTTACAACTTGTCCCCGACATTTATTATGCCTGAGTCTCATGATGAGTGTGTCTGTTTTTGCCATTTTACAAGTAGCACCCAGAAGGTTAAGCACCTGAGTCACAAGCTAAAGAGCCAGAACTTGACCATTTCCATAGCCCCAGGGAACAAGAGCCTGTGCTGAACCAGGCCTAGCTCCCGGGTTCCTGTCATGAACTTGAAACCTCTCCTCCAGTTAGCCCTATCCTGGTCCTTGCACAGTTTTGGCAGCCCAGGGCCCTGGGAGCATCACAGTAGCTTTCTTCTGAAGGGAAGCAGTTGGTTGGCCCCAGGTCCCACTGAAGCTCTGGGAGCTGGGAGGTACAGTGGGGTGGTGTCTCAAGCCAGTGGTGCCACTTCCATTGCTGTGGATTTGTCCCTCACAGAACAAAGTCAGCAGAGACCCTTCTTCCTATGTCAAGCTATCTGTAGGCAAGAAGACACACATGAGCAAGGTAAGACAGCTTGGTGTGTATCCATGGGACAAAGAACCAGGGGCTCCACGCCTTTTCAAGGAGAGAAGAAAAGGTAAGGGAATTAGAGAACTGACTGCTTGGTAGGTGCCAGGTTACAACTGGGGCACTTTGTCTTCAGAACAGCCTTACTAAACAGTTCTATGCTTTAAGAATCTGAGGGTCAGAGATGACTGATTTGCCCAAGGGCACCTGCTAGAAAGCAGCAGAAATCCTGTTGGTCCCCTCTCCTGGAAGTGAGCTCTAATGCTGCTGCTATGCTTTTCAGCTCCTGCAAAACTGGCTGGGAAAGCTCTCCTTGTCTTAAGTCTGGCTGCCCTGCTCTCATGCGTCCCCTAAATGGCAGTGTGACGGGGTCTGATCCCTGGGCAGAGGCTGAGAAGGCTCCCATCAGGTGGCCAGCCGAAAGCAGAGGGTCTGTGTCTGTTTGTAGCAGTATCCTGCTCTGCCCCTCTTGACCCTTCAATGATCTTTCTCTCTTCTGTCCCCAGACTTGTCCCCACAGCAAGGACCCAGTGTGGAGCCAGGTGTTTTCCTTCTTTGTGTCCAACGTGGCAGCTGAGAAGCTGCATCTGAAGGTTTGAAAGTTGGGCTCTTGGAACAAAGTTAATCAGTGTCTAAGCCATGAAGAGTAGGGAGCTTGATAATGCACCTTGAACAGGTTCTCCCAGCAGTAAAGTCAGCCCCTTTTCTGTGGGAGAGGGTGCAGAGGTCCCTCATCGTCATAAGCCTGGTGCCCAAGGACAATGGGTAAGAGCTTGGAAGGACAAACCCTCAAGTCCCTTGGCTCTCCCTGCAAGAATCTTTCCAGTTGTTACCCAGCACCCAGAGTGGCCTATGTTGGGATCCTCCCAGGATCTTAGTGATGATATACTTCTTTAAACAATAATTTAGCCTTCACAAAAGATCTGTGGAAAAGAGATAGTTTCTTTATTTTACACATAAGCAAACAGAGGTGCAAACAGTGACTTAGTCAAGAAATCTTAACAAAAAGGCAGATCTGGGATCTTTTCAGGCCCTTAGCCCATCAGTCCCTAAAGCCCCTGAGGCCCTGGGCATTTGCCTCATAGAGATCCAGCTGCCAGGTTTTCAGAACAGGACCAGAGGCCAATAGAAGCACAGTACTCGCTTACTGAAGTGAACGTAGACTTGAATGGGGCCCAGAGAGTGGTGGTGGTGGGTGTGGGTCTTGGTTCTCCTGTTTTGTGACTGGCCCACTGCCCAGGTGCTTGATGATGACCAAGAGTATGCTCTGGGAGTGCTGGAGATCCCCCTGTGCCAGATTCTACCCTATACAGACCTCACCCTCGAGCAGCGCTTTCAGTTGGACCACTCAGGCCTGGACAGCCTCATCTCCATGAGGCTGGTGCTTCGGGTAACTATCTCCTCTTATTCCCCATGTTCCATGGCTCTGGCCATGGACAAGGCAGACTATCTCAGAACTAAGTACCTGCTCTGTGCTGAAAAGCTAGGAAGTAGATTTATATTTTTCATCAACTTTGGAATATTGTCAGCCGTTATCTCTTCAGATATTGGCTCTCCATTCTTTTAATCTTTAATTCTAGAACTCCTACACTGGACCTTTTCCCCATCTCTTCTGTCTCCACCTGACCTCACTGTCTCTTAGTGCTACATTCTGATTTCCTCAGATCTGTCTTCTAGACCACTAATTCTTTTAACTATTCATGGTTTTTATTTCAAAGGCTATTTTCTATTTCTATCTTTTCCAAATTCATTGTCTTTTTTTACTCTATTTTATTATCATGCTTATCATGTCTTTTTTCACTGTATTTTATTGTCATGTTTATCATGTTTATATTCTATCTTTAACCATCTGAAAATATCTATGCTATAATGTACCTATAATGTGAATTCTATTATCTGAAGATCTTGAGAATTGAGATTTTGACATTTGTTGTATCTGTTGATGCTTTTTCAGGGTGACTCATTTCTATGTTTGGTGACTTAGGTTGCAAACATATGTTGTGTTCTTTTGTGACCTAGATTGAGTTTGCTTGCTTCCAAGGAGATTCTGTTTTGCTATAACCATGTACCTTGAGAGCCTTACAAACTAGGGTCCACTCTTACGTTAATTTTTAAACTTTTAGGTTTCATGATTCCACAGGTATGAATATGAACCAAAATTCATATAAGACAGTCCTATAAGGTGCCATATCCTCAGGAAAGTCTTCAGTACCCCCAGCAGAGTACAAGCAA
The DNA here is from genome assembly GCF_010015895.1 of Lontra canadensis. Classification (NCBI taxonomy): domain Eukaryota; kingdom Metazoa; phylum Chordata; class Mammalia; order Carnivora; family Mustelidae; genus Lontra; species Lontra canadensis. Next base: position 10,010,928 of record NW_022631032.1, on the reverse strand, counting down.
GATGGACTTATTTCTTTGCAGTCTTTCCTTGAGCAGGGTGGAAATGTTTCTCCTAGACTACTTTTTTCCCCTAAAGAGACCCCACCTTCATGGTTCCTACTCCAACTGAGCCTCACATTGACCTGAGGCCTCTTCTCCCCACCCCTTGGATTTTTCAAGGTTGATAAATGACCCTAGGAAAGCTTAGCCTTTTTCAGTAACCCTAGGGGTTTTCCTTACTTTCTTGTAAATTTGGCTATGCATTTTTTTTTTTAACATTTTATTTGACAGCCAGCCAGAGAGGGAACACAAGCAGGGAGAGTAGGAGAGAGAGAAGCAGGCTTTCCCCCGAGCAGGGAGCCCCATGTGGGCCTCGATCCCAGGATCCTGGGATCATGACCCAAGCAGAAGGCAGCCACTTAATGACTGAACCACCCAAGTGCCCCTTGGCTGTGCATTTAAAAAGGATGTTTGTTTCATTTTATTAGTCATTCCTACTGAGGCTTTTCAGAATAGAATATTTTGACCATTATAGTGTTAGAAATGGAAGTTCCTAGAAATGGTCTTGATGACTGAGAGGGAAGGAGAAACACAATGGTTGAGGTTTGAAACTTTGTAGGAGCACAGGGGTGTGTGTGGAAACACATTTTGGGAAAACAGTGGTGAATAGGGTGACAGCTGGAAAAGGGCCAATCCAGAAGGCAGGGTGTGATATCTGTGAAGGTGGTGTAGATTCTGAGAGTCCTTTGCAGAGAGGGACAGTACCTGCTCTAAGAATGAGCCAGGTCTCTGCCAGCCAGTGAGTGGGGGCAGGACTGAGTGCTCATGAAGACTAACTATTGAGGTAGGAATAAGGGAAAAAGAGAGAAATTGGTTATAGGGACCCAGGGTCAGGGAGATATGGGCGGGGAAGGGGGTAGAAATCCACTGGGTTGGGTAGTCAGGAAGGAACCACTTCCCAGAAATTAACATGACAGCAGAGGAGGAGAAAGTGGATATGGGGGGCCCAGCCCATAATCCTGTCATCTGCTTGCAGTTCCTGCGTGTGGAAGAACGAGAGATGGGGAGCCCATACACAGGACCTGAAGCCTTAAAGAAAGGTCCTCTGTTCATTAAGAAGGTGGACACCAACCAGGAACCCAAAGCCCCATTCCAGGGAGAATGCCCTGCAAATTTGCCATGCCCCCCAGATCCTGCTTCTGATACCAAAGAAACCTCCAAGAGCTCCATGTCAGCCACCAGTGCCACTATTGTTGCCACTGAGCCCATGCCCCAAGAGACAGGCCCAGAGCCCAAAGGCAAGGACCATGCCAAAGGGTTCTGTGAGTCCTTGGGGAAGAAGAGTTCGGGCACCATCTTCCTGACTGTCCCAGGCCCCCACTCTCCAGGGCCCATCAAGTCACCCAGACCTATGAAATGCCCTGCCTCCCCACTCGCATGGCCGCCCAAGAGGGTGGCTCCCAGCATGTCCTCGCTCAACTCCTTGGCCTCCTCCTGCTTTGACCTGACAGATATCAGCTTCAACATTGAGTATGCACCTCTCTGCTTCATCTTGTCTAAAACGACCTGTGTGAAAAATACATTCCTGAATGGAGAAGTAGATACAAACCCACGTTTCTCAGCAAGTTCTGATCGTTTACAAAGTGGCTTCATGAGAGGCAGCATGGAATATGCTAGAAACACAGGGCAAGGGGGAGAGCAAGCAAGTGCATTCCCACTGTAAAACAGGTGCTGGGCTTTGGTTGTTATGGTTCCTTACCACAGAAACACTTCCTGCATTCCCAAGTGTGGGATGCTGTGGAAAACTTAGAATGTGAAATAGATCCTCAATGACTGCCATTTATTGTTAACTCTGAGCTTAGCATGCTATTTAATTCCATCTTCACAATTACCCTATGAGATAGAAGTTAATATCATAAAGGTCAAATAACGAACCAACAGTCTCACAGGAAATCATGGTAGAAAAGCAGATCCCACTCCTGGGTTCATGTTCTTCCTACTGTGAAGTAGGACAGTCACATGTGAATGGATAGAATGGACTTCTGCCTGAAAGGAACCTTACTGATAATTATTAACCCACATGGCTCTATGCTCCGAAAGCAGGACATGCTTCTGTCTCAGGGGCTGGGGGAGAGGCCAACACCTTTAATGGCAACAGAAGTAACAAGCCTTTCTTTACAGAGGCGGGGATCTCAGGCAGTGGAGGCTGGGTGAGATTCAGCTCACTGTGCGTTATGTGTGTCTGCGGCGCTGCCTCAGTGTGCTCATCAATGGCTGCAGGTAATGGGGTGCTGGGGCAGGGCAAAGGCCTCAGGTGAATGAAAGAATGGGGGTGGGCATCCCTGAGGTAGACAAGTAATACATGAGGAAGAAGTGAGGTTTGAAGGCTGCATGCTGTGAATGACAAGGTCTGCAGTGATGCTGATGGGCAGGCTCCAGAGCCAAGAACTTTGTTTAAATATAACTACTGCATAAAACTGTCTGGGGTGACTTGGAGCCAGTACCTTTTCTCAAGTGTGAATCTCCAATTTCCTTTAGATGGGAAGTACTTGCTCTACTCCAGACTTTAAAAAACACATGTTTTCAAAATCCTGCTTCTGATGTTTTATCCTCCAAATGCTGCAGACTTCTGTTTTTTGGTCATCAACAGGGCATTTTTATCCACAAGCCATCTAAAGCTGAAGGGCTAGTACAGCCTCTCCAATGGAGTCCTTTCAGTGTTTGAAAACTTTCTTCTTTAATGTCTTTGAAACCAAATCAGAAACCTGACACCCTGTACCAGCAGTGGAGCTGATCCGTATGTCCGTGTCTACTTATTACCAGAAAGGAGGTGGGCAAGTCGTAAGAAGACCTCAGTAAAACGGAAGACCCTGGAACCCCTGTTTGATGAGACGTGAGTGAACCAAACTCCCCTGCCTATGGAGTGTCTTCTCATCCCTTCAAGTATTTGCTGAGTGCCTGGCAAATCTGCCAGACGCTGTGAAGGGCTAAATCTGTGGGCCTCAGGATAACATGTTCTACGCCTTCATGAAATTTCTTTACATTAATGGGAGAAAAGGACTGCCAGGGCAGTTTAGCAAAACAGCTACCAACTTTTCTTGCTCATAGAGGCTAAAATGCTCCTGATTATGAACTGCTCCACACTTTTTCTCTTTAAATGAAGCCTCTTTAGTGGTAAAAGGATTTAAATCTGGCCAAATATGTTTTCTTTAACTCTGTTAAAAGTAACAGTTAAAAATAAAACATATCTTAAAAACGTATCTTAAGGGGTGCCTAGGTGGCTCAGTGGGTTAAGCCTCTGCCTTTGGCTCAGGCCATGATCCCAGGGTCCTGGGATCGAGCCCCACATCGGGCTCTCTGCTCCGCAGGGAGCCTGCTTCCTCCTCTCTCTCTCTGTCAAATAAATAAATAAAATCTAAAAACAAACAAAAAAAACAAAACATATTTTAAACCCAGAGACCTAAAATTTCCTCAAAGCTCCAAGCTCTGTGGAAGCTCTGTCTTCCTTCCTGCAACAAAGCATAGGCAGCAAGTTGAAACAGATGTCCTTCCTGACTTGTCCACCCAGTGTCCTTAGGTGCATGACTGATAGAATCTAATCACATTTCTTGCTTTTGATGGGTCACGTATGGCAAGTTTTATGTGAAATATTCTGTACGTTGAGGTCAACTTGAAGTCAAGAAGTCAAAATCTCATTATTGCTTCCTTCTGCTTCAGCATCCTAACAAAAGGCATCTGGGGGATAATACACCTGTTAATTTTGATTTCCTCTTATCTTGGTCAGTAATTACTCATTTTAAAAGAGCTGCACTGGGTCCTCTTTGGGCCTTGTCTAAGAACTAATACATTCCCTTTAAGAGCTTCACTTGGAGTTGATATCAAGAAAGAGTTTGGGAGAGAATCTATTATTTATAGAACACCTTATGCCAGGCACCATCCTATATTCTAGAGCCACACAAGTAGAAGACTTTGCACTCAAAGAGAGCTATGACACAATTATAAAAGGATTTCATAATTGCTATGTGAGAACACAAGAGGGAGAGGTTTGACATTTGGCTTTTGTGATAAACCTGATCTGTTAGTAATTCTCTCTCAATATTATAACAATAAGATATGGCCAGGTTATCTGGAGGGCAGACTTGGCAACCTCCACCCTAACAGTAAACCTAGAAGTAAGGAGCCTGGACACCTCTTGTGAGTGGATGACCCATACTAAGACACATTATAGTTAAAATGTCAAATGTTAATGGTAAAGGGAGAATCTTAAAAACAAGAGAAAAACTTGTTACATATAAGGGAACCCCTTTAGACAACCAGAAGATTTTCCAGCAGAAACTTTGCAGGCCAGAAGGGATTGGCCCGATATAGTCAAAGTACCAAAAGAAAAAACTCCCAACCAAGAATACTCTACCTGGAAAAACTGTCATTAAGAATTGGAGAGACAGAAGTTATTATCACTGGACTGCCTTTAAGGGACTTTGTAAGCTGAAAAGAAAGACTGCTAATTAGTAACAAGAACACATATAAAGGTATAAATCTCACTGGTAAAGGCAAATATATAGTAAAGGTAGTGGATTAATCACATATAAAGCCAGTATGAAGGTTAAAAAACAAAAGTACTAAAAATAACTATCGCTATAGTGATATAGGGATATAATCTATAAATGTGGCAGGGCTAGGTGGAAGCTTTAGAATCTTTTTAAAAAATATTTATTTATTTAACAGATAGAGATCACAAGTAGGCAGAGAGGCAAGCAGAGAGAGGGGGGAAGCAGGCTCCCTGCTGAGCAGAGCCCGATGTGGGGCTCGATCCCAGGCGCCCCTAGAATCCTTTCACACTTAAGATATTATCAACTTAAAGAAGTCCATTCTATGTAAGCCTCAGTGTAACCACAAAGCAGTAACCTGCAGTAGGTACACAAAACGTAAAAAGAAAGTAATCTAAGCGTACCACTAAAGAAAGTCCTAAAACTACAATGGAAGAGAACAAAAGAAAGGAATAGAAAGGGACTACAAAACTGCCAGAAAAGCACAAAATGGCTTTGAGTACTATTAATATAAACTATCAATAGTTACTTTAAATATAAAACTCCAATCTAAAGACACAGAGTGGCTAAAAGGATATAAAAAAACAAGACCCATCTATGTGCAGTCTGTAAGATACTCATTTCACACACAAATTGATAGTAAAGGGATGGGAAAAGATATTCTAAGGAAATAGAAACTAAAAGAAAACTGGGGTAGCTATACTTCTCTCAGACAAAATAGACTAGAAAACAAACACTATAGGGGCACCTGGGTGGCTCAGTCGATAAGCATCTGCCTTCAGCCCAGGTCATGATCCCAGGGTCCTGGGATTGAGCCCTGCATCAGGCTCTCTGTGCAGTAGGAAGCCTGCTTCTCCCCCTCCCACTCCCTCTGCTTGTGTTCCCTCTCTCACTGTGTCTTTGTCAAATAAATAAATAATCTTAAAAAAGAAAAAAAAAAAACACTCTTAAAAAAGAAAAAAAAAAAAACACTATAATAAGAGATGAAATGGGCATTACATAACAATAAAGAAGTCAATCCCATAAGAGGATATAACATTTACAGATATTTATGCATCCAACGTAGGAGCAGCTAAATACATAAATATTAATAGACCTAAAGGAAGAGATAGCAATACAATACTAGTAGGGGACTTTAATACCCCACTTACATCAATGGTAGATCATCCAGACAGTCAATAAGGGCATAGCAGCCTTAAATGACATTTTAGACCACTGGGATTTAACAAATAGATACATAATATTTCATCCAAAAGCAGAATATACAGAATATATGTTCTTTCCAAGTGTACATGGGACAATCTCTAAGATCATAAATTAGTCACAAATTAGTTTTCTTAAATTTATTAAGACCTGTAATTTTTATCAAGCATCTTCTCTGACCACAATGGTATAAAACTAGAAATGAAGTACAATAAACAAACCAGAAAATTCACAGTTTGTTACAATTAAACACCATGCTATTGAACAACCAACAGGTCAAAGAAGAAATATCTTCAGACAAATGGAAAATACAACTTGCCAAATTTGTGGAATGCAGCAAAAGAAGTTCTAAGAGGAAAATTCATAGTAATAAATGCCTACATCAGTAAACAATCAAAATCTCAAACAACCTCAGTTTATATCTCAAGGAACTATAAAGAATGAAGAAAGCCCAAACTTAGCAGAAGAAAGGAAATAAAGATCAGAACAGAAATAAACTATAGAAATAGAGACCAAGAAAATAGAAACTAAAATTTGGTTCTCTAGAAAGACAAAACTTTCTTTAGTTTCCAGTCATTAAGACTCCTCAAGAAAAAACACAAAATCAGAAATGAACGAGACATAACATACCACAGAAGTATAAAGGATCATGAGACCACTCTGAACAAAATTATATGCTAACAAATTTGACAAGCTAGAAGAAATGGGTAAATTCTTAGAAACATACAACCAAGACTGAATAATGAATAAAAAATCTGAACAGACCAATTACTAATAAGGAGACTGAATCAGTAATCAAAAATCTCCAAACAGAAGCACCTGCGTGGCTTAGTTGTTAAGTGTCTGCCTTCAGCTCAGATCATGATCCCAGGGTCCTGAGATCCAGCCCTGCATTAGGCTCCCCACTCCCAGGAAGGCTGCTTCTCCCTCTCCCATTCCCCCTGTTTGTGTTCCTTCTCTTGCTGTGTCTCTCTCTCTGTCAAATAAATAAAATCTTTAAAAAAATAAAAATCTCCCAACAAACAAAAGTCCAGGACCCAATGGCTTCACTAGTGAATTCTACCAAACACTCAAACAATACCAATCCTTTTCAAACTCTTCAAAAACAAACAAAAACAACAGCAGCAACAAAAAACAAACAGAAGAGGGAACACTTCCAAACTCATTTCACAAGGCATTACCCTGATATCAAAACCAACAAGGATACAAGAAAAAATTACCCTCTATGAACATAGATGCAAAAATCTTCAACAAAATATTAGAAAGCTGAATTCTATAATAAAAGGATCATACATCATGATCAAGTGGGGATGCAAGGATGATTCAGTATCCATCTGCAAGTCACTGTAAATCATCAAATTAACAAATCTTATGTTCATCTCATTGGATGCAGATAAAACATTTGACAAAATTCTACATCCATTTATGATAAAACTGTCAACAAAGTGGGTATAGGGGGAACATATGTTAACATAATAAATGTCATAGGGGACAAGTCCACAATTAACATGATAATCCAGGGTGAAAACCTGAAAGGTTTTCCTCTAAGATCAGAAACAAGACAAGGATGCCTATTCTTGCCAGCTTTTTAGTTTTGGAAGTCCTCGTCAGAGCATATAAGCAAGAAAAAAAAGGCGTCCAGATTGAAAAGGAAGAAGTAAAAGTATCACTGTTCACAGATAACATGACATTATAGAAAACCCTAAAGAGTGCACCAAAAAACCATTAGAACTAATCAACAAATTCAGTAAAGCTGCAAGATATAAAATATATAAAAATCTGTTGTATTCTACACACTAAAAATGAATTATTAGAGAAATTAGAATATAATTCCATTTATAGTTGCATCAAAAAGAATACCTAAATATAAATTTAACCAAGGAGATGAAAGATCTGTACATTGAAAGCTGTAAGACATTAATGAAAAAAACTGAAGACAACACAAATAAATGGAAGGATAGTTACTTCTCATAGAATGGAAGAATTAATGTTGTTAAAATGTCCATACTACCCAAAGCAATCTACAGACTTAATGCAATCTCTTTCAAAATTCCAATGGCATTTTTCACAGAACAAATACTAAAATTGGTGTGGAACAACAAAAACCCCAAAGTAATCTTGAGAACAAAGCTCAAGGAATTACACTACTTGATATAAAACTCTGTTAAAAAGCTATAGTAATCAAAGCAGTATGGTTTGGGCATAAAAACAGACACAAAGATCAATGGAAGAAAATAGCTTAGAAATAAACTGGCACATACATGGTCAATTAATTTTTGACAACAGTCAATTAATATGACAACTTATACAATGGGGAAAGGACTGTTTCTTCAATAAATGGTGCTGGGAAAACTGAACAGCCACATTTAAATGAGTGAATGAAACTGGACCACAATCTAACATTATACACAAAAAATAAACTCCATATGGATTAAAGACTTGAATGTAAGACCAAACCATAAAACACCTAAAAGAAGATATAGGCAATAAGCTCCTTGACATTGAACTTGATTTTTTTTAACTTGACACCAAAAGCAAAGGCAACAAAAGAAAAAATAAGTGAAACTACCTCAAACTAAAAAGTTTCTGCACAGGCAAAGAAAACTTAACAAAATGAAGAGGCAACCTACTGAATGGGAGAAAATATCTGAAAACCATTTATGTGGTAAGGGGTTAATATTCAAAATATCCAAAGAACTTACACAATTCAAAAGCAAAAAAAAAAAAAAAAGGTCTGATTTAAAGATAGAGAACCCGAACAGACATGTTTCCAAAGAAGACATACAGATGGCCAACAGACACATGAAAAGGTGCTCAATATCACTAATCATCAGAGAAATGCAAATCAAAACCACAGTGATCTATCACCTCATATCTATTAGAATGACTATTACCAAGTGTTGGTGAAAATGTGGAGGAAGGGAACCTTGTGCACTGATCGTGGGAACATAAATTGGTACAGGCACTATGGAAAACAGTGTGGAGTTGCATCCAAAAATTAAAAATAGAACTACCATATGATCCACTAATTCCACTTTTGGATATCTATCCAAAGAAAATGAAAACACTAATTCAAAAGCACATACATACTCCCATGCTTGCTGTGACAGTATTTACAACAGCCAAGACATGGAAGCTACTTCAGTATCCACTGATGGATGAATGGATAAAGAAAATGTGGCATATACACAATGGAATATTATTTAGCCATAAAAAATCTTGCCATTTGCAGAAACACACAGATGGACCTTTAGGGTATTATGCTAAGTGAAATAAGTCAGACAAAAAAATTCTTACTGTATGATCTCACTTATATGTGGAAATCTAAAAGAAACAAAAACCCATAAAAGAGCAAACAAAAGGGGCGCCTGGGTGGCTCAGTGGGTTAAGCCGCTGCCTTCGGCTCAGGTCATGATCTCAGAATCCTGGGATCGAGCCCCGCATCGGGCTCTCTGCTCAGCAGGGAGCCTGCTTCCTCCTCTCTCTCTGCCTGCCTCTCTGCCTGCTTGTGATCTCTCTCTGTCAAATAAATAAATAAAATCTTTAAAAAAAAAAAAAAAAAAAAAGAGCAAACAAAAGATGCCAAGCTCCTGAATATAAAGAACAGATTGGTAGTTGGTGTGTGGCGGGAGGGAGGGGAGGGGTAGAGATAAGGGGTCAGGTCAAATGGAACAAATTTCCATTTATAAAATGATGTAATGGGGATATAATGTACATATTGGTGATCCTATTTAATAATATATTACATATTTGAAAGTAGCTAGGAGAGTGCATCTAATAAGTTCTCATCACAAGAAAAAAATTTTTTTAACTATGTATAGTGATTGATGTTGACTTACAGTGATCATTTTGCAATATATACAAATATCAAGTCATTGTTAAACACTTGAAACTAATGTTCCCTTACCTCAAAAACAAAAAAACAAAAAACTACCTATAAGGATTCCAGTGGCCTCTTGTGAGTTTATGACAAAGATTGTACCCTAAGATTTCTCTGCCTTACTCCACAGGCAGAAAGGGGAAGGTCCACTGTTTTCTATGAAGCTCCAATACACCTGACTATTCAGCATCCTAGTCCTTAGCTGGTCAGAAAAAACAAGAGAGATAGGGGTTGAGGTGGTCCTATGAGCAAGCACTGTTGAAGGGGCAGCTAAAATAAAGGCAGCCAGGGTAGGCTCAGAGAAAGTAAGAAACCCCAAAATATAGTAGTTCAAGCAGTCCAAGGCCTTCACAGAGAGGCAAATAGCCTCTTGATACTTCTAAAGCTTGTGATTAGCATAGGACAGTGATTACCTGTAATAATGATCCATTAAATATCTGCTATGAGCCAACACTATTCTAGATGGTCCCCTGAATATATCTTCTGTTTTAAAAGTAGGAAAATGGATCAAACACTTCAGATTTTCAACAAAAATGATTAAAATATGTAAATCTAAAAAAAAAAAAAAAAGAGTAAATCTCACTTTGACTTTTTGCATCTTTAAGATTTGAATTTTTTGTTCCCATGGAAGAAGTAAAGAAGAGGTCACTAGATGTTGCAGTGAAAAACAGTAGGCCACTTGGCTCACACAGAAGAAAGGAGCTAGGAAAAGTAAGTACAAGAAGGACTCTTGGTACTCTGCCTCCCACAGCACTCTACCTGGAGTTCATTGGTGGAACACCTTGCAGAAATTCTGATGGTATCATCTGGCTGTTACCAGAACTGGCTTCAAGGAGGTTAGAGTCTCATTGGGAGGTTTTGGGGGTGGAGGGTATTTTAACATTGCTGAAAGTAAAACAGGTGGGTAAATTAATATGATAAATACTATTTTAACAAGTTGGAGAATCTATCCAAACTCATCATTGCACAAGTATTTGAACATCTATTAAGTTTGTTTTGATAATATGTGAAGCTTGGGTCTCATTATGTCAAGATTTTTGTGGAGATGGGATTTTACTTAAAGTAGAGAATGTATAATCTTCAGGAAGATGCCAAGTACAAATAAAAAGAGTATTTATACAATACTTTGCAGCTATAGTTTAATAAACACCTTCTTATAATCATCTTTTTAAGATCCCACTTAGATGATGTAGGGGAAGTTATCCTTATTTTTAGAGTTGAGGCAACCATGGTGTCTTGCTTAAAATTAAAATTCAGTTCATGAGTAAAGGCAAGTTGTTCTCTAAGGAAAATTGATAAATTCTGAGGTTTAACTCTGAAGAGCAGTTCACCTTTTCCTAGTACACTGAGGCCAGTGCCTTTATTGCACTTCTGGAGAGTTGAGAGCTAAAAGAAAAAGAGTCCCTGCTCAAAACCGAAACCCAAGGAGGCCCTTTTTATGATTAATTCCATTTGTCCCAATATGTTTCCATTTAATGCAGTTTTTTGGAAGGAAACTGATTATTTGCGTTTGTTTAGGTTCTGATTGACTTATCAAAAGAGGATCTGATTAAGGGCTTCTCACGATGGTAAGTGAGCCCTTTCATTTTATCACATTAATCTGGTACTTAAGACATTGTCTCCAGCAGTTGCACATGATCTTTTTCCAAAATTCTTCCTTTTTCAGTACATGTCAGCTTCTTTGCTTATCAAGGAAGGAGACACATTATCACCTATACTTAAGGATTTTCTGCCTATAGTTCTCACTTACCTAACAGACCTCTCTCTATAAGCCCTAGTCTTAACCCCAGCCGGTTGACTTACAGAGGGATGGGTTCTCCCGGTCCCAGAGGGACCTACGCTAGCTAGACAAGGCTGCTTGTCCTGATGCTGCCACCACAATACGCCCGTGATACTAACAAAAGTCCAAACCCAACTGTTTTACAGGTACGAGCTGACTCCAGACGGGCAGCCCAGAAGTTGATGAGCACCCTTACCACCTTTATATTAAAATGTGTACATATGTATATTTTGTAATTTAAATCAGAACAGCCATTTGAAAATATATACATACATTTTTGTGTGAAATTTAAGTACATGACTGGATAATATTAGGAAGAGGTAAACATATATAAAAGTACTACTCTCGGTTGGATTTAGTTGTTGAAATCCAGAAAGAAATGTGGTGTTCATACCTAATAAATTATCAGAACCTCACTGGTGATTTTTTTTTTTTTTTGTAGGTAATTATATACCATATAACTTGAGATTTGCCCAAATGTATGTGTCAAAAGTGTCCTGTCTCAGACATAAGGGGTGAAGGAGATCTGTTCCTAGAAGAGATACCAGTATTCCTGGGAAGTGACTACCAAGGGAAGAGGCTTCTTTTGTGGGAATAAAAAGTGACCCACACCAAAAGTACCAAAATCCAACACTACCTAAGCCCTTCTGGTCCTTCTGCCATCTTTGGTACTTTACTGCCTGGAAGTTTGTTCCTTTATCTACTGTAGAACTAAAGTGTACTTTTCTGATGGCAACAATGTTATAGTGATATACCTAAATACTCGGAGTTAAATACTCCAACGTGGGATGGCAAACTCCAGCATGTGTCATCATTTTCATAGGAAAAAGCAAACCAAACCCCAAGTCCAGGTCTGTATTTCCACTACCACAGCAAAGCTCTAGAGACTGTTGCAGAGTGTTGGTGCCAGAAGAAAGGAGCTTCTGTCTCTCTCTCAGATGGTTTGGCAATTCTATTCTACCTTTCTAAGATGGCTGTTTAAGTAATATTTAAAAGCAAAATATGTAAATTGCACAAACAAGTGCCTCTATTTCAAACTTTATAACACCAAATGTTCTCATTCTCTCTCATGTTATCCTAGAGCTACTGTTGAATTTGCATCCTTTTCTCTTCACTCAGGCAACAGCTCCTGCCATCAGTTTCCTGTTCCCCTCCCCTCACTGCCTTCACTGCTGCTTTTCTGAAGAATGGTACTATCTTAAAGTTTCTGTTATGTTATTCTCACTTATATCCATCATTTCCTGTTTTCTACAAGAATAAAACCCACTTAATTTTGTCCTTTGGCCCTAACAATCTAGTCCCTAGTGTTTTGCTACTTTATTTATGTGCAGATGCTCTATTCTAGACTAGTCTATATATCATATCCTACCTACTCAAATCCTATCCTCTTCAAAAGCCTTGTCTCAAAACCCACTTCTTCTGTGCCAGTCCACACTGAAATGGCTTCCCTCATCTCCTACAGCATTTACTGTCAATACTGTATATTTTTAATAATTCACTGCCTTGTAACATTTAATTTTTAAAAAGGCTTATTAGAGGAGAGGGAGGAGTCAAGATGGCAGAGAAGTAGCAAGCTGAGACTACATCAGGTAGCAGGAGATCACCTAGATAGCTTATCAAGCCATTGCAAACACCTACAAATCCAACAGGAGACTGAAGAGAAGAAGAAAAGCAACTCTAGAAACAGAAAATTGACCACTTTCTGAAAGGTAGGACTGGTGGAGAAGTGAATCCAAAACGACAGGAAGATAGACCGCGGGGGGAGGGGCCGGCTCCCGGAAAACGGCGGAGCAACAGAGCACAAAATCAGGACTTTCAAAAGTATGCTCCACTGAGGGACATAGCTCCAGAGGCTAAACTGGAGTGAAGCCCACGCGGGGTCACAGAAGGATCGGGGGTGTCTGAGTGTCGCAGAGCTCGCAGGTATTAGACCGGGGAAGCCGGCTACAGAGACAGGGCCAAGGAGTGAGCTCTCAGCTCGGGGTTACCTTGAACTGGTCGCAGGCTGGGTGAGCTCGGAGTGTGGCCAGAGGCCAGGGAGACGGGAGTGATTGGGCTCTTTTCTCTGAGGACGCACTGAGGAGTGAGGCCCTGAGCTCTCGGCTCCTCAGGGCCGAAGACTGGGAGGCCGCCATTTTCATTCCCATCCTCCGGAACTCTACGGAAAGTGTTCAGGGGACAAAAGCTCCCAAAAGCGAACCTGAGCTGATTACTTAGCCAGGCCACTGGTAAGGGCAGTGCAATTCCGCCTGGGGCAAAGACACTTTAGAATCACTACAGTAGACCCCTCCCCCAGAAGATCAACAAGAAATCCATCCAAGACAAAGTTCACCTACCAAGGAGAGTAGAATTCCAGTGGAGGGGTAAGCAAAGCACGGAACTCATGGCTTTCTCCCCAAGATTCTTTAGTCTTGCAGTTAATTTTTTTAAAATTTTATTTTTTTCTTCTGCTAATTTTTTTTTAACTTTTACCCTTTTCTTTTTTAATGTTTTTAAACTAGTTTAATATATATATTACACATATATATATCTTTTTATATTTTCTTTGTTTTCTTTTTTTTTTGCTTTTTTATTTTTCCTGAACTTCTTTTTATCCCCTTTCTCCCTCCCACGATTTGGGGTCTCTTCTGATTTGGTTAAAGCACATTTTCCTGGGGTCTTTACCACCCTTTCAGTATTTTATTTGCTCCTTCATATACTCTTATCTGGACAAAATGGCAAGGTGGAAAAACTCACCACAAAACAAAAGAACAAGAGGCAGTACCAAACGCTAGGGACCTAATCAATACAGACACTGGTAATATGTCAGATATAGAGTTCAGAATGACGATTCTCAAGGTTCTAGCCGGGCTTGAAAAAGGCATGGAAGATATTAGAGAAACCCTCTCTGGAGAGATAAATGCCCTTTCTGGAGAAATAAAAGAACTAAAATCTAACCAAATTGAAATTAAAAAAGCTATTAATGAGGTGGAATAAAAAATGGACGCTCTTACTGCTAGGATAAATGAGGCAGAAGAAAGAATTAGCGATACAGAAGACCAAATGACAGAGAATAAAGAAGCTGAGCAAGAGAGGAACAAAGAACTGCCGGACCACGAGGGGAGAATTCGAGAGATAAGTGACACCATAAGACAAAACAACATTAGAATAACTGGGATTCCAGAAGAAGAAGAGAGAGGGGAGCAGAAGGTATATTGGAGAGAATTATTGGAGAGAATTTCCCTAATATGGCAAAGGGAACAAGCATCAAAATCCAGGAGGTGCAGAGAACCCCTCCCCCCCAAAATCAACAAGAATGGGTCCACACCCTGTCACCTAATAGTAAAATTTACAAGTCTTAGTGACAAAGAGAAAATCCTGAAAGCAGGCCGGGAAAAGAAGTCTGTAACATACAATGGTAAAAATATTAGATTGGCAGCAGACTTATCCACAGAGACCTGGCAGGCCAGAAAGAGCTGGCATGATATCTTCAGAGCACTAAACGAGAAAAACATGCAGCCAAGAATACTATATCCAGCTAGGCTATGATTGAAAATAGAAGGAGAGATTAAAAGCTTCCAGGACAAACAAAAACTGAAAGAATTTGCAAACACCAAACCAGCTCTACAGGAAATATTGAAAGGGTCCTCTAAGCAAAGAGAGAGCCTTAACGTAGTAGATCAGAAAGGAACAGAGACAATATACAATAACAGTCACCTTACAGGCAATACAATGGCACTAAATTCATATCTCTCAATAGTTACCCTGAATGTTAATGAGCTAAATGCCCCAATCAAAAGACACAGGGTATCAGAATGGATAAAAAAAAAAACCCATCAATATGCTATCTACAAGAAATTCATTTTAGACTGAAAGACACCACCAGATTTAAAGTGAGGGGGTGGAAAACAATTTACAATGCTAATGGACATCAAAAGAAAGCTGGGGTGGCAAACTTTATATTAGATGAATTAGATTTTAAGCCAAAGACTATAATAAGAGATGAGGAAGGACACTATATCATACTCAAAGGGTCTGTCCAACAAGAAGATCTAACAATTTTAAATATCTATGCCCCTAACATGGGAGCAGCCAACTACATAAACCAAGTAATAACAAAATCAAAGAAACACATCAACAATAATACAATAATAGTAGGGGACTGTAACACTCCCCTCACTGAAATGGACAGATCATCCAAGCAAAAGATCAACAAGGAAATAAAGGCCTTAAGTGACACACTGGACCAGATGGACATCACAGATATATTCAGAACATTCCATCCCAAAGCAACAGAATACACATTCTTCTCTAGTGCACATGGAACATTCTCCAGAATAGATCACATCCTTGGTCATAAATCAGGTCTCAACCGGTACCAAAAGATTGAGATCATTCCCTGCATATTTTCAGCCACAATGCTCTGAAGCTAGAACTCAATCACAAGAGGAAATTTGGAAAGAACACAAATACGTGGAGACTAAACAGCATCCTTCTAAAGAATGAATGGGTCAACCAGGAAATTAAAGAAGAATTGAAAAAATTCATGGAAACAAATGATAATGAAAACACAACAGTTCAAAATCTGTGGGACACAGCAAAGGCAGTCCTGAGAGGAAAATATATAGCGGTACAAGCCTTTCTCAAGAAACAAGAAAGGTCTCAGTTACACAACCTAACCCTACACCTAAAGGAGCTGTATAAAGAACAACAAAGAAAGCCTAAACCCAGCAGGAGAAGAAAAATCCTAAAGATCAGAGCAGAAATCAATGAAATAGAAACCAAAAAAACAATAGAACAAATCAACAAAACTAGGAGCTGATTCTTTGAAAGAATTAATAAGATTGATAAACCCCTGACCAGACTTATCAAAAAGAAAAGAGAAAGGACCCAAATAAATAAAATCATGAATGAAAGAGGAGAGATCACAACTAACACCAAAGAAATACAGACAATTATAAGAACATACTATGAGCAACTCTACACCAACAAATTTGACAATCTGGAAGAAATGGATGTATTCCTAGAGACATATAAACTACCAAAACTGAACCAGAAAGAAATAGAAAACCTGAACAGACCCATAACCAGTAAGGAGATTGAAACAGTCATCAAAAATCTCCAAACAAACAAAAGCCCAGGGCCAGACGGCTTCCCGGGGGAATTCTACCAAACATTTAAAGAAGAACTAATTCCTATTCTCCTGAAACTGTTCCAAAAAATAGAAATGGAAGGAAAACTTCCAAACTCATTTTATGAGGCCAGCATCACCTTGATCCCAAAACCAGACAAGGATCCCATCAAAAAAGAGAACTACAGACCAATATCCTTGATGAACACAGATGCGAAAATTCTCACCAAAATACTAGCCAATAGGATTCAACAGTACATTAAAAGGATTACTCACCACGACCAAGTGGGATTTATTCCAGGGCTGCAAGGGTGGTTCAACATCCGCAAATCAATCAATGTGATACAACACATTAATAAAAGAAAGAACAAGAACCATATGATACTCTCCATAGATGCTGAAAAAGCATTTGACAAAGTACAGCATCCCTTCCTGATCAAAACTCTTCAAAGTGTAGGGATAGAGGGCACATACCTCAATATTATCAAAGCCATCTATGAAAAACCCACCGCAAATATCATTCTCAATGGAGAAAAACTGAAAGCTTTTCTGCTAAGGTCAGGAACATGGCAGGGATGTCCATTATCACCACTGCTATTCAACATAGTACTAGAAGTCCTAGCCTCAGCAATCAGACGAGAAAAAGAAATTAAAGGCATCCAAATCAGCAAAGAAGTCGTCAAACTATCACTCTTCGCAGATGATATGATACTATATGTAGAAAACCCAAAAGACTCCACTCCAAAACTGCTTGAACTTGTACCAGAATTCAGTAAAGTGTCAGGATATAAAATCAATGCACAGAAATCAGTTGCATTTCTCTACACCAACAAGACAGAAGAAAGAGAAATTAAGGACTCAATCCCATTTATAATTGCACCCAAAACCATAACATACCTAGGAATAAACCTAACCAAAGAGACTAAGAATCTATACACAGAAAACTATAAAGTACTCATGAATGAAATTGAGGAAGACACAAAGAAATAGAAAAATGTTCCATGCTCCTGGATTGGAAGAACAAATATTGTGAAAATGTCTATGCTACCCAAAGCAATCTACACTATCAAAATGCCAGCCATTTTTTTCAAAGAAATGGAACAAATAATCCTAAAATTTATATGGAACCAGAAAAGACCTCGAATAGTCAAAGGAATATTGGGGAAAAAAAAAAAAAAAAAAAGCCAAAGTTGGTGGCATCACAATTCCGGACTTCAAGCTCTATTACAAAGCTGTCATCAAGACAGCATGGTACTGGCACAAAAACAGACACATAGATCAATGGAACAGAATAGAGAGCCCAGAAATAGACCCTCAACTCTATGGTCAACTAATCTTCGACAAAGCAGGAAAGAATGCCCAATGGAAAAAAGACAGCCTCTTCAATAAATGGTGTTGGGAAAATTGGACAGCCACATGCAGAAAAATGAAATTGGCCCATTTCCTTACACCACACACAAAAAAGGACTCAAAATGGATGAAGGACCTCAATGTGAGAAAGGAATCCATCAAAATCCTTGAGGAGAACACAGGCAGCAAACTCTTTGACCTCAGCTGCAGCAACGTCTTCCTAGGAACATTGCCAATGGCAAGGGAAGCAAGGGCAAAAATGAACTATTGGGATTTCATCAAGATCCAAAGCTTTTGCACAGGAAAGGAAACTATTAACAAAACCAAAAGACAACTGACAGAATGGGAGAAGATATTTGCAAATGACCTATCAGATAAAGGGCTAGTGTCCAAAATCTATAAAGAACTTAGCCAACTCAACACCCGAAGAACAAATAATCCCATCAAGAAATGGGCAGAAGACATGAACAGACATTTCTGCAAAGAAGACATCCAGATGGCCAACAGACACATGAAAAAGTGCTCCACATCACTCGGCATCAGGGAAATACAAATCAAAACCACAATAGATATCACCTCACACCAGTCAGAATGGCTAAAATTAACAAGTCAGGAAATGACAGATGCTGGCGAGGATGCGGAGAAAGGGGAACCCTCCTACACTGTTGGTGGGAATGCAAGCTGGTGCAACCACTCTGGAAAACAGCATGGAGGTTCCTCAAAATGTTGAAAATAGAACTACCCTATGACCCAGCAATTGCACTACTGGGTATTTACCCTAAAGATACAAACGTCGTGATCCGAAGGGGCACGTGCACCCGAATGTTTATAGCAGCAATGTCTACAATAGCCAAACTATGGAAAGAACCTAGATGTCCATCAACAGAGGAATGGATAAAGAAGATGTGGTATATATACACAATGGGATACTATGCAGCCATCAAAAGAAATGAAATCTTGCCATTTGCGACGACGTGGATGGAACTAGAGGGTATCATGCTCAGCGAAATAAGTCAATCGGAGAAAGACAACTATCATATGATCTCCCTGATATGAGGGAGAGGAGGTGCAACATGGGGGGTTAAGGGGGTAGGAGAAGAGTAAATGAAGCAAGATGGGATTGGGAGGGAGACAAACCATAAGTGACTCTCAATCTCACAAAACAAACTGAGGGTTACCGGGGGGTGGAGGGTAGGGAGAGGGAGGGTGGGGTTATGGACATTGGGGAGAGTATGTGCTATGGTGAGTGCTGTGAAGTGTGTAAACCTGGCGATTCACAGACCTGTACCCCTGGGGATAAAAATATATGTTTATAAAAAATAAAATTAATAAATTAAAAGCAGAAATACCATATGATCCAGTAAATCCACTACTGAGTATTTACTCAAAGAAAATGAAAAGACTAATTTGAAAAGACATATGTACCCCTATGTTTACTGTAGCATTATTTACAATCATTAAAAGCAAAATTTTAAAAAAAGCAATCTAAGTGCCCATTGATAAATGGTATATATAGACACAATATAATATTACTCAGCCATAAAAACAAATGAGATTGTGCCATTTGAGACAACAAAGATGAACCAAAAGAGTTATTATGGTAAGTGAAACGATTGAGGCAGAGGAAGGAAAAAACCATATGATTTCACCTCTATGTGAAATCTAAAAAACAAAACAAAGGGACAAAAAAAAAAAAAAAAAAGCAGAAAGAGATCCATAAGTAGAGAACAGGCAGTTGCCAGAGTGCAGAGGTGTTGGGGGGATGGGCAAAATGGGTGAAGGAGAGTAGGAAGTACAGGCTTCTAGTTAGGGAATGTGTATGTCACAGGGATAAAAGGTGCAGCATGGGAAATATAATTAATGGTACTGTAATAATACTGTATAGTGACACATGGCATCTACACTTACGGTGAGCATATTATAATGCCTAGACTCTTTGTATCCCTATGTTGTACACCTGAAACCAAAGTAACACTGTATGCCAACTATACTTTCATTTAAAAAAAAAAAAATGACCCCAGGTGATTAGATTCAATGTGAGAAAGCAAAACTGTACAACTATAGGGTAATATAGGAGAATAACTTTACAACTGTGACTAGGGAAAGATTTCATAAGACAGAGAGCACTAAACTATAAACATAAAGACCATACATCTCTATACTAAAATTGGGTTCTTCAGTTCATAAAAAGAAACTACAGTTGACCCTTGAATAACATGGGTTTGAATTGCATGGGTCTACCTACATGTGGATTTTTTTTTTATAAATACTGTACAATACTATAAATGTGTTTTCTCTTCCTTATGATTTTCTTAACATTTTTTCTTTCTTTTTAAGATTTTATTTATTTATTTCACAGAGATAGAGAGAGAAAGATCACAAGTAGGCAGAGAGGCAGGCAGAGAGGGGGAAGCAGGCTCCCCGCTGAGTAGAAAGCCCAATGTGGGGCTTGATCCCAGGACTCTGAGATCATGACCCGAGCCAAAGGCAGAGGCTTAACCCACTGAGCCACCCAGGAGCCTCATGCTTTTCTTAACATTTTTTTCTCTAGGTTACTTTCTTATAAGAGTACAGTATAGAATATATACAACATATTAAATATGTGTTAACTGACTGCTTACATTATCAGTAAAGGCTTCCTTCTGGTCAACAGTAGGCTATTAGTAGTTATGTTTTTGAGGAATCAAAACTTCTACACAGATTTTTGACCACATGGGGGCAGGGTGGCACCCCCAACCCCCATGTTGTTCAACAGTCAACTATATAGGAAAATGGAAAGAGGACACAGAATTGCAATAACCATTTGCTATACATTTAACTGTCAAATGGCTCATGTCCAAAATACATAACTCTTACAAATCAATATAAAGACAGTCCAACAGAAAAATGAACAAAGGACATATCTAAGCACTTCAAAAAAGAAATACAAATGGCCAACAAAGGAAAAGATGCTTAACTTCATTAGCAATCACAGAAATAAACATTACAACCATGATAATAACTGTATACACTACAATGGCAAAAATTAAAAATCTGACTTACCAACAATTGGTCAGGATGTGGAAAAAATTTATACTTCCACCACCACACTGATGGTTGAAGTATAAATTGGTACAATCACTTTGGAAAATAGTTTGGCATTTTCTTAAGTTGAAGGTAAGCATTCCCTATCAAAACTGCCACAATGTACAACCCCCAAGCTACCATAGCCTCCGTGGCAGTATACATTAAGTGTCTTCCTCTAGGGCTCAGCAATTATACTTTTTGGATATTGATTCCAGAAGACTTGCACACAAGTGTACAAGGATGCATATATACATAACAGCAGCAGCTCACAACAGACAGGAACAAGAAACAACCCAAATATCAATTGACAGCAGAACAGACAAATGGACTGTGTAATATTCATAGAGGAATACTAGACCCCAATGAAAATAACCTGGACCAACAGACAATAACATGGATCAATAGTATAAAAATAATATTGAACCAAAGAACAAACATTAAAAAGAACATGATTCACTGTTTTTATACAGTTCAAAAGCAGGTAAAACTCAACTATCCTGGTATAGGCATACACAAAAATGGCAAAGCTATTTATATATTAAGAAAAAAAAAAAAAAGGAAGAGACTAAACGTAAGTCAAGCTAATAGTTACCCTTTGGGGGAAGGGACATGGTGGTTGTATTTTGGAGTGCTGGTGATGTTCTATTTTTTTGATTGTTGCATGGGTACTCACGTATAATCATTCATCATACTTGACATTTGTGGTTTACCATTTTTAGCATGTGTTATGTTTTACAATTAAAAAAATTAGTAAATAAATAAAAAAGGAAAATAAATATCCAACAGCTATTAATTAAAAGGACAAACCTGCAAAGTGAAATGCATGAGTAGCAAGAGTTATTGATAAGATATTATCAACTATGAATTTATATGTATATGTAAATAGGTTTGAAATACCTAAAACAAATTTGACAAATCCAGAGAAATTTCAGTATCTCCAATAAACTAACAAATCAAAAAGACAAAAAAATTGACAGAAATGAAGTAGATTTAAACAATTTACTAGCAGTATATATCAAATAGAGATGAGGCTTTTTTTTAAAAGCAACATGTAGAATATGTATAAATTTCATCACATAGAAAATTACAAAGAAAGTCTCAGCACATTCCAAAGACTTGATGCAAAAAAACAAAACAAAACAAAAAAAAAAACCCCAAAACCAAAACTCTGACTACGAAGCAATAAAATTAGAAAAAAATAATGAAGAGACCATCCAAGAAACTTTACATATTTTCAGACTTAGTATTTCCAAACTCCCACTCCCAGGATGTAATAAAAGAAACCAAATTTACCCTTCTACCTGTACCAACCAGAACCCAAACAAAACAAAAAACAAAGTATATGAAACAGTTTTCAAGACACTGGTTATCAGGTATATGTCCATACAAAGATCTGAACAACATGAATCTTTATGGCAGTTTTACCTGTAGTAGTAAAAAACTCAAAATACCTAAAATTTCCATCAGTAAGTAATGGATAGACAAACTGGTATACTCATACAATGGACTACTATACAATAATAAAAAGAAATGAACTGTTAATAAATGCAACAACATGCAAAAATCTCAAAATAATTATGCTGAGGGAAAGAGGCCAGACCAAAAAAGAAAATAGCTTTTTAAAATCAATTGTATGATTCCATTTACATGAAATCCCATAAAATGCAAATGAGTCTATAGTGACGGAGAGCAGCTCAGTTGTTGCTTAGGAGTAGGAGGGTGCTGGGTTGGATTACCAAGGGCAAAGAGATACCTTTTGGAGAGATAAGGTATGTTTAGTATTTTGATTGTGGTGATGGTTTCACAGGTATATATGTATGTGTATTAGAATTTATTAAATTGTATAGTTTAAATACATACAGCTTAGTCAATTATTTATCAATTAAAATGTTTTAAAAAGAGCTAAACAATAACTGCAGTACTTATATTTTCAATAATTAAAACTGGATAAAAGTAGATCTGACAGAGAGAATCTGCAATTCTTCCTCCAGTGACCCTCCAAAAAAACTCTGAGGCCTCTGAGGAAGAGTCTGAAAACCTGGTTTAAACTAAGAGCTAAGCAGAGGCTCTTAAACTAGCTAACAAAATTTAAATTAACATAATTTTTAAATTACATTTCTTCCTTTCATATAATGTTAGATTTACCAACTGCCTCATAGCAATTTCTTGGAGTAATCTAATCAACTCAGAGTATTTACATTATTGAGTATCCAATTAGTTTTTCTACTTAACCCTCAAAGACAGATTCTTTCACAAATTCTGGGCTAGAGTTTAGAAATATAACTGCAGCCTAGCAAAACAATTTAAAGAATTTTAAATCTAGAAAGAGCCTAGGCCTGCTACTTATAAAAGAATGGCGGGGGCGGGGTGTAGTAACATTGGTCCCTTAAAAAATCAGACTGAATATTGAGAACAGAGAAGCAGCAGAAGGCAGCAAGGAAAGTATTCTTACAGAAAATAAAATGCAGCAAGGCTCAGCCTTGTAAGAAAATATGATTCATTATTTGTGCATAATATAAATAAGTCACTGAGGACACTTATATTTGGAAATTCTTCACAAAAACTTTATTTAAGATTTCATGTCCTTATAAAAAGTATATTACATCAAGATTGTAAAAAGATACTTTAAATGAGAGACTACTATCTGCTTATTTATATTACCTCATAATTCATTTCCTATCCTAACACAATGATAAAACATTTTTCCTTCATCCTTTTCTTCCTCCTGCTTTGAAAAGGCAGTGCCCTGAGGGATAGCTTAATAGAATGTGCCATTTCCTTACCAGGAAAGCGAGAGGTTCTTATTGGCTGAATTCAAGAGAGCCACTGGCAATCCTTGTTCCCAGAATCAAAAAGGTCACTAAACCCTCAACCTAAATACAACCTTTTTATTATCTGCAACCTGAGTTTCTGTTTTACTCATACACTACACTTTAAAAGTCTTAAACTTTAAGCACTGAAGAAATGCTTACCACTTTAGCTTATAATGTTTTCTATATAAGAATCTCAAAGTTAATAAAAATATAGATGGGAAGGACCCAATACTAAGGGGATGAATTCTGAGAGTAAATACATTTATAACCTTTGTCTCAAAGCAAGATCCTACAAAAACTCAGAATATTAAGAATGCAATTTACACAGTAAAAATGATTTGATTTGTTTTCAGTATGAAAGTATTTTTAATTTCTTTACTGCAGGTACAATGGCATCCAAGTCATCAATTTCTGTAACAGAAAAACAAGAATAAGGAAAGAGTAGCTTTATCTAGTGATAGGCTCAGATGAAATGAGAATTTCTAGCAAAGCAAATCTCAAATGCAAAGGCAACACTAGCACTTTAATGCACGTGAAATTTTTCTCTAATAGTGATGATGAGAGTGTCACTGATTCAGACACAGATGCTTCACAGGGCATCTGTTTGTAAAGCTACCATATACCTTCAAGTATCCTCTGACTCTGATATTAATCTCATCAGCAGTGTGCTCTTATTAAGCAATCCTACTGGCCACGTTTGTGATGTTATTGCCGCTTTAAATCTATGTAATTACATGGGTGAGCCTACGTGGTGAAATCCTGGGTAAAAGCTGTCTCTCTTCTGGCTCCCATCTGAGCACTTAATGATTTCTTCTCACAGAAGGTAGTCCTCTCCTTAATTCTACTGGAAAAATTTCTCATTAGCAGGATCATTCATAGGTCTACCTTTTTAGGATGAAAGACATCTACCTAGAAAAAAGTGTGAGGCAAAGTACAAATCTCAGATGCAACGTGTTGTAGAGCTTAGGTTGGTCCAGCTTACCAGATCAACTAGTTCAGGTTCTTCTCTGCCAGATTATTTGTGAATTTGATTTCTCTTTCTGAAACTGCCTTCTTACACTCAGCCTGTTAAATTCACTGTCTGTAAGCTTTCGGACACTGGAGAAACAAGGTCCTTTTCTCTCATTATCTAGGCTCCAACCCTACAAGTGAGAGCGGCAAGTTCTCTAGATTCTTACCATTGTTTTCTACTTTATTCTGAGAGGCCACAGTTTATAAACTCATTTTCCTCTCTATAAAACATGCTTCCTTAGATTCCACCTCTCTTCTTCCATGTTTAGCTGAATTTTGGTTGCTTTTCCTTTAACCTAAACATATAGCCCATGCTACTCAAGCTCCTGACTTCAGTCAGAATACTTATCTAGATCCACTTACAAAGTGTCAAGATATCAGAAAAAAATATAAGCAAATCTACAACAGAAAATTTGATTCACACCTTGCATCATAATAAGATCAAGTTATTCCCTGAACCCCATTCTGAAATCACACCTGTATTCTCACTAAATGAGGTATCTGCCTTATAAATGAAACTTGAAAAGGATCTGGGCTAATAGGAGAATATTCTCAGCTAATCACACCCCTTATATGAGAACAACAAAGTCCTTCTCCACATCTAGTATTCAGTACAACACTCTGTAGTTGATGCTTAAAATGGCATCTAGTAATAATAAACATAGTTATGTTTGCCAGACAGATTTAACTTTCCCAATGTTAAGTGTTATTTTTAATTCCAGAATTTCAACTGTGACATAAATACAGAACTCATATGCAGGGAGACATGGCTTCTTGAAGTAAATGATCCCCCATGAACCATGCTGAGTGTCATAATATCTGAGAGGAAGTTTCTGTAGAAGGATTCTAAAATAAGTGTTACCTGAGCACCTATTAAAAATGTTTACTAATGAGAAGAACCTCCCTGTTTAACTGCTACCCCAAAGCATGTAAAATCATATTATTTTATGAAATGAGGGTCTTGGGGATATGAGGCAACACATTTCTATAATTTCATGTCTCATTTTAAGTTGAGCTTTCAAATTACATTTCCCCTTGCTATGATCTTTTCTTTTTTTTTTTTTTTATATTTTATTTATTTATTTGACAGAGATCACAAGTAGGGCAGAGAGACAGGCAGAGAGAGAGGAGGAAGCAGGCTCCCCGCTGAGCAGAGAGCCCGATGCGGGGCTCGATCCCAGGACCCTGAGATCATGACCTGAGCCAAAGGCAGAGGCTTAACCCACTGAGCCACCCAGGCGCCCCAGCTATGATCTTTTCAAACATATGCACATGCCTAATGCACAGTCACTGTCCCCCTTGCTTCCACAGTCTACAAAAAACTGGCCACAAAACTTCCTTTATGTTTACCAGGGCAGGTATTCTAGTCAGAGGCTTCTTTTCATTTATTCATCTTCTTACCAAATTTTAATTTACTCATGCCCTTATCTTCTACTAAACCTCATTTCCTCTTCTAATTTAATTTTATTACTATTTTTATGTAAGCTCTCTGCCCAATGTGGGGTTTGAACTCACGACCCCAAGATCAAGAGCTGCACGCTCTTCCCACTGAGCCAGCCAGGCACCCCTCCTCTTCTAAGTTAATTTCCTATGTCAAGGAGGCATTCTTTAAAAAAAAAAAAAGAAAATCTTTCAATTGAATTATTTAGAAAAAAAATTCATCAGTGAATAAATCACTTTAAACCTTAAAGTGTTCTTAATAGTAAGATAAATTACTTTTATAGCCATATATAATCACACTTGGGTTACTATTTTGCCTATGATTCCTAAGCAAATTACATTTTTTCCCCTTTAAAAGATAATACTAATAATAAAACCCTCAATCTGACCAAGAATACAAATGTATCTTCTCCCTTCTACAGATTTATTAATTTCTTTTTTTCTACAGATGTTTACTTTAGATTACTTATCACCTAAGAAATTTAATTTGTATATTTAAAAAAACACAGTAGGTAAGTTCTATCTTTAAAAAAAAGGAAGAAAAAAAAAAACAACACCTTCAAAATCATAAATCCTACAAAGATTTCTCATTAGGCCATGCCAGAGTCAGGGTTAACTGGACCTAGCCAGAGTAATACCATTTCTCATTTTACAGTTTCAAAATAAAGGCAGCCCTATGCTCTTTCAAGGCTATGTGCTTCTCTTTTTTATAAACCAATCCCAACCAACTCTAATTACAAGTTAGTAGTATACTTCCAGAACTTTTAGTGGTTTTTAGACACCTTCTACCAAAACACTCTATGTAAAAGCACTAATACAGCGACTAAGGAACACTCATCTCCAAACCCATTGACATCTTAAGACTCGAAATTTAACCACTACCAACAAAGATCTTACCTAAGATTTCAAGTAGATCATTAGTAAATGCCTGAAATGCTGGGAAAAATTCCTCATGTTCTTCCAGTTTGTTGATAATGCTTTTAAAGAAAAATGCACAGTTGACACTGAATTTCCAACTTAAGGTTCTTATATCTGATTGAAATAAAGCATTTTCAAAATGGAAAGAAATTTCCTAATTTCAATATAAATTTAATAATCATTTATTGCAATCCTTCCTTTTAAAAAGGTCTTTGTTCATCTAATACCACTTTTCTTAAAAAAAAAAAATTCTTATTATCAGTGTAAACATGTGTTCCAAAGTTATATTTATTTAACATTCCTAATGTGGAAAGCTTGAGAATTTTTAAGAGACCTTCCTTTTTTTTTTTTCTAAATATTTTTATTTATTTATTTGACAGGAAGATAGAGAGCACAAGTAGAGCAGCAGGCAGAGGGAGAGGAAGAAGCAGGCTCTCTGCTGAGCAGGGAGCCCAATGTGGGGTTCGATCCCAGGATCTGGGATCATCACCTGAGCGGAAGGTAGACACTTAACTGACTGAGCCACCCACAAGCCCCAAGAGACCTTGCTTTTTAACATTTTCTAAAAATTGTTTTTTATATCCTGTATTCTATTAAACATTAAGTATCAGTCATCAGTGTAAATGTGGGAAGGGGAAAAAGACCGATAGTGAGATATATGTTCCTTTTAAAAGCATCAAGTATCAGAAAACTCAAGTGCCAGAGAGAACCTGCAGAATATGTGGAATAGGTGGTATATGTATATATGTTACAATATAAAATTGGGGGGGGGTGGAAGAGTTGCTTTAGGTATAACTATGTTTCCATATTTTTTTAAAAATCAGGTTTTATTTTAGAGATGACTAGCTTTAAAAAAAAAAAACTCCTTAACATTTATCTTCTAATCAAATAATACACTGTTAGCAATTACTAAGTGATCTATGGTAGTGTACTAAAAATAGGACTTGTTTATATATTCTGAACACTAACATGAAATTGCTAACGAGGTATGACTTTCTCCATATATACTTTCTCTTGGGTACAGGCTTATAGCAATAATGCTGGAGTCCTGACTCACCCTATACAAACTTACAGGCCCTACAATCTCTTTTTATCTTGAAAATGCTTGGCATTCTCTCCATCAATAAGGTGTGAGACTATTTTAGATTGTCAAATTATTTAAAAGATGCTATCCCAAACAGGAAAGGTAAATAACTTATGAAGTTCTGAAAGTCTTTAATTTCACCAATCCAAGCATTGTGGAAGATACTTTTTAAAATAAATACCTTTGGAGGTCTTCAGGTCCCAATACCTGCATAACCTGTTCATTCACATCCTCATTAATCAGTTTACACAATTTTCCAACTGTGTTCACCAACACACACAATGAGGATGAACTATCTGAAAGAGAGAAAGAAAAGGATATTTTATTTTTTTAAAGATTTTATTTATTGGGACGCCTGGGTGGCTCATGGGTTAAAGCCTCTGCCTTCAGCTCAGGTCATGACCCCAGGGTCTTGGGATAGAGCCCCATATCGGGATCTCTGCTCCTTGGGGAGCCTGCTTCCTCCTCTCTCTCTCTGCCTACTTGTGATCTCTGTCAAATAAATAAATAAAATCTTAAAAAAAAAAGATTTTATTTATTTATTTGAAGAGAGACAGAGACATAGCAAGAGAGGGGGAGTGGGAGAGGGAGAAGCAAGCTTCCCACCAAACAGGGAAGACGCTGGGATCATGACCTGAGTCAAGGGCAGATGCTTAATGACTGAACCACCCAAGTGTCCCTAAAAGGATATTTTAAAAGAGAATTTCATCATCATTAAATCAAATATTTTATGCTTTAAGTATCCTCAGTTTTTTTACTTTTCAATTTTTTAACCTACTTTTTATTTATTAGGAATAATTCTTTTTTTAAATTTTTTTTTTTTTAAGATGTCATTTATTTATTTATTTGTTTGACAGACAGAGATCACAAGTAGGCAGAGAGGCAGGCAGATCCCAGGATGCTGGGATCATGACCCGAGCCAAAGGCAGAGGCTTTAACCCACTGAGCCACCCAGGCACCCCAGGAATAATTCTTCTTTTTTTTTTTTTTTTTTAAGATTTTATTTATTTATTTGACAGATCACAAGTAGGCAGAGAGGCAGGCAGAGAGAGAGGGGGGAAGCAGGCTCCCTGCTGAGCAGAGAGCCCAATGCGGGTCTCGATCCCAGGACTCTGGGATCATGACCTGAGCTAAAGGCAGAGGCTTTAACCCACTGAGCCACCCAGGCGCCTCTAGGAATTATTCTTAAACAGGGGCCAGAAAGGACAAAAGTCATCACCTAATTCTAAGAGTTCTTGGAGGTTTCTCACAGCATTGTTCATTTCTCCAAGCCTAGTATAAACTTCATTCATTCGAGGATAGACTCCATTTAAAGAAGGCACATCAAACAGCTTTTGGAAGTGAGAAACAATAGCTTGCAAAGTTTTTAAGTTTGGCACATTGCTGTCCTGTCCAAAAGAGAGGGAGAAACCATTCACATGTTAAAATAATCCCAAGACTTTAATAAAAACTTTAAAAAGAGAAAAAGAATCTTAGTAGAATAAAATCAATATCTGTTTCACTATCAGTTTTTAAGATAAGATTACATTAAAATTTTAGTTAACATTTACATAAGTATTAAGCATTACCTTTTCCTTATTTTCAACTTCTTCTAACATGGTATCTACTATAAACAACAGATCTTCAATTCTGATACCTTCATTTTCATCCTGCTTTTTTAAATTATGCCAAGGCACCAGTTCTGCAGATAGTATTTTCAAGGACTTATACAAATCCTTTATAACAAAAGAAACAACATGGTATTATTGACCTTAAAAAAGTTTCTGTAACAATGCTAATAAAATATAATTATTCAGGCAGGTTTAATATATATAAACCATCATCAGTATTTTTTTGACTACCATTGCCAGTTTAGAAAGTCTATTAAATTTGTTTTCTCCAGGTAAATATAGGGCTTCAAAAAGACATGATATATTGATTATCTCAAATCTGGATATTTAAAGTAATGATATTATTTACTAGTAGTTTATGTTATTTAAGTAATTATTTTTGGACAGTTGATGGATAAAAAATAAGCTTATCCTTTATATTTTGGCCTTGAATAATTCTATAACAGATTTATTGAGATATAATTCACATAAAATTCATTCTCTATAAGTGTACAATTCAGTAACTTTATTCAGTTTACAGAGAGATGTACAACCATCACTATTATCTAATTTCAGAACATTTTCATCACCACAAAAAGAAATCCCATATACATTTACTGCCATTCCCCATTCTTTCCTATCCCCAGCACCTGGGTCACTACTAACATACTTTCTGTTTCTATGGATTTGCCTATTCTAGGCATTTCACATAAGGTGGAATTATACAGTAAGTGGCCTTTTGTAACTGGCTTTCCTTCACTTAGGATAATGTTTTCAATATTCATCTATTATAGCATTTATTTCTAAGCAGGTTTTAATTTGAAAAAAATAATTAGTTAAAAAGATTCTAAATTAAATTAATTTTACTTAATCTTTGTGACAGCCTACTTAATCCTTTTGACCTAGACAGGTTCTCCTAATTTATTTTAAGCTGTGCACAAAGGACAAAGCTACTGGAAGTTTAAAACTGGTCAACTGATAAACATTTACCGAGCATCTGCTATGTGCATGGCACAGTGCTTGGCCCTTTAGAACACTGCTGTCCAAAAGAAATGTAAGTCAGAATAATTCTATTTACTTATGTTTTTAATACTATAGTTGACAATGTTACATTAGTTTCAGATATATGACTTAGTGATTTGACAAGTTTATACATTATGCTATATTCATCACAAGTATAGCTACCATCTGTCCCATTACATTGCTTATTAAAGTACCACTATAGTCATGGTAATTTTAAATTGTTGAGTATCCACACTTAAAGCAAAAAGAAATAGGTAGCATTAACTTTAATAATATATTTGGTTTAATCCACTATATCCAAATATCATTTTAATACATAATCAGTATTTTATTTTTTTCTATAGTAAGTCTTTTAAACCTGGTAGGTATTTTAAATTTATGGTACATCTCAATTGAGACTAGTGTATTTTAGGTGATCAAAAGCTAAATGGTGATCAAAAGGTTACTGTATTAGTGCAATCCTAAAATACAGAAAGAAGTACAGGAAATTCTTTTTCCAACTCCTTATTTTTGTCCTCAACTTATTTATCATTCTCCAGTGAATGCCCAGAACTTACATACTGATATCTGTTACCTCTCATTTGTTAAGAAGGCAATTACTATTTCAGCAATTCTAGGCAATACATCAGTATCAAATGAATGTTTTAAACAATACGTGCCATTAGAATTTGAAAAAGTCAGGAAGTTGCAGCATAAATACTTTAACTGACCAATGCACCATCAACAAGTTACAACTATAAAGAAATGGTCTTCAGTGAAAAGCACACCAAATATAAATTTTTCTTGGGAATAAAGTATTAGATAGTTAAGATAAAGAACTGTTCTGGTCTACTTGGCAGTGACAGGATGGTTGTAGCATAGTCCATCAAGCCCTGAAAAATCTAAAAAAGGGTCTCCTATGTTCTCCACATTGCTCAGCTGTGGGGATGTAGATGTACAACCAATGTCCTGTCTTTTTACAGCAGGCCCCTGGAGCACCACGGAATGGGAAAGCCACAAGGTACAACAGCATACTGGGTTGGGAAAGCAATGTCTAGCTCAACTTCCCTAGGAAGACAGAAGGAAGAAAGCAGACAGCTCTTTCTGCTTTTCCCATCCTTCTCTTTTAAGCCAAATCTAACCTGAGAAAAAAACTAATCTAGGAAGATGGCTGACCCAACCTTAAAGGCTACTACAATATAGATAACCTTCTATATGAGGCCACAAAGAACTTACGTAGTTTCTCAGTTTGGATCCTGATTGTGCAATAAATATATGAATCACTGCCTAAAATTGATGAGTTACTTCAGTGGCAGAGCCACTAAATTCCTCTCAGGGGTCCTCAGAATATTCTAATTACAGAGTTTACTCTCTTTGTCGTCTTCTAGTGTCTTGCTACTATACAGTAGCAAGAACTTACCACCACTAGTAAAGCTTTTCTTGGGGGGGGTTTTCCTCCTCCAGAATGTGGAGCAAAAGTCATCTACCTCATTCACTTGGCACTTTATCATGGGCCATTTTGTTTTTGTTTTTGTTTTTAAGAGTTTATTTATTTATTTGAGAGTGAGAGAGCACAAGCAGGGGTAGGGGCAAAGGAGAGGGAGAAGCAGGCTCTCCGCTTAGCAAGGAGCAAGATAGGGGACTCAACCCAGGACCCTGGGATCATGACCTGAGCCAAAGGTAGACACTTAACAGACTGAGCCACCCAGGTGCCCCCTTTCGTGGGCTGTTTTTATAGCATTCATTTCTTCTAATGAGATCTTGAATGATTAAATTTTATCTCGTATTTTTTAGTAAGTTTTGTCTCTCCAATTAGTCTTAATCTTGTGTTCCTTTTTTAAAAAGACTTCATTTATTTGACAGAGAAAGTATGAGCAGGGTTAGAACCAGAGGCGGAGGGAGAGAGAATGTGAAGCAGACTCCATGCTGAGTGCAGAGCCCAATGAGGGACTTGATCCCACAACTACGAGATCATGACCTGAGCCAAACCAGGAGCTGGATGCTTAACTGACTAAGCCAACCAGGCGCCCCATGTTCATCTTTTCTGATTACCTCCCCAATGCCTTGAACATAGTAAATCATCAGTAACTATCCATTCATTTGATTCTTTCTTTTGTCTCCTTTCCCTTCTAGTCTTTCATCTTCTCTTGGGAAGGCTGGGCATGTTCTAGCCCATCTTCCTTGAGAGGAATTGAAGCGGGATTAGCATGATGGGGCACCTGGGTGGCTCAGTCAGTTAGGTGCGTGACTCTCAGTTTCGGCTCAGGTCATGATTTAATGGATCATGGGATCAAGCCCCACACTGGGCTCCCTGCTCAGCAGGGAGTCTGCTCCAGGATTCTTTTCCTCTGCTCCTCCCCCAACTTGCTCACTTGTGCTTTCTAAGATAAATAAATAAATCTTTTTAGCACCATTTCCTCCTACTGGGAGAACCCCCTGGCAAGTGGTGACTGGATTTACATAATTAACCATGGTTTACATAATTAACTACTAATTATTTACCTTCTGCTAAGATATAAACTGAAGAGACTCAGGTCTATACGATAGGTATATTAATCTAACACTATCACTCAATTAAAATGTTTTCTATTTTATAGCTCTATCTGATCCCTATATAAAAAGGGAAGAAGAAATTAGACGAATGAGAAGATTCTTTCATCAATTACAGGTATGTTTTTATTATTTTTTTTTTAAATTCAATATCATCATCTTCATTTTGCTGTCTTGGAATTTGTTATTTTGCTTCATTCTTTTGACAAATATTGAGCACTCATTATGTATTAGGAGATTCCTTGGGACATATGAGAGAATTTAAAAAGGTACAATTCATAAACCTTATATATTCTTACAGATATCTTCTGTATCATTTATACTTCATGCAATAAGGCTTCTGTTGACAAATACTGTTACTGAATCACATCTTCATGAACAGAGGTAGTCATATATATATTAGTTACTGAAAAAAATCTAAAGATCAGGGGTGCCTGGGTGGCTCAGTCGGTTAAGTATCTGACTCTTGATTTCAGCTTAGGTCATGATTCCAGGGTCATGAGATTGAGCCCTGTGTCAGGCTCTGTGCCTCCATGGAGCCTGCTTAGGATTCTTTCTCTTGCTCTCCCCCCTGCCCCTCCCCTCTTTCTCTAGAAAGAAAGAAAGAAAGATAGATTAAAGGGAACAGAAACTAAATATTAATGACTTCAGCAATTCACCTTTCAGTGTACTACTCAATAAAAACTGAAAAACCTGTAGATGTATGATAAGAAATACACAATAACTCTAGAAAGTAAAGAAATTTTTATCTTCTATGGATAGAGAGAATAAGTAAAAGTAGTATGGCTGCTACTGAACTATTCACTTCTCTACAGAATAGACAGATGTGAACAGTTTCGAGAGAATGAAAATGATTTCAAATATGAAGAGGAAAAAAAAAATCCCCAATTAAAATGGAATGAAGGATAAAACATCAGATCTCAAGAGGAATAAGGGCCAGGAAAATCTGTAGCATGGAGACACCAAAAAGAGGAAGATGAAGGTAGAACAGAGAAGGACCCGGAAGTGTGAAACAGAACCACTACAGATTTTCAACATGGCAACAGGCCTGAGTCTTTAGTAGAACTTTATAGGAGGTAAAGCTTATAGTAATGACAATATCAAATAGGTCATACTTAAAACTGATATGGTAAGTAGCAAGTTTTAAGTTTTAAATAAGCTAAGCTTTACAGCTAAAACAAACAAAAAAATGGAGCCTAGTCCTATTAATAAAGCCCAGAGACTCCAATAGATTTTTAAAGCATGTAAAAAATATTCAACCCCTTACCTTTAGGGAAGTCAGTTGATCTGCCCACATTTCTATTATAGGAATAAGATGCTCAAATCCACAATCCTGAACAAGATCTTTATTAAAATGTTGGGTTCCTCCTTTGCTCTGCTTATAAATTATTACTGGAGCTCTTGGATTGTGAACAATTGAATTGATGCTATTCAGAACCTAAAAAAAAAAAAAAAACAAACCATGGTTTTAGGTTGAAATGTTTATCACAGTCTTATCAAAGTGATTTAGGTTAAGGGAGTGCTTTATATGTCAATGTATCATCATTTTCAGAATTAACTTTAGGCATTAAGAGGCTCTTCAATAAGACTGACACTTGTAATGTTTTCTAAATATAGCAGTTTTATCAATAAAATTAAACATACAAGTTCTAATGAGAACCAGAGACTTCAAAGAAAAGCTAAAATGCATTTTCAAATGATTTTGACTTTAAAGTAGATTATGCATGACCTATTATAATCCACACAGGGAAAAATAATCATCAGTACATCCTTAGCTAGAGTCTGACATTTCTCTAATTCTATCTCCTCATATTTAAGCTTAATCAGATGGTAAAAGGGGGCATTTCCTATTGTTTCATAACCTCAGTTAAAGTTCAAGGACAATGAAAAGTAAAGTCCAACACATTATATACAGAAATCCTGGAAACATCATGCCAATTCTGGAAACCCCAGACCCAATTCAGAGAACTAATCCATAAAATGCTGTTCCTCTACAACCACTCTCTGTAACAAAATCTGTATTATCAAGGTTCTAAAGAGAAACAGGAGCAATGTGTATGTATATAAATATATCTAAAAAGATTTATTATAAGGAATTAGCTCACACAATTATGGAAGCAGGTAAGTCCCAATGTCTGCAACAGGCAAGCTGGAGACCTAAGCGAGCCAATGGAGCAGTTCTAGTCTGAATGCCCACAGGCTTGAGATGCAGGAAGAGTCAGTGCTTGAGCTCAAGTATGAAGGCAGAAAAAAACAGATGTCCCAGGTCAAAGGAAGTCAGTAAGGCAAGTGGAGCTCCCTCTTACTCATCCTGTTTAAGTCAGGTCTTCAAATGATTGAATGAGAATCGTTCACATTAGGGAAGGCAATCTGCTTTACCCAGTCTGCCAAATCAAATGTAAATTTCATCTGTAAATACCCTCACAGACATATTCAGAATAATGTTTGACCAAGTACCTGGGCACCCTGTGGCCCAGTCAAGATGATACATAAAATGAACCATCATAAATACCCACATAATCTCTACCTAGATTTAACAATTGTTAACATTTTCCTATATTTGCTCACTTAGCTTAACCTTCTAAAGAAAAGACATGATAAAACTTTATCCTCAAATACTTAAGTATGCACTTCTTAAAAGTAAGCATATTCTCCTACAAAATTCTAAAACCATTATTATACATAAGAAATTTAACAGTAATTAGGGGTTCCTAGGTGGCTCAGTCAATTAAGCATCTGCCTTTGACTCAGGTCACAATCCCAGGGTTCTGGGATCGAGCCCTGCATGGGGCTCCCAGCTCAACTTCTCCCTCTCCCTCTGCCGCTCCCCCTGCTTGTGCTCTCTCACTTTCTCTCTCAAATAAATAAAATCTTAAAAAAAAAAAAAAAGAAATTTAACAGTAATTCCCTAATATCATCAATGCCTGGAGTAAAACTTAAGTATCTTAATATGTTTAATATGTGATTATAACCCCTCTTCCAAAAGCTATGAGTTCTACCAAGGAGAGGAAACAAACACCCAAAACAGCAAGTATAAACAAAGAAGAGTAATTTCCTTATTTACCACGATCAAGCCCAGACCATTTAATAAACAGCTATTTAAGTATAAAAACAAGACACTATATTGATCTCAAATCTTTGTAAAAGAGCTAGAAAAAGAACAAATGAACACTGCAGCCTGGAAAAGGAAGGAAATAATAAAGATTAGAGCAGAAATAAATGATATAGAAACTAAATAAACAATAGCACAGATCAATGAAACTAGCACAGATAATGAAACCAGGAGCTGGTTCTTTGAAAAGATCAACAAAATTGGTAAACCTCTAGTCAGGCTCATCAAAAAGAAAGGAGAAAGGACCCAAATAAATAAAATCACAAATGAGAGAGAAGTAACAACCAACACCACAGAAACACAATTATAAGAGAATATTATGAAAAACTATAAGCCAATAAATTAGACAACCTAGAAGAAATGGATTCCCAAAAACATTACCAAAACTGAAACAAGAAGAAATAGAAAACTTTAACAGATAGATAGCCAGCAAATAAAATTAATTAGTAATCAAAAACTCCCCAAAACCCAAAGTCTAGGACCAGGTGGCTTCATAGGTGAATGCTACCAAACATTCAAAGAAGAGTTAATACGTGTTTTTCTCAAACTTTTCCAAAAAATTGAAAAGGACGGGAAACTTCCAAATTCATTTTATTAGGCCAGTATTACCCTGATAGCAAAACCAGATAAAGACACCACACGAAAAAAGAGAACAGACCGATATCTCTGACGAACATAGAAGCAAAAATTCTCAAAAAAATACTAACATACAGAATCCAACAATACAATTTAAAAATCATTCACCACAATCAAGTGGGATTTATTCCTGGGTTGCAAAGGTGGTTCATTATTTGCAAATCAATCAACATGATACATCCCTTTAATAAGAAGAAAGGATAAGAACCATATGATCATTTCAACAGAGGCAAAAAAAGCATTTGACAAAGTACAACATCCATCCATAATAAAAAGCCCCAACAAAGTAGGTTTAGAAGGAAAATATTGCAACACAGTAAAGGCCATATATGAAAATCCCACAGCTAATACCTAAATGGGGAAAAACTGAGAGCTTTTCCTC
This sequence comes from Lontra canadensis, assembly GCF_010015895.1. Classification (NCBI taxonomy): domain Eukaryota; kingdom Metazoa; phylum Chordata; class Mammalia; order Carnivora; family Mustelidae; genus Lontra; species Lontra canadensis. The sequence continues at coordinate 9,973,476 of NW_022631032.1, read as the reverse complement.
TATAGGCACGAACAAGAGAGAGATGTTCACTCCTACCACTTTCATTTAACATAGTACTGGAAGTCCCAGCCACAGCAGTCAGATAACAAAAGAAATAAAAGCCATTCAAATCAGCAAGGAAGAAGTGAAATTTTCACTATTTGCAGATGGCATGATCCTATACATAGAAAACCTGGGAGAATCCTCCAAAAACTGCTGGAACTAATAAATGAATTCAGTAGAGTCTCAGGATACAAAATCAACATGCAGAAATCTATTACATTTCTGTATACTAACAACAAAGCAGCCCCAAAGGAGAAATTAAGAAAACAATCCCATTTGCAGGGGCACCTTGGGTAGCTCAATTGGTTATGTGGCTGTCTTCAGCTCAGGTCATGATCTCAGGGTCCTGGAATTGAGCCCCACATAGGACTCCCTGATCAGTGGGGTGTCTGCTTCTCCCTCTGTCCTTCCTCCCTGCTCATGGTCTCTCTCTCAAATAAATAAAAACTTTAAAAAAAAAAAAAAAGGGAGGGAGGGAAGGAAGGAAGGAAGGAAAGGATGGAGCGAGGGAGGGATAATTCCATTTAAAACTGCACCAAAACAATTAAGATACCTAGGAATGAACCTATCCAAAGAGGTTTAAGACCCATACTCTGAAAACTATAAAATACTGATGAAAGAAACTGAAGATGACACCAAGAAATAGAAAGACATTGCATACTAATGGACTGTTAGAACAAATACTGTTATGCAATACACAAAAGTAAATTCCCAAAATGGATTAAACACCTAAATGTGAGACCTGAAACCATAAAAATCCTAGAAAAGAATACAGGCAATAACTTCTCTGACATTAGCTGTAGCAACTTCTTCCTAGATACGTCTCCTGAGGTAAGAGAAACAAAAGCAAAAATAAACTATTGGGACTACATCAAAATAAAAAGCTTCTGCACAGTGAAGGAAACAATCAACAAAACTAAAAGGCAACCTAGAGAATGGGAGAAGATATTTGCAAATGACGTATCTGATAAAGGGATATATCCAAAATATATAAAGACCTTATACAACTCAACACCCAAAAAACAACCTAATTAAAAAGTGGGCAGGATGTGGGGGCAATTTGGCTGTGACATCTGTCACCCCACTGATCACTGGGGTTGATTCAGCTGATCTGGCTGGCTAGGCAAGTGTCCCCTTCCTCCCTCACCACACCACTCCTTGCGCATCCCTCCCGAAGCTGCAGGTTCAATCAAAGAGGGCAACCTGCCCCAATAGAGGAGGACTATTCTTCAGTCAAGGGTATACAAGTGGCTGTGTTCCCCTACTAGAACCTCCAAACAAGCTCTCAAAGTCCATTTGTAGGCAAATATAAGGTAGTAAAGCTTTCAAGACTATAGACCACATACAGATGTGGCCCTGCATGTGGCAGTCTGCCTTTCTTTAAAAAAATAGCGGGGGGGGGGGGTGCAGAAGACATGAATAGACATTTTTCCAAAGAAGACATACAGATAGCTAACATACACATGAAAAGATGCTCAACGTCACTTACCATCAGGGAAATGCAAGTCAAAACTACAAAGAGATATCACCTCACACCTGTCAGAATGGCTAAAAGCAACCACACAAGAAACAAAAGGTGTAGGCAAGGATGTGGAGAAAAAGAAACTCTCATGCACTGTTGATGGGAATGCAAACTGGTATAGCCACTCTGGAAGACAGTACAGAGATTGCCCAAGAAGTTAAAAATAGAAGTACCCTATGATCCAACGATTATGCTACTGGGTATTTACCCAAAGAATACAAAAATACTAATTCAAAGGGATACATGCATCTTGATGTTTATAGCAGCATTATTTACAATAGCCAAATTACAGAAATAGCCTACGAATGGATAAAGATGTGGTATGTATGTATATATATGTATATATATACACATATACATGTGTACACACACACACACACACACACAATGGAATATTACTCGACCATAAAAAAGAACAAAATTTTGTCATTTGCAATGATACAAATGGAGCTAGAAAGTATTATGCTAAGTGAACTAAGTCAGAGAAAGACAAACACCATACAATTTCACTCATATGTGAAATTCAAGAAACAAAACAGGGGCACCTGGCTGGTTCAGTCAGTGGAGCATGTGACTGTTGATCTCAGGGTAACAAGTAAAGATTACTTAAAAATGTAAAAAAAAAAAAAATTTAATTAAAGAAAAAGAAAACAGGGGCACCTGGGTGGCTCAGTGGGTTAAAGCCTCTGCCTTCAGCTCAGGTCATGATCCCAGGGTCCTGGGATCGAGCCCCGCATCGGGCTCTCTGCTCAGTGGGGAGCCTGCTTCCCCCTCTCTCTCTCTGCCTGCCTCTGTCTACTTGTGATCTCTGTCAAATAAATAAACAAAATCCTAAAAAAAAAATAATAAAGAAAAAGAAAACAGAAGAGGGGGGGGAAACTACAAAGAACAAATTGATGGTTACCAGAAGGGAGGTGGGGGGGAATGGGTGAAATAGGTGATGGGGATTAAGGAGTGCACTTATTGTGATGGGCACCAGGTGTTGATTGCATGGAAGTGTTGAATCACTATAGTGTACACCTGAAACTAATACTACACTGTATGTTAACTAACTGGAATTTAAATAAAAAGTTATAAGAAAGAAAGAAACTAACTAAAGTTCACTACAAATAACCAGTCTCTGCCAGTTGTTCAATACCTGGAAGTATCTCTGGTCAATTAGGGCCTGCTGCTGGTTATCTTTGCTGGGTTCATCCGGTTTCTCTGGCTCCTCTGCCTTTTTTTGACTGATAAGATCCTGTAATCTAAAGGGGAAAAAAATAAATCAAGACAATATAAAATATTTTCTTAGACACTGGATTAAGACAACAAATGAGTCAATGATTCAGCTACCCTCCAACATCTTTAATTTTTTAAAGATTTATTTGAGAGACAGAGTGCACATGAGCAGGGGGTAGGGTGAGGGAATGGGCAGGATAGGGTGTGGAGAAAATCTCAAGCAGACTTTCCCAATAAAGGCAGAGCTGACACAGAACTTGATCCCGTGACCCCAAGATCATGACCCAAGCCAAAATCAAGAGTCAGACGCTCAACTCACTGAGCCACCCAGGCACCCCTAACCCTCCAAAAGTTTTTTGTCATTTTACATATATATTTATGTGTGTACACACACACACACACACACACACATTTTTTAAAATTTAATTCTGTAAGTCATATGGTCACTGGAAAACAAGAATATCCTCTCAATAGACCACAAATTAGAAGAAATCACTGAAAACAAAAGGGATCAGAGTGAAGAAGTAAGTTCTAATCACTCCCCAACACTTGCAAAAAGTAGAATAGGAAAGAACAGCAGCAAAAGATGAAAGAAACTTCCAAGGTACTGAGATTGGAGGCTATAGGTAAAGGGAGCAAGGAGCAATGGTCAGGGCAATTTTTTTGTTCACTGTAGCAGCAAGAACTAAACAGTATGGTCCTTCCTTCTTCATACTCCATTTGTACCAAAGATCAAACAACAGTTATGCCTGGGCTAGTCAAGACAGTATGGAAACCCAAGAGACCACTGTTCCAGGTGGCTACCAGAAATCTGAGGGAGTTTCTTTGCCTAGAAACCGATGTATGAGTGTATCTACCTAGTGGGAAACCCTTTCCCTTCACCAAATATCTCTTAAGTCAGGCTGTACTAAACATTCTCCTCCCACCCACCATGCCTTTGGGAAAAAGTAGTCTTTTATTAAAACCTACTTCAAGTTAACCACATTAAATTTGAATATGCCTATCAGTTTCCTGCAGAACCCAGACCCATTAAATACATTCCATGACTGATTAATGAGTTTGACCTGCTGTTTCTAAAACAGAATAGCAATATTCCAGGCACTTGTGGTCAGTTAAGTGTCAAACTCTTGATCTCAGCTCAGGTCTTGATCTCGGGGCTGTGAGTTTAAGCCTTGAGCTGGGCTCCACACTCCTCATAGAACCGTCTTTTAAAAAAAAAAAAAAGCAATAGTCCATCATGTCCTTTGCCTGCTAAAAAACAAATCAATGGCGGGGCACCTGAGTGGCTCAGTTGGTTAAGCGTTGGACTCTTGGTTTCAGCTCAGGTCTTGATCTCAGGGTCTTGAGATCAATCCCCGCATGGGCTCTGTGCCCGGTGGGGAGTCTGCTTCTCTCCCTCTCCCTGTTTCTCTCTCAAATAAATAAATCTTAAAAAAAAAACAACAATCAATAGCTTCCCACTACTCTGTAAACTAAATCTAATCTCCTTAGGTCAGCATTTGAACAACTCAGGGCCAGTAGCGGTTACCTAATATTCCTCCTGACTCCTTTCTTACTTCATCTCTTACTATTACCCTACAATTATCTACACTAGTCATATGTATTACCCTTGATCTTCACTCTATTGCTTTTCTCTGCTCTCTGATGAGTGTATGTCAAAAACAAATTAATATTAGTAAGTGGAATTAGTTCTAGGTAAAAAGTCAATCTCCTTCACCCAGTAGATATAAAGACCTCACAATCCATTTTCCTTTTTTCTTTTTTTAATATTTATTTATTTGACAGAAAGCATGCAAGAGGGAGCACAACCAAGGGGAGCTGCAGAGGGAGCGGCAGAAGCAGGCTCCCCGCTCAGTGGGAGCCCAATGGGGGGCTTGATCCCTGGACCCTGGGATCATGACCTTAGCCAAAGGCAGTTGCTTAACCAACTGAGCCACCCAGGTGCCCCTCATAATCCATTTTCCACCTCACTTCCCATCTCCTTACCAAATTCATATACTTTACAGTTTGGATGAAGGCAGTGCCAGGAGCATATTATCTAGAATACAAACAGGAAATAGAAAAGCCAATATGCTCTCTAATGGGAATACAAGTAAACTGATATACCTGAACTTAAGTGTTAAACTTTCACTCAGGTTAACTGATGATTGAACTGTTTGCAAATCTGATTAATAAATATTATGCTATTGATATACAACATTTACCTATCAGTATAGTAACCTACATATAAAATTGCATGTACAACTTACAGTCACTCTGGGAAATGATATGTGATTCAATTAACTAGATGAATAAAGACATACCCTCATTTAATAATGACAATAATCAACTTATTAGGAAACTGATGATGAAGATAATTGTATTTATTGAGAACATTCTCTATGAAGAACTCTTTTAAGCACTTTACACTGTAAAAGAAGATTTCAAAATGGAGTGAGCAAACCTAGCTAAGAGTCTCTCAAAATAAGATAAGGAGGTCATTCAGGAGGAGGATTTTATGCATATCCTCATAGGAAGAAACTAAATTTTAAAAAATTTTCAGCCTCAACTGACAGAATGGGAGAAGATATTTGCAAATGACATATCAGATAAAGGGCTAGTATCCAAAATCTATAAAGAACTTATCAAACTCAACACCCAAAGAACAAGTCATCCAATCAAGAGATGGGCAGAGGACATGAACAGACATTTCTGCAAAGAAGACATCCAGATGGCCAACAGACACATGAAAAAGTGCTCCACATCACTCGGCATCAGGGAAATACAAATCAAAACCACAATGAGATACCACCTCACTCCAGTCAGAATGGCTGAAATTAACAAGTCAGGAAACGAAAGACGCTGGTGAGGATGTGGAGAAAGGGGAACCCTCCTATACTCTTGGTGGGAATGCAAGCTGGTGCAGCCACTCTGGAAAACAGCATGGAGGTTCCTCAAAAAGTTGAAAATAGAGCTACCCTATGAACCCAGCAATCACACTACTGGGTATTTACCCTAAAGATACAAATGTAGTGATCTGAAGGGGCACATGCACCCGAATGTTTATAGCAGCAATGTCCACAATAGCCAAACTATGGAAAGAACCTAGATATCCATCAACAGATGAATGGATAAAGAAGATGTGGTATATATATACAATGGAATACTATGCAGCCATCAAAAGAAATGAAATCTTGCCATTTGCAATGACGTGGATGGAACTAGAGGGTATTATGCTGAGCGAAATAAGTCAATCAGAGAAAGACAATTATCATATGATCTCCCTGATATGAGGAATTCGAGAGGCAGAGTCGGGGGGTTGGGGGGGTAGGGGAGGAAAAAATGAAACAAGATGGCATCGGGAGGGAGACAAATCATAAGAGACTCTTAATCTCACAAAACAAACTGAGGATTGCTGGGGGGGTGGAGGTATGGAGAGGGTGGTTGGGTTATGGACATTGGGAGGGTATGTGCCATGGTGAGTGCTGTGAAGTGCGTAAGCCTGACGATTCACGGACCTATACCCCTGCGGCAAATAATACATTATATGTTAATAAAATAAAATAATTAGAAAAAAATTTTTTTTCAGCCAGCTGTGTCTGGATCTAACTTCCTCCTCACCATGACACCTAAATTGTTCACATTCTATACTTCAAAAGGAACCAATGAGATTTGTATTTTGGCAAGTTTCAATACTTCATATGCATATTAAATTAACTCAACCCAGTTAACCTAGTTTCAATCAGTTCTGCACAGAGGACCTAAATGAGAATGGCACTCATTACCTTTTACCTTTATAATTCTGCCTCCTCTGTCTCCCTCAAAACACAATTCAGGTTTCTACCTGAATCTGTCTCCCAGATTGCAATTCTAATTGCCCAGATTAGTATCTGTGTGTTTAAATTTTCAGTCAATTCCTTCTTGGTTGACAACATGTATACATTTAATCTCATTATTTTTCTAAGTTTACAGAAGATGAGGATTAGTGAAAGCTAGGGACTCATGGGATATTGACCTTTGGTATGCCTGATCTCACAATAAATATCAGCCAAAGCCCAATATTCCTGAAAACTTTGTATTATGCAAAACCACACAGGTAAAAATAACAGAGCTCAGGAGAAAAGCAGTGTTAGAAACCAGTCTACATAAAATTGGTGCAGCTTGTAACCAGAGAACAACCACCAGGCAGTCCCTCAGGAGGTAAGTTAGATAGCCCTAGTATGTCTATAGGTTGCCTCAGGGGATATTAAAAATGCACAGACCACAGAGCAGAAATATTGGCTTGAGAATGCCAAGACTATGAAGATGGAAATGGATCCAACTCCAGGCTGAAGAAGCTGAGGTTAAAACAGGTAAGGGAAGAAGGGCAACTTGCCTCCAGTCTGGAGTCTAATGGTGAGGGTCGAGGAGGGACCCCTGGGTGCAGCCTCTCATTTTAAACTTCCTTAAAATAGAACTGAAAGGGCAGTTGCCTATGTACTAACAAAGGTTTTCCCCTTGCTGAAAGCTGTAATACTACTGCTATTCTAATTCCTTGTACCTAGGAAAAATCATGTGAACAATGTAATGTCTATTTTACATTACTAATCATTCCCTAATTTCTCAATTGCATATGATTTCATTGATGTTTTGGAAATGTGTTTTAGCAGTATAGGCTGTACTCAGAAATATGTTAGGGTTGTTCTGTTGTCTCCAGAGCAGTGAGCAGGGCCTAAAGGCCATAAAAATCCCCTAAGAGTAGGGATGCCTGGGTGGCTCAGTGGGTTAAAGCCTCTGCCTTTGGCTCAGGTCATGATCCTAGGGTTCTGGAATCAAGCCCCGCATCAGGCTCTCTGCCCAGTGGGGAGCCTGCTTCCTTCTCTCTCTGCCTGCCTCTCTGCCTGCTTGTGATCTCTGTCAAATAAATAAATAAAATATTAAAAAAAAAATCCCCTAAGAGTAGCTAAAGGATTCTTTACATACTTAATGGATATTTATTCCATGTAGCCAGGAGCAATAGCTGTGTTTCTCTGTGAAGTCTGGGAGACCCAGCAAATTGTAATTTCAGCTTAAAATACGCCGTGCAGTCTCCTCTTTTCTTTTCTTTTTTTTTTTTTTAAAAGATTTTATTTGTTTATTTGACAGAGATCACTAGTAGGCAGAGAGGCAGGCGAGAGAGAGAGAGAGAGGACGAAGCAGGCTCCCTGCAGAGCAGTGAGCCTGATGTGGGGCTTGATCCCAAGACCAAAGGCAGAGGCTTTAACCCACTGAGCCACCCAGGCACCCCAGTCTCCTGTTTTCTATAGACAACTCTATAAGATATTTCTATGTGCAGATATTTTATAGCTTTTAACTGTGTCTGATGAAGCCTTTCCATGATTCATGATGACTCCATTCTGGAGATGAGGAACAAGTTGAAAGATGGAATGCCAATTTTGTTTTTAAAAATCCTGCTAGGAGCGCCTGGGTGGCTCAGTGGGTTAAGCCTCTGCCTTCGGCTCAGGTCATGATCTCAGGGTCCTGGGATAGAGCCCAGCATGGGGTTCTCTGCTTGGCAGGGAGCCTGCTTCCCCCTACCTCTTCTGCCTGCCTCTCTGCCTACTTGTGATCTTGGTCAAATAAATAAATAAAATCTTTTTTTAAAAGTCCTGTTTATTGGGGCGCCTGGGTGGCTCTGTTGGCTAAGTGTCTGCCTTCAGCTCAGGTCATAATCCCAGGGTCCTGGGGTCAGGTCCCACATTGCCCACATAAGGCTCCCTGCTCAGTGGGAAGCCTGCTTCTCTCTCCCCCTCTGCTGCCCACCCCCATGCTTGTGCTCTCTTGCTCTCTCTGCCAAATAAATTAAAAAATCTTTAAAAAACACCACTTATTTTGCCACAAAGATACAAAACACATATATATCCACCAATGTGAGCCTCTCAAAGTTGTACATTCCTTGAATCTTTTTCTCCACATTCCTAGGACTTTTTATATGATTAGGATGAAAAGAAGGGTGTTTCCTTTCAATCTATCAACTCCAATGCTACAACTCTGAAGGCAACTGCTTCTTTAGAAAAGCAGTCTAGCTCCAGGCCAAAATCCCACATATTACCTTTCAGGCCCAAACCAGATGATTAGAAAGGTTTTGCCTAGAAAGCCTCATGGGGGAAAGTTGCTTTCCTACATCAGACTTGGAATACAGTCTATGCACTGCACTCTCTGGAGGGAGTTGCTGTCGAGAACTCAGCCCCCCTTATCCTTCCCTTTCCTTGGCAACACCCAGGCCAGCATTACTAGTCCAGGGGCCTCCATCCTGAGGCCTCTTTATTGGGGTGACCCTGACTGAGGTACTTGCCACTTCTCCTTATGGGGTGGGGGCAGTCTTAACTAACCTACTTTTCTCCACTCTGACTCAGTATTTTCCACTCCCAGGCCTACACTAGGCCCATGAAACAGCAGGAGTCTTTTGTGCAGGGCTCCTAGGCAGTGAGATGTTTCCTCCTACCAGTGCTGCATGTCATTCACTGACCCTTCCCTGGTGCCATTCCACAGAGAAAAATCGAATACTGCTTATACTGTTGTAGTAAGTGAATAAAGCCTTGATTGTTCATTTCAGTTTGGTTCACTGTCCTAACCACCTCACCATACATCAACTCAACACTAGAGTGACAGGATTATGATTCTGTTTTTGCCTACCAAATATAAATATCACTGAAATTAAATGAGATTAGTGTAGTACCTTTATCTTTAACTGGCAGACCTATTTGATCACCTCCTAATAACCGAATTTTATAATCAACCTGTTTGTATATTAATTCAAACATGAAAATCCATTTTTTCCATGTCAAATAGACTCATTTGATAGTGAAGGTGGTTGGTGGAAAGGCAACAAACCTAAGAAAAAAAATTGAATTCTCTCGGGTTCTAAATGGGAGAGAGAGAGCCTTTTCCCTCCTCTTCTTGTAGCATTTTCTTTGGAAAACTTGCAGTTGTAAATCCTTTCTCTATGTCTTTGAGAAGTATGTAAATCATTCTAAGATTTAAATAAGCCTCTTGCCAAGTTTACATCCCAGGAATGTCTTTCTTTGTAGGAGCCTTTGAACCACATTTTTGAAATGTAGATATCTCCCTGTCTCTGCAGCAGTTTAGTCTAGGCTCCTGGCTCTAGGTTGTACCTTGCTGCTTATCATAAAAAACATGGGAAGCTTTATTTTTTCCTTAGGATAGGATAAAGATAAAATTCACATAAAATATATGTAATCGATTGTACATGCCTGGCTATATAAAAGAATGAGATTTCTTTCTGGCTTTGTAATCTCTTCAGCAGACTGCCTATAATGTACATCACAGTCTGGCTGGATGTTAATCAGTAATAAAACTTTTTTTTATATATATGGAGAGGATTCACTGGACTGACAGGATATTTTTAGTTATTTGCCCAACATTTAGTTCTTGAATTCTCTAACATTTACATTCTTTAAAGAGAACACAGTAGTTCTTTAAAAAATATTTTGTCTCTGCCATTGCAGAAAATAAAAATTTGAGAAATTTTACCTTAAAAAAATGTTTTTCATCAGGTGTTTTGTTGGTTCTAATTAGTATGATGACTAAGAGTTTGAGCTTTGGAGTCAGAAAGACTGGGTACAGATCTAATTTCTTTCCAAGTTCTTCCACATACCATCTGTGTGATGTAGGCAATTTATCTAACATTCCTAATTCCCTGCTTCACATCTAGATTCTACAAAACTTCCAAACCTAAAAAAAAAAAAATTGTTAATTTTTTAAATTCCAAATTTAAATTTCCAAATCACAATTAATTTCTTCAAAATTCAATAGAAAAACACAGCAGGGATTAATTCTAAATCATAATTTTAAAGGCTAATCGTGAAAAGTCAATCTACAGACAACCCAATAGGAACAAAGACATATACAGTCAATTCTTGTTATTTGTGGTAGTTATATTCTATAAAGTCACCATAAACACTGAATTAGCAAAGACTGAGCCATTGCTCCCAGGGTTAATACTGAGTTGGTTTCCTACATGCAGCTGGTGACACTTCCCTCAACTTATCAATATATAAACTTGTTTTATGTGTGTCCATGTTTAAAAACACCTTATTTGATATTGTTATTCATTAACACTGAACTCAAAACTAACAGCACTATAACTCATGCCTAAATGACGTTTATCTAGCACATGTATTTTCTCTATAAGCCACATCACAGCCTTCTTCCCACCCAGGAAAGGACACTAGACAGCACATCAACACTATGCTTAGTGGCCATCATGAAGAAATCACCAAAAAAAGTGCAAAAATGCAAAGAAACAAGCAAAAAAGTGGCACTATGACAACAAGGATGCTTATTCAGAGTTAAAAGAACTGAAACAAGAGGACAGAGCATCACCTTGTTCAACAACAGGAAATGTATATTTGGGCATGTCCTCTCATGATCATAAAAGTGCTACAACAACTGATTTGAGGGTTAAAAATAAATTTTAGCAGGTAGGCAAGTTCACAAATATGAAATCTATGACTAAAGAAGACTGACTATCTATCTCTATGTATACATAGGTGCACATACATATGTGTGTGTGTGTGTTCACTAATATATTTGCCTTGAAGTGAGTAAAATTCCTTTGAAGAGGATGAGGACATGCCACTCCACAATATGCCGTTTGACATATGAAATGTTTTAAGCCAAAGGACTTTGAGACATGGCAGGTGCAGGAGAGACTCTCTCACCTCCTCCTCTCCTGAAGCTTTGATCTTAAGACCCTCATGTAATAGGGGCCCTCCAATACAGCCAAAGGAGCATTTTTATCTCTGCAGACAGAGGAACTCCAAGAAAGAATCTGAGTTCCCCCCAGTATATTAGCTCATGCCCTTTTGTCCTATCATGTTTATCTACAACTTCCCACTCTTCAACAAAAGTAGTGTAAGAAGGTTCAGGCTTAACTAGGCTTAACTGTTTCTTTAGGCCTTCATTTCCTTATGAACACCTTCATACAGTCACATATAACATCTATCTACACCTCCTCTTTTTACCTCCCTACATCCACCTTTTCCCAATTGCTTCTCAACCAATTTTCCTATCTCATTTAGACATGAAGAACTATCTAGTTATTCAGGCTTAAAACTTAGAGGAATCCTGATTTTTGCCCCCACTGAGCTGCTATATCCAATCCATCACCAAGTCCTATCAGCTCTACCTCCAATATTCCAAAGACTTCTCACCTCTGCCACTACTGCCCCTTGTGACCATGTCACCTCTTGTCCAAACTCACACAATAACAACTCTCATACTATTTCACACTTAGTACTTACACTACATTGGAATGGTCTTATTTATTTTTTTCACTGTCCTTCTCCCCTCATGTAATCTCCATGAGGGCAGGGACCATTTCTATTTGGCTTATCACGCAATTTCAGTACCCAAAATGCCAAGCAAATAGTAGGAAGTACTAAAGGTACCCAAAATATTAAGGAATAAGTAGGAAGGGAAAAATATTAAGTGAACTAATGAATGCAACCTTTCCGAACCTTCCATTTCTCTTTTCTTTTTTAGTTCTCTTTCTATACTATCTTAATTTAACTCAGTATGTTAATCCTTGGATGACCAGAATACTTGCCTTTCACTGTGGCATGTATTGCCATGGGAAGGAAGAAACATAGTTGTCAATGAAAATTGAAACAACTTATGCTAATATAACTGACTTAATACACCTAATGCATATATTAACTAATATAGTTTTCAAAATATTTCCTCCCAGTGCTCCCTGCACTACCTCTTCTGGTCCCACTCCCTTAAATGAAAGAGTACACCTGGATAATCTTCAGAAAATACTACCACTATTTAGGACCAACTTTTTCAAACTCCTCTGAGACTGTGCCTTTCAAAATCAAGAAAAGTACAAGTAAGTACTTTTATGTGAATGTGAATGGCTGTGAATGGCTCACTGCATTCATTCTAGTACTTTTAAAGTGTGATGAGGCTGTGTATTATTCAGGTCACAACTAGCACGAAGAAAAATTGGGGGCTTGGCATGTCTAATTTCAATGATTCACTTGCAATTCCAGTATGGTTTCCAAAGACAATTTTCTAGTTAAAATCTTTGCCCTTATTACATCAGATAAATGCCTTTTTTTGTTCTTAAGATAAATATATAGCCGAATCCAACACAGTAGAAACTGTTTTTAAACTCTAGAACCAGAAATACCTTTTATGTCATTTCCCCCCATCAGTCTGGTAATTTCAAACAAAGGCCATTATGAGGAAAGCATGAAGTAAACTTACAGGTAATAAAAATACTAAGATACTAAACCATAATGAATCTGTAACTTTGGTAAAATATAATTACTTGATGTTTTTCTTGAGGGCTTTCTCCAGTTTCTTCACCTGTTGTTTATAAAGTCTTAATTCATGCTGTGTGGGCCTGTAGAAAATAAATCACATTGAACACATTCAGTTTATTGAATAAAACCATAAATATATTTAATAAATAAGGTATACCATGTTATTTGTCACAAATATGCTCATTAAAAATCTTAAAATATTCCATGACTGCCAGTGAGGTGTTTATTGGCCACTGAATTTCTCCTTCCATGTATTTCCTGTTCAAAACTTTTTACCTATTTTGTTTGTTGTTAATTTGTTACTTGTTTTTATAGTGAAATATTTCAAATGTACAGACAAGAAAGAGAGAATAGTAAAATAAATAAGGGTGTACCCACTACTCAGCTTCGCCAAAGTTAAATGTTGACAGATTTGTTTTAAATTTTAACTGAAACATTATACATATAGTTAAAACTCCACGTGTCCCCATTTAGGTAACCACTATCCCAAATTCACTGCTCATTATTCCCATGCGTGGTTTAAAATTTTTGCTATGTATTTATATAGACATAAACTTACACAGTATGTAGTAGGTTTTTTAAAAATTTATATAAATGGCTTCTACTTTAGGTATCAGTTTCCTCTCCATTTAAATATAATCCTTATGAGAACAAGTTATTTATTTTGGTCATTATATTATAACCGAGCATAGGACAGACAGTGTCTAACTTGTAAGAGGTATTCAACAAACACTTGTCAAATGAAGAAAATCTTAACAATGTTCATCCCTTGTTATTCCCTGCCAACATGCAGAACATCATCCTTTTGTGGTGGCATGCTATATATAAATATACCTTTTTGTAGGACATTTAAACTTTTTAGTTTTCTTTTCCTCTCATGACACAGAGGTAAGATATTAAGACATTCTAAAGAAATTTGGGAATAGGAAACCTGCTGATATAAATCTGAATCTATTCTGTGTTCCTACCCAGTTTTATCTTTTCCATGTGGGGTCCTATATTCTCAATTCCCTTGTCTACCTACATGTGTTCTTGTTCCTTCCATCATATGAGATACAACTAACTAAAATGAATGTAAAAAAGTGTGACATTTCTAAGATTAGTTTCATGGTAAAGGAGCTGGAAAGATTCATTTAACACCCCAAATTCCAGTATGTGTTTACTTTCCAAAAGTTAAATAAAAATTACTTAAGTTTCTCTGACCTGGTTTCTAAATCTTTTTGGAGATTCAGCTTTTCACTTAAAAGTGCATCAATCTTGGATTTCGATTCCTTGAGTTGATTCTGTAATGACTTCAACACATTTCATAGAAAAATAGTTAACTTTCCTAGATTATTTTACTTTATATAAAAAAGTAATTATTAGTCAAGTAGTCCCCATACCATTAGAAGGCCTTTATAAGTTGGTGAGGCATCCAAACTTCTGTAGTCTTTTTCTTCTTCTGACAGACTTTCATTTTCTTTATATTGCCTGTGAAAAGATATACAATGTGTACTTATGAAAAATCTATCTTCAAAGGAAAAAATACAGCTAACAAAAATCAACCCAATAAGTGTTTGATAACCTAAACATGAATTAAAATTTAAGCCAAATTTCTTACTTGTTCTCAGAGAATGGTATTAGAACATACTACTACCCAGTATTACAGTACATTTCACAGTACAGTACAGTTCACTATCACCTTTAATTAAAACATAAGATCCATGTGGACCAAAACTTTATTTTGTTTACCATTGCATCTCACTGCCTAGAAGAGTTTAGGGTATAAAGGGGGTGAAAAAAACACTTCTTGAATGAATAAAGAAACAAAGCATACTGTTTTTACTTTGTAGTACTTTTAGGTCACCAAAAAACCTATACAAAAAATATAGAGAGAGAGTATGAGCCAACAGATTTAATAGTCCCAATTCAAGACTTGACACCATTAACCCGATGCTATTTGAATAGGTCAATCTCTCTGAATTTGTCTTCTGTCAGAGAAGTATCTATCACATCTACCTCAAAGGACTGGTGTTAAAAGTAAATAAAAAATATTAAAGCACTCATGTCTAGGAAGTCAGAAGTGAACTTCAAAAATCACCTGTTTCCAATATCCAAGACCATTTTTAAAATTTCTACCTAAAGAAAAAGATGGAATTAAACAAGGGAGCTTCACCTAACTACTAATTCACTACAGAACCATTTTCCCTGTGTTAATTTTTCAAGTATCTCTGACATCTCAGAAGAAAATGTGAGCCTAATAGGTTTCATTCCTATGTTACTTTCCTTGGCTCTTCAATCATATCCACCAAGTCAGGGAAATACTAACAGAAATAACTAGCAATAGATTTCATGTAATCTATATTGATGTAGTAACACTGGGTAAAAAAAAAAAAAAAAAAAGTAAAGTTACATAGCTGAAACCCATCATATGAAAAGGTACTTCCCCTCTTTTTCAGAGATTATAGCACATTTGCAGTTTTCTAAGACTTCCAATTGGTTAACCCATGTATTCACATTTCTAGTGCCTTGATTGCTGCTTCCTTTCCTTTCTGAGTTTGCTCATGTGTAGAGACAGAAAATAATACCAGTTTGTAGTATGCAGAAACTCCCTTCACAAGTCCCTCTGGAAGTTTCCCCAAACCTGTGCCCTAAATTAGAGCCCCCAAATAGTGTACCATAGGTGTGCTGTGCAAAATAGCTATGGCAAGATATTCATCCTCCTCAGGCCTCAGGACAACCAGGCAGGGCTTAGGGTGGTCAGAGTTCTTGAACCAGGTGCTTCCAATTGCAGCTCTGTATATATACCACAATGTGGTATACAAACAGCAATATTTGTGGTTCATAGTGAGAAAAACTTCAGACAACACAGTGCTTGATAAATAAATGTTAAGCAGGGGCTTTTGCCTCTGCAAGAGGCCCTGTCCCATCTGTCTTCTTCCCTTAGTCTTGCTCCCCTCGCTCTACAGATACATACCTCCTTCTCCTGTGTTTCCTGTGAATCCTAAGTAGGCAAATCCCTCATTTTCTCTGTTTCAGCTCTTTTATCTCTCAACTCTTTCATCTCCTTTTCTTCAGTAATGTAATACTTAACAATTATTTCTTCTTTTTACACTACTCTCACTCCTTCAGGTGATAATAATACCCTATTTATAGATCTCAAAATCCACCTTGAAGTTGCTACAATTTATCAAGTTCATACTCTTAGAAAGGAGACTATTGGAGTCTATAAAGTCAATGAACCCTGAAAAACCCTCTCCTTTGGAGAATTTTCATTGCAGCAAAGTATAAATGACTTCTAATTTTTTCCATCTGTAGGATTATTTATACCGTAGCTCCAATTTTCTTCCTATCTCCTTCTCCCTTAATGAGAGACATTCAAGCCAAACATCTGGCCTGAGCAAGGTTTTTATAAGCCAAACTATCTCACTTCAGCTCAGTGATGACAGGATTGCTAAGTGAAAAGGGAATTCCTTTCCACCAAGCTTCTCATTACTCAACCCTGGATTTTTTTTTTTTTAAGATTTTATTTATTTATTTGACAGAGATCACAAGCAGGCAGAGAGGCAGGCAGAGAGAGTAAGGGAAGCAGGCTCCCCGCTGAGCAGAGAGCCTGATGTGGGGCTCAATCCCAGGACCCTGGGTTCATGACCTGAGCTGAAGGCAGAGGCTTTAACCCACTGAGCCACCCAGGCACCCCTCAACCCTGGATTTTTACTACAAATTCTTGATAACCAAATTCAACACTCCCCAAAATGGACTCAATCCTATCATTTCTAGTCAGAGAACCCCAGTTTGCACCTCAGAAGCAACTTCTCATACTATATCCCACATGACAGATTTCAAATGATGGCTATGCTAAATCTTCTCTTACTAAAAATCTCAAACTCTCATCATGTATTAAGTCAGCAATCAGCAAGCTGCTGCCTGTGGGCTACATGCAGGCTGTGGATTTTTGTAATTAGATTTTTACAGAATACAGCCCTGCCAATTCATTTACATATCATCTGTGGCTGGCTTTGTGCTACAAGAGGAGGGCTGAAGAGTTGTGAGACTATATAGCCTAAAATGTCTGTAATATTCACTGTCTGGCCCATTACAGAATAGTTTGCAAACAACTAAATCTAGATTAGAATCTACTACAGACATGGCCCAAAGGTTGCAACTGATATTCAGTTTGGACCATATAATATTTTTGCTTTTTCTTTTTTTAAATTTTAAAGACTACAGTTGACAATACAGTTTTATATTAGTTTCAGGTGTATAACACAGTGATTCAGCTTCTCTGTAAATTTATGCTCACAAGTGTAGCTACCATCCATCATCATACACTATTACAATGTCATTGACTATATTCCCTACGCTTTCCCTATTATTCACATGACTTACTCATTCCATAACTGGAAGTCTCATCTCCCTCTCTCCTTACCCATTATGGCCATCTCCCACTCCCCTTCTCTCTGACAACCAACAGTTTGTTCCCTGTGGACCATACAATATTTTTAAAATCACTAAGTTAATTGTGAATATTAAAAATCTTACTTATAAATCTCGAAAAACAAGCAAATCTAGCCACACTGAACTCACATTCTTACAAGGTATCAACTGGCTAGAATGTGTAATAATGGACCACTTCAGACAGATGGTATACAGCTGTCCAATTTGCCACAGTCCTCACCTAGCCTGCTTCACTCACTTTCATTATTTTCTTGATTGTGTAAGCTTAAGTTTGCAACCTCTCAAGCAACTTCTCAAGAATTAAATTCTTCATTTTCCTTCTCTTTAATTTACACACTATGACTATCCGTTTTAGTGTCAAGTTGGCTAGGCTATGGTACCTAGCTGTTCAAACACCAGTCTAATTATTGTTATGAGGTATTTTTTAGACATGATTAACATTTAAATCAATAGACTTTAAGTAAAGGAGAACCTTTCCTAATGTGAGAAGCCTCATGCAATTAAAGGCCTTAAGAACAAACACTGAGACCCACAAAAAGGAACTCTTCCCTGGTTCTCTAGCCTGCAGGCCTACCCCACAATCACATGAACCAATTCCTTTATATTAAATTTTTTCCTATCTATAGAAATGTATATCCTATTGGTTCTGTTTCTCTTAAGAATGCTGACTAATCTACATATCTATAACCTCATCACCCAGTTTTTCTGTATTAAAGGAAAAAGTGCCTTCTTCTTTCCAAGGCAAATGATTGCCTTCCCATTCATTTACAGCCTACTTGGTCAAGTATATGAAAGACTGCTCTCTATAGATTACATCTATCTATAACATACCAACAAATCCCCTGAGCTCCAGCCAAACTGGTTTAATAACAGTGCCATAAAAAAATTCTATACTTTTATATCTATGCACTTTTGCTCATAGCATCCAATGACTAAAATGACTACCTTTTTTGCCTTCCTACTTTCCCAAATTTTACTTATCTTTCAAGCTCAAGCAAACCCTCATCTGCTTTGTAAAGGCTTCTCTGTTCACTCCATCCAAACTGTTTGTTCTTGTTCTAAACTCCTACTTATACTGTCTGCACATTTTTTAATAATTACACTATAATGACATTATGTGTATTAGTGTTTTTAATCTATTATTTTTCTTAATTATTAATGTGTTTACATTTTACCTCCCTTACTAGATTGTAAAATCTTAGAAGGGAAGAACCATATCCAAAACTTTGTCTTATCTCTATAGAATCTAACACCATGCCTATCATCTAAAAGACATAGTTTCATTTGGAAATCAGGAGGTCTCTGAAGTTACTTGATAGAATGCTACTTTCTGAACAGAATGAAACAAGGAATTGCTCTATCAATAGTTGTTCTCTTCTTGTCTTCCCTTCTCCCTTTTTCACTTCTTTCTCCCCAACATTCTGATTTTTTGTTGGTTGGTTGGTTGGTTGGTTGTTTTGTTTTGTTTTTAGGGTCCCCAGGGTGCTACAAGGGATCAGCAATGAGCACAGCTCTGCCACTGGTCCTGCTGTGTTTCTGGAAAGTCATTATTCTAGGGGAGAGAATACAAGAATGTACACCTGACAAAAGTGGGCAATTTATCTGCATTGTTTATTATGGTATCCTAAGTACCTAAAACAACATGGCATGAGGTAGGTGCTCAAAAATATTTGTTAAAAGAATTATCCCATCTATAAACAATGAAACGAAATAGCTGTTTTAATGACTTGAAAGTAGTTTAGATTATTTGGCTTTAGATATCCCTCAGTTATTTTAGATTAGTCAAAGACCATTATCTTTAATTATGTTGCACTTCAGTAGGCAGCTAGTATAATCCTATGCACTCCGTGGATATACTTAGTAACCGTCCAGTAGCTAAATGACAAGAGTAGAACAAATTATAATGCTGTGACAAATATTTTAAAATAAATGCAACAATACATTTTGTTATTAAATATAAATATTTTAAAATAAATGCAACAAAACATTTAAACATAAAAAGTAAAACAGTCTTCAAAATCGTTATAAAAAAAGAAATTCATAAATATGTATTAGGTAGATTTCCAAAGCATAGTTAAAGTTTCAGAGGACTATAAAAACTTTTGGTGTGATTCATGACTGGGTAATTAACTTTAAAAATTGTAAACAGGATTACTCTTACCTTTGTTTATGCAATTTCCTAATTTTACATTCATAGTAATCAATTAGGCAAAGCAACCTAGAAAACAGAAGATAAACTAAATTTTTAAAATATGATATTGGATCATTTACTATACTGTTCTCTTTACATAATTTCAAATTACAGCAACAAAGGATAAACGTTATTTAGTAAGTTTATAAAAAAATTTAAGTGATTTTTGTCAGAAGTATTATACTAAGCCATATATTTTTAAATTTTGAAGTATAGATTTTAAAATAATCACTAACATTTTATCAATATATTAAATGAATATCTCCTTTGTCCCAGCAGTTCTATCTCTAGCAACTGCTTCCACAGAAATATTTTCTCAAACTTGTAACTCAAAATGAACAAAGTTGTTCACTGCACCATTATTTACAAGAGTGAAAACCCAGAAACATTCTAAATGTTATTCAATAAGAGTAAAGTAAAATAAATAAGGACACATCCACTCTCTGGAAAACAATGAAGCATAGAAGTAATAATGTACGTAAATTTGTACGTCCTAATAAAAATTATAAGAAAAGTAATGTTGCATAGCCAAATGTAGAGTATTACTCCATTTTTTTTTTTAAGATTTTATGTATTTATTTGACAGAGTGAGTGAGCACAAGCAGGGGAACCTGCAAAGAGAGAGAGAGAGAGAAGCAGGCTCCCTGGGGCTCAACGTGGGGCTCGAGCCTAAGACCCTGGGATCCCGACCCAAGCCAAAGGCATTGCTTAACCAACTGAGCCACCCAAGTGCCTCTCCATTTTTGTTTTGAAAAGAAATAATTGTATGTGAAGTTGTATTTGTATTGAATAAAAACTCTGTGAGTTGCTAACTGGGGAACAGTAACCCTAAGGGAAAATCTTAGTTGTCACATTGACTGGTTGGGGAGGGTGCAGGATACTAAAAATTTGTCAACAAACTGACACAATGAACCATCCCACCCAAAATGCCAATGGCACTTCTGTTGTTAAACACTAGGAAAGATACAAACCAAACTATTAAAAGTGATTATCTCTGGAGTACGGAAATTAGGAAGGGTAAGCAGATATATTTTACTTAACACATTTTTGTATTGTTTGAACTTTTATAAACAGGTACTGCTTTTGTAATTTTAAAAAATCCTCAAAGGAAAAAATAACACTATGTTTTCATATGTTATTCTTTTTTTTTTTTTTAAAGATTTTATTTATTTATTTGACATAGAGAGATCACAAGTAGGCGGAGAGGCAGGCAGAGAGAGAGCAGGAAGCAGGCTCCCCGATGAGCAGAGAGCCTGATGCGGAGCTCGATGAGGAGCTCGATCACAGGAACCTGAGATCATGACCTGAGCCAAAGGCAGAGGTTTTAACCCACTGAGCCACCCAGGCACCCCACATGTTATTCTTCTTAAAGCAAGAATTTATACTATTTCCCCATCTTGAGAAACTTAATTCTTTTTTTCAGAACTAATTCAACCAATTGTGCTTTAAATATATCAACTTTCTGGATTATTCTTTCTTCATCTCAACACATACAAGCTCTCATATTATCCTGTAAAAATGTTTTAATTTCCTTTATATTAAATTAAAATCTGTTAATTTCCTTTATATCCTTCACAAACCCTCCCCCTTTACTCCCCACCGCCTTACACTACCATTTCATCTCTATCTTTTCCTTCACAGCAAACTTCATTCATTCTGTTACTGGATACCTTCAATAAACTTTTAGAGATGACGTAATTGTGTGTCACACTGGGAATTCTGAGCAAGACAGTGAGAAGGCAAACACTGATGAGGAAGCATGTAACATTTCTTATCACGTCCTTCATGAAATACTTTTGTTCCTTAGTTATCCTGACATCCAAACGTTAACTTCTCTTCTGCCTACTTTCTTCCTTTATCTGAAATTTGGAAGTTCTCTGGAGTTTGGCCCTTCTAACTGCTGGCCTGATATCTCTACATGGCTGACAAAGGTGCCTAAGCACATGTCTGTAAATGAATTAATCATCTTCCAACCCTCTTCCCCAAACCTAGCTTGAAATCCAGCTATCTTTGACTTCTGTCCTTCTTTTAGGATCTACAGCCAGTTAGTCTCAACAATTCCTGTCTATCTTTCCAATAGCTCTCCTTTCTTTGGCCCTACCTAATGCAGGCCTTTGCAATCTCCAATCTTGGCTATTACAAGTGATTATTAACTTGTCTTTCTGTCTCTGGGATTTTTTCTTCGATCAGAAATTGCCTGGGTGGCTCAGTGGGTTAGGCCTCTGCCTTCAGTTCAGGTTATGATCTTGGGGTCCTGGGACTGAGTCCCAAGTTGGGCTCTCTGCTCAGCGGGGAGCCTGCTTCCCACCTCCCCCCACCACCCGCCTCTCTGTCTACTTATGATCTTTCTCTGTGTGTCAAATAAATAAATAAAATCTTAAAAAAAAAAAAAATTCAGTGGGGGGGAGGGGTTCCTGGTATATAGTAAGCAGAACCCAAACTCTTCAGCCTGTAGGTTAAGCCCTTCAAAGTTCCAACACACCTTTCTTTCCATATAGTCTCCTAAAACACTTACCATCATCATCATGTGCACCCTATGTTCCAAAAACTCTTTCACTACTTGGACTATTCTCAAATATATTCAGTTTTCCTGCCACTATACTTCTCTAACTAAAATACTTTTCCCTCACCTCTGCCTATTAAAATTCTATAGTTCCTAATAATCTAGTTTATAAGTTATCTCCTTCATGAAGACTTTTTGGTCATCCCCACATCCCTCAAAGGAAATGAATCTCCCCTTCTGTCATGCCCACTTAGTATCCTATTCGCCCCATTATTATAGCACATACCACTATCTGCCTTGTATTTTACTTGCCTCAGTGTGTGTCTATCTACCCAGTTAGACTATCAGATCCATATATGGCAGGAAACATGGTTTTACTCATCTGTGTATGTTTTATATTGTTTTTCCCAGTGCCTTTGTAACTTTTAACAATAGCTGCAGTGGTTACAACTCATGTATTTCTAATAATGTTAATTCACAATTTTTAAGTTCTGTGTCTCAAACTGAAAATTAGCTTTATTAAAAATTGAATAGAGAGGGGCACCTGGGTGGCTCAGTGGGTTAAGGCCTCTGCATTTGGCTCAGATAATGATCCTGGGATCCTGGGATCGAGCCCCGCATTGGGCTCTCTGCTCGGTGGGGAGCCTGCTTTCCCCCCTACTCTGCCTGCCTCCCCCCCTACTCTGCCTGCCTCTCTGCCTACTTGTGATCTCCGTCTGTCAAATAAATAAATAAACTCTAAAAAAAAAAAAAAGTCAAATAGAGAATCTCTAGGTCATCAGACGAATTCACACCTAAATTAGCTTGACTTCATATGGTACATAAGTTCTCTCAATGCTTCTCTTTTACGCACTGTCTGACTCACTCAGATTGGCTGGTCTTTATACTTGTTTTCATTCCCCTTCCTCCATCTCTCTTACTCTCTTATTTATCCCACTGTAATTGTCTCTCCTTTTTCTTCTTTTTGTTCTTCTTTACTCTTATATTTTCCCCTCTGCTTCTCTCTTTTTAAAATTTATTCACACCTATCTCTATTTTTATGGTATTTTAATTGTAATTTTTAGATTTTTGTCCTTGTTCTTTCCTTCAAAAAGATGAAAATTGGGGCGCCTGGGTGGCTCAGTGCGTTGGGCCTCTGCCTTCAGCTCAGGTCATGGTCTCAGGGTCCTGGGATTGAACCCCACATTGGGCTCTCTGCTCAGCAGGGAGCCTGCTTCCCTTCCTCTCTCTCTCTGCCTGCCTCTCTGTCTACTTGTGATCTCTGTCAAATAAGTGAATAAAATCTTTAAAAAAAAAAGATGAAAATTACGTGTTATTCTTTCTTAAATAATTATCAAAATCTATAATCTTGTTTTTAGTTTCTATGAGACCTCATTTATTTTTATAATAAAACAGAAATACCTAGTTAGTAAAGATCCCCAGTCCTACTATGTAAATACTTAGTTAGAATGTAATTAGCTTATACTATTAAGTGAAAAAAACATGGTGTTACTCTTTATACAAAAAGGGAAAATATGAATATAATATCCATACTGCTTGTATTTGATAAAAATAAAACTAAACATTTAAAATTACCTGTAATGGAAGGTAAGGAATAGAGCCAAGGGGATAGAAATGAAAACACAACTTTTCTGAATATAATTAGTTTCAACTTTGGAATTGTATCAATGTCTTACATACTCAAAAGTAAAGGGAAAATAAAAAAGCAATCCCTAAATATTGAAAACAAATCAAAACCAACTTAACTGAACATTAATTTGGTGACACAAACATACAAAGGAATATTTCAAGATATTTTAGAACACTATATCTGCATTCTAGAAAATATTATTAATGTCAAAGGTAATTGCAAAGAGATTTAAATTTCATAAAGTAGACTTATTATTAGCAGTAATTCTGGTCAACCATTTTTATATGTTATATAATAAAGCAAATAAATAGTTACAGGATATTGTTCTTAGGAGTAAGGATTTCTAGTATAAAAGGAAAGTTACAAATGTAGAATCAGAGTTTAAACAAAAATCCTGTAATGTTAACTTCAGCTGGAAAAAAATTAATGATTTGTTTTTTCCCAGAAATATACACAATTCCTTGTACTCTTCTAAAAAGTCTTAAATCAATGACAAAATAATAAACATTATATGCATGACAAGCAACCCCAACACCAAACTATGGTCTCTAAAAACCACTCCTGACTAAAAAAATATATAATTAATTAATCTTATATTTAATTTAGTTAATTTTAATTCTAAATGTTTAGTGTTAGCTTTAACAAATATCTGAATTCATCCCCCAAAAGAGCTCTGGGACAGAAATAAAAAAGAAAAAAGAAAAAGCACAGAATGTGCCTTCTGTCTAAAAGAAATCTAATATCAATGAGGTTGGGTCAAAAGTGTATAATACTAGCATTAAGAAGAATACTAGCATAAAGAAGTTCTAGGAGTTAATAACAACACTTGAAAAAAGAGAGGATAGTCACAAACAAACAAAAAATTGTATTGCTTATCACTGGAAATCATAAGGGCATCAACTCCTTACTCCAAAGTGGGAATTAAAATGAAAAAACTGAGCAGTAATTCTACCTTCCCTGTAACAAACCACACAAGGCAACCAAATAGCCCCTAGTCAATAGGAAAGGTTCTTTTTACGGAAGAATTCCATGGGGGAATGGGAGAAACAAAATAACTGAAAAATCACCATCTTGCAAAATCATCAGTTGGGTAAAACCATTAGATGAAGGAACGATGGGGAATTCTATAGTGGAAGGATCAAGGATCAAGGATTTAACCCCCTGAACAATCTTAGCATCCTTAAGAGTAAGTCAACTGGACAATATGTGCCTCCTGACATGTTACAATTAGAAGCCTTCATTACCACATATAAAGTATTTTGCCAAAAATATTTGTATCTCAATTTAGTCCTAACTTCCAGTTTAGACAGATAGAGGAGACAAAAGAATAAATTAAATGACAAAATAAGGAAGCAAAATATAGCATGAACTTCTCCAGGCCAAATGACCAGTTTCTTCCTCGGGGGGGGGGGGGGCACGGAGGTGGGAAAGCAGAGAAGAGGGGGAGGAAGACTCATCCAGTTTTTAAGAGATATAACCATTCCCTTGGGGCGCCTGGGTGGCTCAGTGGGTTAAGCCGCTGCCTTCGGCTCAGGTCATGATCTCAGGGTCCTGGGATCGAGTCCCACATCGGGATCTCTGCTCAGCAGGGGGCCTGCTTCCCTCTCTCTCTCTCTCTGCCTGCCTCTCTGTCTACTTGTGATCTCTCTCTGTCAAATAAATAAATAAAATCTTTAAAAAAAAAAAAAAAAAGAGATATAACCATTCCCAATAAAAAATCTGTTTTAAAAACTGATAATGAATCTATATATCAATTTATATAGGAAACATTACTGTCGATCCAAGATGGTATGAGGAACTCTTTTGCAGAGATAAGCAAACACTCTGTTTTGAGTGACAATGCGCTCTTCCTCCTCCTTTGTTAATCTATAGATATCCTTTTGCAAAGAAGCAATAGTCTCTTGTTGTTCCATTCGTTTTTTCTTATAATGTTGACATTTCACCTGTAAGAAATTTTTCAAAAAAATATAATTATGATATGTACATCTAGGACATGGTGTCCTAACAATATTATACAAAAAGCTGTCTTCACAGTTTCTATTGGGATGCTTCAGTCAAGAACTTCAAGAACTGTTTTTATTTTGTTTTTATTTTTATTTTTTTTAAAGATTTTATTTATTTGACAGACAGAGATCACAAGTAGGCAGAGAGGCAGGCAGAGAGAGAGGAGGAAGCAGGCTCCCTGCGGAGCAGAGAGCCCGACGACGCAGGGCCTGATCCCAGGACCCTGAGATCATGACCTGAGCCGATGGCAGAGGCTTTAACCCACTGAGCCACCCAGGCGCCCCAAGAACTGTTTTTAAATGGGTGCAAGCTCCAAGAACATTAATAAGCCATGAACACAAAAAATACAATGTAAAATAGGAAAAATTAGTTTATAATTAATCACATGCATTCACGTTTTTATAAGTAAAGGAACTCCATAAAACTGATATAATTTTGTGTATAGGTTTAGATGAAAATAATAATCAGGAAGGGATTTTAAGAATGTTAAAAAGAAACAAGATTTAGAAAGAAACTGAGGGTTTCAGAGGGAAGAGGGGTTGAGGAATGGGGAAACCGGATGATGGGCATTAAGAAGGGCACATGTGGTGATGAGCACTGGGTATTATATGCAACTAATGAATCGCTGAACAGTACATCAAAAACTAATGATGTACTATATACTGGCTAATGGAACATAATTTAAAAAAAAAAGAAGTATAAAAGAGAAGAAAAAAAGAAATCTGATTTAAAATTCAGATTTTTTTTTTTTTAGATTTTATTTATTTATTTATTTGAGAGAGAGAGAGACACAGCAAGAGAAGTAATACAAGCAGGGGGAGTGGGAGAGGGAAAAGGAGACTTCTGGCCAAGCAGGGAGCCCACTGAGGAGCTCGATCCCAGGACCCTGGGATCATGACCTGAGCCAAAAGCAGACGCTCAACAACTGAGCCACCCAGGCACCCCTAAAATTCAGATTCTTTTTTTATTATTATTAATTAATTATTTATTTCTTTATTTTTATTTGACAGAAGAGATCACAAGTAGGCAGAGAGGCAGGCAGAGAGAGAGGAAGGGAAGCAGGCTCCCCGCTGAGCAGAGAGTCCGATGCGGGGCTCGATCCCAGGACTCTGGGATCATGACCTGAGCCAAAGGCAGAGGCTTTAACCCATTGAGCCACCCAGGAGCCCCTAAAATTCAGATTCTTAAATGATCAATGATAATTCAGGATTTCAGATGGCTTGATCAACTTAGGCAATCATGCAATATGAAAGACAGTAAACTCAGAGTAACTCCCTAATGAGGATTTATTATTAAGAAATAATATATACCCCAAGATTTATAAGGAATAAATAAATTACATTATATTCTAAATATATATTTATATATTAAATTTATATTCCTTATATAAATATAAGGAATATAAATCTTGGACACTCTCTGGTCTTCAATGAAATATCACTGGCCTGGTTTTTCCTTTATTCCCTAGCTTTAATCCTGCAATGTCCCTTGAAAGCTCATTATCAAGAGCACCATCATTGTTGTTATTGATACACTTTTTATTAAGTTCAGTGAGAAACCCCATCCCCAACTAATTTCCATATAACTAAGACATACTATTTTTAGAAGAGAATGCCTTGTCTAAGCACATGTTCACCTGCCCATAGTGTCAAGTTACTGAGACTTAGATAACCTCAAGGGGAAAAGGGGACTCAGCTTCCAATATCATAACAATTCCCAGTAACCAGTGATCATCTGCCTCAGCCCCAACTTGGAAGCCAGGTATTTGCTGTATAGCCAAGTGATGTGGGTTCCTATTCCACCTGTAACTATACATTAGCCATAAAACCAGAATAATTTAGTTTTTCAAGGTTACAGGTATAAGAGCAATATACAAGAATCAACTGTATCTCTCCTAAGTTATTCTATGAAGCCAACATTACCCTGATACCAAGCCAGACAACGCAATACAAAAGAACCACAAAACAATATCCCTTATAAACTCTAATGCAGATAATCCCTAACAAAATACTAGCAAACCAAATCCAGCAGCATATTAAAAGGACTGTACACCAGGACCAAGTGAGATTTATTCTTGGAATGCAAGAATGACTCAACATATGAAAAATAGGGGTGCCTGGGTGGTTCAGATGGTTAAGCATTTGCCTCTGGCTCAAGTCATGATTTCTAGGTCCTGAGATCAAGCCTCATGTCGGGCTCCCAGCGCAGCCGGGAGTCTGCTTCTCCCTCTCCTTCTCCCCCTGCTCATTCTCTCTTTCAAATGAATAAATAAAATCTTTTTTTAAAAAAACTATGAAAAATCAATGTAGTACACATTAACAGAATGAAGAAAAAGCACATGATCATTTCAATTGATACAGAAAAAGCATTTGACAAAATCCAATACCTTTCATGAAAAAACGCTCAACAAACTAGGAATAAAAGGAAAGAATCTAAACATAATAAAAGCCATTTACAAAAAACCCACAGTGAACCTCATACTCAGTAGAGAAAGACTGAAAGCTTTTCCTCTAAGATCAGAAACAAGGTAAAGATGCTTGCACTTGCTATTCCACATAGTACTGGAAGTCCTAGTCAGACTAATCAGGCAAGAAAAAGAAATAAAAGGCATCCATTTTGGAAAGAAGTAAAATTATGTTTGCAGATGATATGGTCTTATACGCAGAAAAGCTAAAATGTCCACAAACAAAAAACAAAGCAAAACAAAAAACGAAAACAAAAAAACATCAACAAAAAAACTGTGAGAACTAATGAATGAATTCAGCAAAGTAGCAGGATATGAAGCCAACACAGAAAAATGAATTGCATTTCTATACACTAACAATGAACAATCCAAAAGGGAAATTAAGAAAACGATTTCAGGAATGCCTGGGTGGCTCAAGCAGTTAAACGTCCAACTCTTGATTTCAACCCAGGTCATGACCTCAGGGTTATGGGATCAAACCCCATGTTGGGCTCCATGCTCAACAGGAGTCTGCTTGAGATTCTCTCTCTCCCTCTGCCCCTACCCCCTTCACTCTCTATCTCTCTCAAAATAAGTAAATAAATCTTTTTTTTTAAATTGCATTTACAAAGCATCAAAAAGAATAGAAATAAACCAAGAAGTCAAGAGACTTACACACTGAAAATTACAAAAGGCTCTGAAGGAAAGTAAATAAGGCACAAATGAATGGAAAAGACTCTGTGTTCACAGGCAGGAAGACTTAATATTGTTAAGAAGTCAGTATTACCCAAAGTGATGTACAGATTCAATGAGACTCCTACCAAAATCCTAATGACTTTTTTTTGCAGACACAGAAAAATCTGTCCTAAAAACAATCTTGAAAAGGAACAAAGTTAAAGCTCTCACACTTCCTGATTTCAAAGCTTACTATAAAACTACAGTAATCAAAACAGTGTGATACTGAAATAGACAGATGTATATACTAATGGAGTAGAAGAGAGAGCCAAAAATAATCCTGTGGATATATGATCACACTATTTTCATCAAGGGTACGAAGACCATTCAATAGGAAAAGAACAGGCTTTGTTCAACAAATAATGTTGGGAAAACCGGGTATCTACATGCAAAAGAATTAAGTTGGACCCTTATCTAACACCATATTACAAAAAATTAATTTAAAATGGATCAAAGATCTGGGGCACCTGGATGGCTCACTGGGTTAAATAAAGCCTCTGCCTTCGACTCAGGTCATGATCTCAGGGTCCTGGGATCAAGCCCCACATTGGGCTCTCTGCTCCATGGGGAGCCTGCTTCCTCCTCTTTCTCTCTGCCTGCCTCTCTCCTTACTTGTGATCTCTGTCTGTCAAATAAATAAATAAAATCTTTAAAAAAATTAATAATAAAATGGATCAAAGATCTAAATATATGAAATAAAACTTGAAAACTCTTAGAAGAAAGCATAAGACAAAAGCTTCATGATACTGGATTTAGCAATCATTTCTTGGATAGGACACAAAAAGCATAAGCAAGAGAAAAAAAATAGACAAATTGGACTTCATCCAAATTTAAAACATTTGTGCATCAAAGGACACTATCAACAGAGTAAAAGGACAACCCACAGTAAGAGAGAAACTATTTTCAAATAATATGATAAGGAGTCAGTATACAGAATAAAGAACTCTAAAACAAAATCCAATTAAAAAACAAGAAAAGGACTTGCATAGACATTTCTCTAAAGAACATACACAAATGACCAATAAGCACCTGAAAAGAATGCTCAACATCACTGACTATTAGAAAGATGCAAATCAAAACCAGAATGAGGGGTGCCTGGGCAGCTCAGTGGGTTAAAGCCTCTGCCTCCGGCTCAGGTCATGATTCCAGGGTCCTGGGATCGAGCCCTGCATCGGGCTCTCTGCTCAGCAGGAAACCTGCTTCCTCCTCTCTCTCTGCCTGCCTCTCTGCCTACTTGTGATCTCCGTCTGTCAAATAAATAAATAAATAAATAAATAAAATCTTAAAAAAAAACCCACGCCAGAATGAAATAACTCTTCACAGCCATTACGACTATTACTATTGAAAACACAACAAAATAAAAAATAACAAGCGTCGGTAAGAATGTGGAGTAACTGAAACTTTAGTACATTGCTAGTGGAAATGTCAAATGTTGCAGCAACTCCAGAGAATATACTGCAGTTCCTCAAAAAAATTAAACATAAAATTACCATATGACCAACAAATTCCACTTCTGGATATATACCCAAAAGAACTGAAACCAGGGACTTGAATAGCCATTTGTATACCCATGTTAATAGCAGTTTTATTCACAATGGCCAAAGGTGAAAACAATCTAGGTGTCTATTGATGGATGAATGGATAAACGAGATGTGGTATATGTACACAAAATAATGTTATTTGGCTTTAAAAAGAAAGGATATTCCAACACACACTACAACATGGATAAATATTGAAGACATTTTGCTAAAATGAAATAAGTCAGTCACAGGAGGACAAATATTGTATGATTCCACTTATATGAGACAAAGTATCTACAATAGTCAAATAACAAGACAGAAAGTAGAATGGTAGTTGCCAAGAGTTGCAGAGAGCAAAGAATGAACAGTTACTGTTTAAAGAGGATGGAGTTTTAGTTTGGGAAGATGAAAAAAGTTCTGTTGATGGATGGTAAGGACAGATGCACAACATGAACGCACTTAATGCCACTGAAGTGTATACTTTTTAAATGGTAAAGTTTATGTTAAGTATAATTTACAATAGAAAAAGGGGGAAATTCAATTTCTCTGTACATACTAGCAATGAACAGTAAGAAATTAAACAAAATTAAAGTATTTGGCTTCAGGTGGAAGAGCGTGTGACTCTTGATCTAGGGGTCGTGAGTTTGAACCCCACAATGAGTGTAGCAATTACTTAAAAATAAAATCTTTGGGGCGCCTGGGTGGCTCAGTGGATTAAGCCACTGCCTTCGGCTCAGGTCATGATCTCAGGGTCCTGGGATCGAGCCCTGCATTGGGCTCTCTGCTCCATGGGGAGCCTGCTTCCCCTTCTCTCTCTGCCTGCCTCTCTGCCTACTTGTGATCTCTCTCTCTGTCAAATAAATAAATAAAATCTTAAAAAAAAAAAAAAAAAGTCTTTAGGGTGCCTGGGTGGCTCAGTCAGTTAAGTGTCTACCTTCAGCTCAGGTCATGATCCCAGGATCCAGGGACTGAATCCTGCATCAGGCTCCCGATCACCGGGGAGTCTGCTTTTCCCTCTACCCCTCCCCACTGCTCATGATCTCTGTCTCAAATAAAATCTTTAAAAAAATTAACTAACTAAAATAAAGTAAAAATCTTTAGAGGCACCTAGGTGGTTCTGTTGGTTAAGCATCTGCCTTCAGCTCAAGTCATGATCCCAAGATCCTGGGATCAAGCCCCATTTGGGTTCCCTGCGGGGGAGTCTGCCACTCCCCTTGCTTGTGCTCTCTCGCTCTCCCTCTCTCTCAAATATTTTTTAAAAATCTTTAAAAATTAAATAGAAAGTATAATAATTTACAATACTATTAAAATACTGAATACTTAGAGATAAATCTGTTAAAGCATGTGAAAGACCAGCATACTCCAAATTACAAAACACTACTAAGAGGGGGCACCTGGGTGGTTCAGTCTGTTAAGCATCTGACTCTTGATCTCAGCCCAGGTCTTGATCTCAGGGTCCTAAGGTTAAACCCTGTGTAGGGCTTAAAACAACAACAACAATAAAACAAACAAAAAACATTGCTGAGAGAAATTAAAGGCCTAAACAAATAGAAATATGTTTATGGATCACAACATTCAATATTGTTAAAATGCCATTCTCCCAAATAGGTCTATGTACTCAATAAAATCCCAGCAGGCTTTTTTTGTAGAAATCAACAAGCTAATTACAAAATTCACACAGAAATGTAAAAGACCTAAAATAGCCAAAACAACATTGACAAAGAAAAATGTAAAAGACTTACAGCGCCTGCTTACAAGGTTAACAGTAATTAAAACAGTGTGGTACTTCCATAAAGACAGATACATTTATCGGTGAAACAGAACCGAGTCCGGAAATAGACCCACACATACAAAAACTGATTTTCACCAAAAGTACAAAGCAATCTGGTAGAGAAAGGATACTCTTTTTAACAAATGGTGGTAGGACAACTGGATACTGTGACCTTGGGCTAGGCACCACTTTTTTAGATACAAACCAAAACCATGATCTATTAAAAAAAAATTGACAGACTGAACTTCATCAAATTTAATTAAGCTCCTTGAAGAACACTGAAAAAATGAAGACAAGTCACAGGCAGTTTCTTAAAAAGTTAAATATATATTTATCATACATTCAGCAATTACAGCCTTAGGTATCTACTGAGGAGAAATGAAAGCATATGTCCACAAAAAGAGTAGAACACAAACGTTAATAAGTTTTATATGTAATCGTCAAAAACTGGAAACAACTCAAGAGTACACTAAGAGGTAAATATACTATGGTATATCAATACAATGGAATACTTATCAGTAATAAAACAGTATTAACCAATGATACATCCAGCAATATGAATGAATCTTGAAATAATTATGCTGAGTGAAAGAGGACTAGATACTGATTTTGAAAGAGTAGGCAGTTAGCTAGATAAGAGCTGGAGGCAAGGATGGTGGTGAGCAATAGTTAAATAGTTCCCTACCTCCCAGGGCTATCAGATCAAGAACAGCAGGTGCAGAGCATGTGTTCTCCTTTCCTGCCTGTGTCCTAACATAACCTACATCATATCATCTTCATTATATTTACACTGTGGTTTCGACTCCTCCCTTTCCGTGGGGAAAGATGGCCATGACAGTTCTGGCCAGAACCTTGTAAGACCAAAAACTCCCCCTCTCTACCAGCAGGAGTCCCTTAGATGACTGGAAACAACCTCAGAGACCACTGTAGCGATGATCGACCCATAACCTATGCAAACATAAAAAGAAAAGACACCCCTAACTCCAGTGTAGTCGCCAACTCTGGGCCTGCCCACTCACCCATCTTGAGAGTATACTATCCTTAATAAACCGCTTTGTGCTTGCTACTTTCCTCTTTTATTGGAGTGTGAATTCTCATAAATCTTTCATGGGGAATTCAAGAACCAAGACCTCCATTCACATAATACAGAATCTCCCACCAGTAACAATAGCCAGTGCCAAATAAATTGTCCTTTTCCTTCCCGTATCTCTCTTTCCTCCCTTTCAGTACTTATAAGGCAGTCATATATTCTGAATGTCTTGCTGACTTTAAAAAATTTTAGGTCTATTTTTTTCATTTGGCCCCAAGAAACATTGTCTTATGGTTTGGTGTATTATTTCAGAAAGCTAAACTCAAAAGATGAATCCAACATAAAGTAAAAAATTGAAGCTAAAGAACTTATGGGAAAAGGTATATAAAAGAGCTTGGTGGAGTGCCTGGGTGGCTTAGTTGGTTAAGCGACTGCTTTCAGCTCAGGTCATGACCTGGGGGTCCTGGGATCGAGTCCTGCATTGGGCTTCCTGCTCTGCAGGAATCTGCTTCTCCCTCTGCCTGCCACTCCCTCTGCTTGTGGTCTCTCTCTCTCTGTGTCAAATAAATAAATAAAATCTTAAAAAAAAAAAAAAAGAGAGCTTGGTGGCTTTACCTTGAGTGGTTTGAATAATAACAATTAGGGCAGAGTATGTAATTAGATTTTTTTGCTTGCTTTGTAAAAATTTAAATAATAATATTTTGTGTTATTTCAATTTTCAGTGGTAACAAAGTACAGAATCAATAAAAATAGAGAATTGAATATACAACAATATAAGTCGGGGAGTAGCAAAATTGTTTTGGGTGTTGCACTGGCATGGACTAAGGTAAAAATTACAAAGTAATACTAAATTTCTTTTTAAATGAAGTAGAGTTTATATGCAATGTTACATTAGTTTCAGGTATACGACATAGTAATTCAACAATTCTATACTTCATGCTATACTCACAAGTATAGCTACCATTTGTCAGCCTAGAATGCTACTACAATACCATTGAGTATATTCCCTATGCTGTAGGGAATATACTCAATTTAACCTTTTAACCCCATGACTTACTCATTCCATAACTAGGAGCAAGTATCTCCCACTCCTCTTCACCCATTTTGAACATTCCCCTATCACCCTCATCTGGCAACCATCAATTTGTCCTTTATATTTATGGGTCTGTTTCTACTTTTTATTTATCCTTTTGTCTTTTAGATCCCACACATGTAAGCGAAATCATATGGTATTTGTCTTTTCCCACCTGACTTAATTCACTTACATAATACCCTCTAGGTTCATCCATATTACCACAAAAGGCAAGATCTCATTCTTTCTTATGACTGAGTAATATATACCACATCTTCTTTATCCATTCATCTACCAATAGAGGCTTGGGTTGCTTCTATATCTTAGCTATTATAAATAATGCTGCAATAAACATAGGAGTGAAGGTATCTTTTCCTATTAGTGTTTTCCTTTTCTTCAGGAAAATACCCAGTAGTGGAATTATGGGGTCACATGGTATTTCTACTTTTAGTTTTTTGAGGAATCTCCATTTTAGTTTGTACAGTGGTTACACCAAATTACATTCCCACGAACAGTGCAAGAAAGTTCCTTTTTCTCCACATTCTCACCAACACTTATGTTTTTGGGGTTTTGTTTTGTTTTGTTTTTGTTTCATTTTGTTTCGATTCTGGCCATTCTGATAAGTATAAGGTAGTATCTTCTTATGGTTTCTATGTGCGTTTCCCTGATGATTAATGATGTTGAGCATCTTTTCATGTGTTTGTTGACCATCTGTATGTTGTCTTTGGAAAAATGTCTATTCAGGTCCTCTGCCCAGATTTTGATCAGACTGTTTGGGGGTTTTTTTGGTGTTGAGTTGTGTAAGTTCTTTATACATTTTGGATATTAACCCCTTGATGGATATATCATTTGCAAATATCTTCTTCCATGCAGGTTGTCTTTTCATTTTGTTGATGGATCCCTTTGCTATATAAAAGCTTCTTATTTTGATATAGTCCCAATAGTTCATTTTTACTTTGTTTCCTTTACCTGAGGAGACATATCTAGGAAAATGTTACTAAGGCCAATGTCAATAAATTAGTGCTTATGTTTTCTTCCAGGAGTTTTATGCTTCAGGTCTCACATTTAGGTCTTCAATCCATTTTGAATTTATTTTTGTGCATGGTGTACAAAACTGGCCTAGTTTCATTCTTCTGCATGTAGAGGTCCAGTTTTCCCAGCATCACTTATCAGACTTTTCGCATTATGTGTTTTTGCAATATGCAAAAATATACCTTTGTCATAGATTGACCATATAATTGTGGGTTTATTCCTGGGCTCTCCGTTCAGTTCCTTTCATCTCTGTGTCTTTTTTTTTTTTTCTTTTTTTTCCTAGCATTTTATTCTACTCCCTCCTGCCCTCCCTCCCCCCACCACCCAGAGTATACTTTTCCCCTTTCATTCTTACATCAACATTATAATCAGAAAAAAAATAAGTTTTGAGGGATGGGATTGGGGGGGGTAGTTAAAGGGTCAAATCACAATAGGAATTTTTCGAAATAGGTTATTCCACTTAGTCATCTTCTCCTTCATCTTCAGGTTGCCGTTTTCACTTCTGACCCCTTTCTTCACCAACTTTGTCTTCATTTTCCTCATCATCTACTTCCTAGTCATTATAACCCTTTTCATCCTACTCTTCTCCTTCCTCTTCATCTTACACTACCTGAGCATCTTCATCATATTCTTATCTTCATCCTCCTCATCATCATCTAGGTCTTCCACATAGCCCTCGACATCTGAGTCAGGGGCCTCCTTGTCATGCCAGTTGTAGCCACCAAGGTACATGAGCTGCAAGAGGAACTTCAATTTGGTTACCTCACAACTGAAAAGGTCTGAGCTCTTGAGGTTTTTTCAGTGGCTCTATTGTGCTGCGGACTTTAACTTTGTTGCCACTTAAATTTACATGTATGAGGTTTGGACACTTTTCTGCTAATACTTCCAGGCCCCCTGAGATTCTGTTATTACCTAGTTTAAGCTTCTAAAGTTTGTTTAAATTTGGTTAAGTTCGTGACAGAGGTGAGGCCTCCACTGATTGTACTCCAGTTCTTCAAATTCATCTGTGAGGCCTTTGATTTTGCCTTCAATCAACTGGCAGTTGTCCAGGACAAGTTCTTCATATCAGAGGGCGTCCTGCTCCACAACTCTAAATGAATCCATTTGTTCATGTCCATCTCTCACACTCTCTCTCTGGAGAGGCTCCCATGCCCATGGAATTCAATCAATCCATACCATACTATTATGATCACTGCAGCTTTGTAGTCTGTCTTAATATCTGGAATATCTGGAATAATAATATCTTAATATCTGGAATAATGATACCTCCAGCTTTGTTGTTCTTTCTCAAGATTGCTTTGGCTACTTGAGGTGTTTTGTGGTTCCACACCAATTTCAGTATTATCTGTCCTAGTTCTGTCAAAATGTTACTGGTATTCTGAAAGAGACTACAATAAATCTGTAGATTGCTTTGGGTAGTATGGACATTTTAACATTTTAATTCTTCCAATCCATAAGCATGGAATATCTTTCCACTTGTTTGTGTTGTCTTCTATTTCTTTCATCAGTGTTTTATGGTTTTCGGAATATAGGTCTTTTATCTCTTTAGTTAAGTTTATTCCTGGGTATTTTATTCATTTTCGTGTAATTATAAATCGAATTCTTAATTTTCTTTCTGCTACTTCCTTATTAGTGTTAGAAACATAACCCATTTCTGTGAATTAATTTTGTATCTTACAACTTTACTGAAATCATTTATTTCTAACAGTTTTTTGATAGTCTCTTTTTTTTTTTTTAAGATTTTATTTACTTATTTGGCAGAGAGAGATCACAAGTAGGCAGAGAGGCAAGCAGAGAGAGGGGGGAAGCAGGCCCGCTGCTAAGCAGAGAGCCCAATGCGGAACTCGATCCCAGGACCCTGGGATCATGACCCGAGCCCAAGGCAGAGGCTTTAATCGACTGAGCCATCCAGGTGCCCCTTTGATAGTCTCTTTTTAAAATTTTTTTATTTCTCTGTTTGGCAGAGAGAGAGAGACACATCACAAGTAGGCAGAGAGGCAGGCAGAGGGAGAGGCGGAAGCAGGCTCCCCGCTAAGCAGAGAGCCCAATGCGCAGCTCAATATCAGGATCCCGAGATCATGACCTAAGCTGAAGGCAAAGGCTTAACCCACTGAGCTGCTCAGGCACCCCGATAGTCTCTTTTTGAGAAAAAAAGAGCAAGTGTTGGCGGGGGGGAGAACCTTAAGCAGGCTCCATGCCCAGTGCAGAGCCCAATGCAAGGATCGATTTCATGATCCTGAGATCATGATCTGCACTGAAATCAAGAGCTGGACATTTAACCGACTGAGCCACCCAGGGACACTTTGATAGTCTTTATACATATAGTATCATGTATCTGCAAATAGTGACAGTTTAACTTCTTGCTTATCAATATGGACACCTTTTATTTCTTTTTCTTGTCTGACTGCTGTAGCTAGGACTTCCAGTGGCAAAGTAACATTAGACTTTGAGAAAAGAATACATATTTTAATCTTTGAGATAACCACTAAAAAGCAGTAAAAATCAGTTTATTAATCAATATACTTCCTATGAATAGCACCATCATTTTTGCAAATAGGGAGAATTATATCCTGATACAGATCACACTGACTTAAACTAAAAAATTATCTGTTTAGAAATTTAGAGAACCTAAGAGTTTATAAAACTATATCCAAAGAAGTCAACACACTGGTCTAAGTACAGAAAAAGAGAAACTACAAGGCAGAACATAAAAATTGCAAATATAAGATTATCTTTTGGTTTCTGCATTTCCCTAGCAATCTTTCAATATACTATTGTCAAACATCTGTTGATTTCCTTGACTTCTCTGCCACATACATACAAGATCGACATTTTCTTTTTCTCAGTTGCAAAACAAGGAACATTAAAGCATTTTAAATTGGAAGCTGTATGCCAAAATAAGAAGAATGTCATAAATGGTGAAATAAGTGTTTTCCAGGAGTACTTTCCATCCTCCCCAAAAAGCACAAATTGACTAGTATAAAACAGAATGTATGACTAGTCTGTAATGGTAATGGGACAATCGAACAACACTGTAGGGACCGAAATTCCTTGGGTTGACCAATCTCTTTTAATACTCTAAAGTATCCTTGTGGGACTTAAAAAACAAACTAATTTCAATTGATCAATTCATCATAGACAGTCTTCCCCCAACACCAGGTGTCCACACCCTAGTCCCAATTCTGTCTGTCCCCTTCCAGGGCACATTGGAATATGAGACCTCAATTTATTAGCTATAATAAAAAAAAATCTCTGGGATCTGAAATAGAAAGCTAATAATACCAAAAGTCATTTATGACACATGGAACTACTTGATGGAAAAATACAAGTCCTTCCTTACCAATGAACCTTCAAGTATCAGTTCTTTGCAGTGCCTGTCACACTGGTAAATTCATACATCTTATGTTTCAATAATTTACCTTTGTAATTATTTATATATCAACCTCCTTGAAGAGATAAATAGATATCTTCCTAGAAAAATAGCAATTGTATCCTCTACCTCAACTCCCTCTGTCAACCAAGGACCTAGCACCTTTACAGCTCCTGATGGCTGCCTTCTCACATCAATAAGTTGATGTGTTAAATGGTCTTGGATTTCCACATGCCCTCTATCTGAGAGAAAGGTCAAAATCAAATGCATATATAAATATTTCCAAAATCCCCCCTCCTTTAGGTAGACTTTATAATTTTATGATGTTCCACTGATGAGGAAAACTACCTAACAAAGCCAACCTAAAAACATAGTATCTTAATGGTTGAGGATTTTGTTGACTGATAAGTAATAAAAACAGATTTGGCTGTCTTCTCTAGAGTTATGATTAATACCAGCAGCTCTAGCACTGTGTACCCCAAGCTGGCAGCCTAAATGAGGGCAGAACAGCAACTGCCTCTGTCCTCATACCAGCACTCCCTGTCGTCTCTGACTGATTCTCTCTGACCCCTGGACTTGATATTACTCATCTGATCCTTTCAATGTTGCCAGCATAAACTGAACAGACATCTAGACCAGTCCTGATGACTACTGGTTCCTTTTAGGCAGCCTAAATCCCTGTGTGCTGTAGGTAAATACACTGTTGTGCCAACAAAACAGCTTTAAGGATTTGATGTTCATTAAGATATAATATTTGTAAGGATCTGTAATAACTCATACAACTAAACATTCATTACCATTACAAAACATTTATTTTCTTCTAAAAAATTCCCATGTCGTAAAATAAGTTTTTTAAAATTAGAAAACAAAGCATTCAGTGTTACCATATTGATATTTATATAAAAAGAAAAGTAGCCAAACAACTTATAATCACAAAGGATATTCCATAAAAATGTTATGTAAATTTAATTCAATAACCCAAATATTTGAGCATCAACTATTGATAATAAAACAGGCTCTCTTAGCCTAAACAAGATAGACAAAAATATTTGTCTTCAAGGAGCTTACATTCTAACATAAACGAAACAAATAAAGTATACAGTATGTTAGGATGTTGGATGATGGTAAGAACTATAGGTAAAATTTAAATTGGGGAAGGCACGATGATGTGTGGGGGATGGAACTGGTAACCGTAAGTAAAGTACTCAAGAAAGGAATCCCTGAGAGATGGTGACATCCAAGAAAGGAGAGAACAAGTCATGCAGTTAAGTAGGAAAAAGCATGCAGTGCAAAGGAAAAAGAAAGAACAAAATGTACAAAGGCCCTGAGATGAGAATTCTGTTCATGGGAAATATTCAAGGATGAGCAAGAACATGGGGCAACTGGGTGGCTTAGTGGGTTAAGTGACCGACTCTTGATTTCAGCTCAGATCATAATCTCAAGGTTGTGAGATTGAGCCCTGCATTGGGCTCCATGCCGAGCATGGAGCATGGAGCCTGCTTAAGATTCTCTCACTCCCCCACCCCTCTCCCAACTACTCACACCCATGCACACATGCGCTCTCTCTTTAAAAAAAAAAAAAAAAAAAGAGCAAGAATGTCAGTGTGACTGGAGTAGAATAAGCAAGGAGTAAACTAGATGAAATTAGAAGGTAACAGGAAGCCAAATCATGTAGGACGTTAGAGGCCATGGTAAGACTTTTTGATTTTCCTCTAAAGAGGAAGGAAAGCCATTAGAGGTTTCTGCGCTACTATGTTTTCAGCTTAGCAAAAAAGGCAAGGGTGGAAACAGGGAGACCAACACATAGGTAGGAGAGAAATGAAAGTGACCTGGACCGGAGTGAAGATTAAAAAAATAAGTTTGGGGAAGAAATTTAGGATCTCCATTTTACATGTAAAGTTCAAGATACCCATTAGACATTCAGTAGAGATATCGAATAGGTACAAGTTATCAATCTGGAATTAGGGAAGATGCCTGGGCTACAGATTTAAAA
This sequence comes from Lontra canadensis, assembly GCF_010015895.1. NCBI lineage: Eukaryota > Metazoa > Chordata > Mammalia > Carnivora > Mustelidae > Lontra > Lontra canadensis. The sequence continues at coordinate 9,932,671 of NW_022631032.1, read as the reverse complement.
TTATGAATGAATTTATGTTATGCATTAGACTGAACATCACCAAGAGAGTCAGAATATAAAGGAAAGAGAAAAGTCTAAGGAATGAGTACTGGGAAATCCCAGCACTAGCTGGATAGGAAGATAAGAAGAACCAGCAAAGGAATTAAAGAATGACCAGTGGGGTTAGAGGAAAACCAGAAGAGAGGATATTCTGGAAACCAAAGAATTTTTTTTTTTTTTAAAGAAATCAGGGAAATTTATTTGACAGACAGAGATCACAAGTAGGCAGAGAGGCAGGCAGAGAGAGAGGAGGAAGCAGGCTCCCCGCTGAGCAGAGAGCCTGACGTGGGGCTCGATTCCAAGACCCTGGGATCATGACCTGAGCCGAAGGCAGAGGCTTAACCTACTGAGCCACCCAGGCGCCCCTGGAAACCAAAGAATTTTAAGAAGGCAACACTGATAGGTCAATAAGATAAAGACGACTGAATTAAGCAACATAGAAGTCACCTGTGACCTTAATAAGCTGCTTTAGTACTATCATCTATGAAAACACTTAAATCAATACCTGTAAAGCTCTACACTCCTTTTGAAGATCTTCTATTATATTCTGTTGCTGGCAAACCCTATTTAGGGATTCATCCTCCAGTTCATCAATTTTGGACTTCACACTCTCCATAATTTGTTCCAAGTCATTAGCTCGTTGTTCATGATCGGCTGCTCGGCTTTGTTCTAACTGAAGTTCATTTCTAATAACAGACACACAAATGCTTCCCTTAGTAATAAAAGTAAGTCACATCAACAAACACACCCATCTAACAACACTGAATTTCTAAAATTTCTTTGTATTCTTAAAATTTCCATCATATAGCACAAACCAACAGGAGAAATATAGGGCACCATTACATATCTAAGCTAAGCTATCACTATAAGATTTACCTAGTAAAAATATTTTTAAACTTAATATTTAATTAAAGTAGAAAAATTTTTAAAAATTTTTAAAATTAAGATTAAAAAATCAAAAATTATTTTCAAGGCAATTATTTTAGAATGCATACTACTTATACATAAGCAATTCAAAAGAGAATTCTTTCTATTTTCTTACTTAAGCTGCTGATTAGTTTCTATGAGTTCCTGGATCATGTTCTGTTGGCGTGTTGTTTCTTCCACCAATGTTTTCAAATTCTGCCTCATCCTTTGCGATGACTGTTTGTCAAAAACGATGAGATCTATATTTTTGGAATATAACACAGATGGTAAAAATAAAAGGCAAAAAATTTTTAAGATTAAAAAGCTTTAATGAAATCTTGCATTTACAACAACATGGATAGAACTAGAGGGCATTAGGCTAAGCGAAGTAAGTCAATCAGAGAAAGACAATTCATATGATCTCTCTGATGTGAGGAATTAGAGAGGCAGGGCAGAGGTTCATAGGAGAAGGGAGGGAAAAATTAAGATGGGACCAAGGAGGAAGACAAACCATTAGAGACTCTTAGACTTAGGAAACAAACTGAGGGTTACTGGGGAATGGGGGAAAGGGATAGGGTGGCTGGGTGATGGACACTAGGGAGGGTGTGTGCTATGGTGAGCGCTGTGAATTGTGTAAGACTGATGAATCACAGACCTGTACTCCTGGGGCAAATACTACATTATATGTTAATTTAAAAGAAGAAAAGATAAAAAGTTTTAAAAGGAAAAAGAGATTTTTTACCATAATGAGAAAGAATAGGATCTAGTGAAAATAGGAATATCAAGAATAGGATCTGGTTACCTTTAAGATCAGTTCTTTTGACTAGAGATAAAGGTGCTAAGCCATGCCTCATCAACAGCATATTTATGCTTTCCCATTCTGCTTCTTCTCGCTGTAATTATAAGGAGCAAGAAAAGGATTAACTTTAACATGTAAAGAGAAGAAACACCCTCTTGAATATAATTTCATTGTTTTCAGAATAATGGAAATTTTTCCCCAAAGTTTTGTAATATGAATTTTTATGCACATATAATTATTAAAATTAAAACAAATTTCTAACAAAATTAGCAGACCAAAAAGAATGCAAATAAGCACAAATAATTATATTACATAATTCCATACTCATACATATATATGGTCTTAATGGATAAATTAAAACAAAAACACCAATCAAAAGCCACCTTGTAATTTCAGTGAACCAAACAGACCTTAGGTTTTTTTTTTAACTGAATCACACCAAGCCCTACTCAAAAGAAATAGCTGCAGGGTGCCTGGGTGGCTCAGTCAGTTAAGCATCCGACTTCAGGTCAGGTCATGATCTCAGAATCATGGGATGGAGCTCCACACAGAGCTTCTCCCTTTCCCTCTGACCCTATTCCTGCTCCTGTGTGTACTCTCATTTTCTCTCTGAAATAAGTAAGATCTTAAAAAAAGTTTGACCAAGGTTTAAAAAGAAAGAAACAGCTGCATATTAAGTCAAATTAACTGAATAGTAAATAAATGCAAGTCACTCAAAAACAAGTATCACTTAATGAGTAGGGTCACCAAAAAAAAAAAAAAAAAAAAAAAAAAAAAAAAATCAAAACTTCTGAATGGTCAAAACCAATAACGCAGACAAGGTCCAACTATAAAAAGGAGCCTGTCCATCTAGGTAACTGATTCTAGTAGAATCACTCTGAGACTCTCCCAAGTTTTGCATCTCTGATTCTAAATAAGTACTTACACCATAAACCTGAGAGGGGAATCCTAACTCTCTAGATTAAGTAAATAAAAACATAATAATGAGAAGAAAAAGATAAACACAATATTATACATAAATACCGATAAGAATAAAAATAGAGATTTTTTTTTAAATTAGACATTTAGGGCGCCTGGGTGGCTCAGTTGGTTGAGCAACTGCCTTCAGCTCAGGTCATGATCCCGGAATCCCAGGATCAAATCCCGCATAGGGGGTCCCAGCTCCACGGGAAGTCTGTATCTCCCTCTGACCTTCTCCTCGCTCATGCTCTCTCTCACTGTCTCTCTCTCAAACAAATAAATAAAATCTTCAAAAAAAATAAAATAAAATAAAATTAGACATTTAAATCCATAATAGTTTATAAGTTGTTTAATGATCAATTTGAAATCACTGTGTGAAGTGACTTACTTTTTAAGTTATTAAAGTATATTTGAAAAGGTAATTTGAGTGTATTTTCAATCAAAGTGCTTGAAAAATAAAATTTACACAATAGTTTTCACTAGTGATCTATAGTATTAAATACTGTAATACCTTTAAGATTAACAATTTAGGTAACAAAGTACATATAAAAGTGTTACAAAGTACATATAAAAGTATTACTCTCCACATCCAAATGCCCCTAAACATCAAAGAATCTCTCAAGACAAAAAATTACCCTTATCACAGCACTATTACTAACAGCACCAAATCTTTCCTTTTGACTGCTGATTTTCTTCACCTTCTTTATCTTTTCCGCACTTCTCCTCCCTCCTACATTCTTTTCCCTTACTTAAATGTTGTAGGTCTTCTGGTCACAAAGATTCATGACTCAGAATTAAAATTATTGAAGATAACTGGTTTTGGAGCCAAAGGTGTGGGCATCTCAGTATTAGTCTACTATGACTCATAAAAACTAAGTACTCTGTAAATAATGCTACATATTTTGAATGATCAAATGATATAAATATATATTGTTCTCTGATAACTCTCTTAAGAATAATGTAACTGTTTGAAAATTCTGGAGAGCCAATAATGATAGTTTCTAAAGTATGTGTTACAGAACACTAATTAAATGTTCATGAGACTAATGTTAAATAAACAGGAAATACTGTATGCTAAAGCCTCTTTGTGAAGTCTGAGAATGATGAAATCATTAGATAATCTTTAACCCAAGATTTCCCAAAATTATTTTACTAAAGAATCCTTTAAGATTTTTCATATATGTAGATATAATATTCTTTGGCACATACTTCAAGAAACACTGGCTTCAAATATTTTAAGTTTACCTGTTTTTCCGTCATGAGTGTGTTTGATGATTTACTGGACTCCTAGGCTTTAGGGGCTGCTGGAGATAACAGTATCTTTTGTAAAACTGGAAGAAGTAGCTTGGCAAGAAAAAATATTCACGTTGCCTAAATGAAAAAAGAAAAAGTGCAATAGGTGTTAAGGGAAATTATATTTAAAAGAACCTATAACTAGGGGCACCTGGGTGGCTCAGTTGTTAAAAGAACCTATTAGCTGTTTGGCAATTTAAGCCATTCCTGTGTTTCCTGTGCCAAAACTTGTATGACTTCTTAGAAAGCTGATTTTAAGGGGCACCTGGGTGGCTCAGTGGGTTAAAGCCTCTGCCTTCAGCTTCAGGTCATGATCCCAGAATCCTGGGATCAAGCCCCGCATCGAGCCCCGCATCGAGCCCCCGCATCGAGCCCCCGCATCGAGCCCCCGCATCGAGCCCCGCATCATCGGACTCTCTGCTCAGCAGGGAGCCTGCTTCCTCCTCTCTCTCTGTCTGCTTCTCTGCCTACTTGTGATCTCTGTCTGTCAAATAAATAAATATAATCTTTAAAAAAAAAAAAAAGCTGATTTTAAGAATGATTAGAATAAACTCTATCTTAGTTCTCCTCTAGAAATAAAACATTATGGGTTTTACACACACACACAGACATACACAGAGAACTATTTGTTTGACTAGATAATGATCTTCTCAGGATTAGTAAGAAAAGTAGGCAGCCTCCTGGCTGCCAGGTCAGTGTTTCTTCCAAAGCATCTTTCTACCCTCTTATGCTTCAGATAGCAAAATCCAACTAAACAATTTACTAGTCACCCTTAAGTTTGGCCTAAGGGGTGTAGTCTTTCCACTTTATTTTCAGATAAATCTAATAACATGTTACAAAGTCTCAAATTCTGCCACTTTTGTACTTAATATCATACTATCTCTCCTTTAAGCTTTGGTCTCTTTCAACAACTCAGTCACACACAATGTTAATCCCTCCTGCTTTTACAACTCTTTCAGCTAGTTTTAACTTTTCATTAGAGAAATTTTCAGAAATACACAAAAATAGAGAAAGAATATAATAAACCCATGAATACAGCTCCAACATTCTTTCATTCTTATTTCTTTTTTAATAATTTTTTAAAAGATTTTATTTATTTATTTGACAGACAGATCATAACTAGGCAGAGAGGCAGGCAGAGAGAGAGAAGGGAGGAAGCAGGCTCCCCACTGAGCAGAGAGCCTGATGTGGGGCTCGATCCCAGGACCCTGGGATCATGACCTGAGCTGAAGGCAGAGGCTTTAACCCACTGAGCCACCCAGGCACCCCTCTTCTTCATTTCTAATTTCTAATGTATACTGTATATTTTATGCTAACGTCTCTTTATAATAATTTCTAATGTATACTGTATAATTTCAAATACAAATTCTTTTTAAACACAATTTTAATACCATTATCACATCAAATAAAACCAATAATTTCTTACTACCACTTATTACCTAGCCCAAGTTCTATTCCCCCAAAATGTTCTAAAAATGTCTTTTTATTTTTTTTACAAATCAGGATCCAGATGTCCACATGTGGCACTCTAAAATTTCTTCTAATCTATAGCAGTGCCACCCCCTCTTTTTTTGTTGAAAAAATAGGTCATCAGTTTTGCAAAACTCCCCTTATTTCAGATTTGGCTTACTGTATCCTTGTCTTTTAACCTATTTCTCCATCCCCTATATTTCTTGTAAACTGGTTACATCTAGAGGCTTTATTAGATTCAGATTCAGTATTTTCTGGCAAAAATACCTCAGAGGTGGTGCTGTGTTCATTTCATTTTAACACCATCAAAAGTCAGCCATAATTTTAAAGATTTTTTGTTTTGTTTAGTTTTGTTAGAGAAAGAGGTAGGCAGAGGGAGAAGCAGGCTCTCTGCTGAGCCAGGAGCCTGTTGCGGGATTCAATCCAAGGATCCTGGGATCGTGACCTGAGACAAAGGCAGACGCTTAACCAACTAAGCCACCCAGGTGTCCCAAGGGTCAGCCAGAATTTTAAGTGGGAAGAATACATCCTTGTAGACCAGACATAATGGTGGTTGATATCAATGAAAGATACTCCCCCAAAGAGTGTGGAGCCACATATTCTGACAATCTCCGTAACTACCACAATGGACCTCTTTCAAATCATCAAAATGTCGTCTTTCCAGATTCAAGGCCTGGCCACTCTTATCCTATTTTTCACTTAGTTAACTCATACTTGACCTTCAGATCCTGACTCAGATTTATTTCTTCAGGAAAAACTTCCCTAATCCCATGACCAGATCAGGTCTTCGTGTTATATGTTCTTGTAGCACTATAAAGAATAAAGTATAGAGGTTTAGCATTCATTGTCAGATGGCCAGAGTGACTAACAGCTTAACTATGTAACTAGATGACACTGACAAACTCATTAACCTCTTTGAGTATTGATTTTTTCATCTGTAAAGAAAGAACACAATAATACTTATATCTCATGGGTTAAATTAAGTCAGACAACATATAGAAAGTACTTAGAATGAGATACCTGGCATATAGAAACTTACAGATAAGTGGCAGTTGCTACATAAAAAGCAGAACTCCTGAAACTCAACACACACAAAACAGACAATCAAATAAAAAAAAAAAATGGGCAGAAGATATGAACAGACACTTCTCCAATGAAGACATACAAATGGCTATCAGGAACATGAAAAAATGTTCATCATCACTAGCCATCAGGGAGATTCAAATTAAAACCACATTGAGATACCACCTTACACCAGTTAGAATGGCCAAAATTAACAAGACAGGAAACATGTGTTGGAGGAGACGTGGAGAAAGGGGAACCCTCTTACACTGTTGGTGGGAATGCAAGTTGGTGCAGCCACTTTGGAAAACAGTGTGGAGATTCCTCAAGAAATTAAAAATAGAGCTTCCCTATGACCCTGCCTTTGCACTACTGGGTATTTACCCCAAAGATACAGATGGAGTGAAAAGAAGGGCCATCTGTACCCCAATGTTTATAGCAGCAATGGCCACGGTCACCAAACTGTGCAAAGAACCAAGCTGCCCTTCAACGGATGAATGGATAAGGAAGATGTGGTCCATATACACTACCTAGTATTATGCCTCCATCAGAAAGGATGAATACCCAACTTTTGTAGCAACATGGACGGGACTGGAAGAGATTATGCTGAGTGAAATAAGTCAAGCAGAGAGAGTCAATTATCATATGGTTTCACTTATTTGTGGAGCATAACAAATAGCATGGAGGACAAGGGGAGATGGAGAGGGAAGGGAGTTGAGGGAAATTGGAAGGGGAGGTGAACCATGAGAGACTATGGACTCTGAAAAACAATCTGAGGGTTTTGAAGGGGCGGCAGGGGTGGTGGGAGGTTGGGAACCAGGTGGTGGGTATTAGAGAGGGCACGTATTGAATGGAGCACAGGGTGTGGTGCAAAAACAATGAATACTATTATGCTGAAAAGAAATAAAAATAAATAAATTATTTTTTAAAAAGTATGCTAAACAAAATGGATCTTACCTTAATCATACAATCATATATTAGTTTAGATGTTTTCTACAAATTACTCAGATAATCACCTCATACATCTGTTTTACATAAACATGTCTAGGTAAGACTAAATTCTATGAAATAAGTAGTCTCCTTTTGGTAATGGTGGAGTAGGCAGCTCTGTCTCCAAAGGCAACAAAGAAAGCTGAATAAAGTACATTAAATTCAGGGCCTGAATTTAACTCAGCTTGGCTGCTCACACAGTAGTGCATGCAGCTCTTTATCTCAGGGTCATAAGTTAGAGCCCCCTCTTGGGGGCAGAGGTTACTTTAAAACAAACAAACAAACAAAAAACATTAAACTATTTTTCTTACAAGCATTAAAGAACTAACACAATAATGAGGAAGTACCAGGCCAAAAAAAAAAAATCGGGGAGATAGGAACCTATTTTTTCCCTAAAGGCATTTGGCAATCCAAAGAAAGAGCTGTGAAAATGCCATCCCCCAAACATTTAAAATTGTTAACTGTAAAGACTACAATGTTCAGGATAGTTAACTAGAAGCAAACTGTCTGTACCATGAACTGAAACTGGTTCCTCTCCTGAGTCATTCCAGTATCTTAAGAAGGTACCAAATTAAAAACGCTTTCATGGGGCACCTGGTACCTCATTTGGTTAGCATCTGCCTTCAGCTCAGGTTGTGACCTCAGGGTCCTGGGATCAAATCCCCCTTTGGGCTCCCTGCTCAATAGGGAGTCTGCTTCTCCCTCTCTCTGCCCCCCACCCCCGCTCATGCTTGCTCTCTAATATATAAAATCTTAAAAAAAAAATTTTTTTTAAGAAAAAACGTGCTTCCATGTACCTAGCAGAAGCAAATGAAATCTTCTCTGGAAAAGGGCCTTAAAATATCCCCACCAGAAAATGTTTCAAATACAACATCCAGCAAACAGTCAAAGATAACCAAGGCATACAGGAAATAAGACATAAAGAGACAGAAACAACAGCCAAAAGAAACCAACTAAGAAAGAAGGACTTCTGATATTGCAGTTATTAGGCAGAGACAATAAAATAATTATGCTGACAATGTTCCAAGAAATAAAAATCAAAGCTTGAAACTTTTACTAGAGAACTGTAAACTGAAAAAGAAACAAAACAGGGCACCTGGGTGGCTCAGCTGGTTAAGAGACTGCCTTCGGCTCAGGTCATGATCCTGGAGTGCCAGGATCAAGTCCCACATCAGGCTCACAGCTCCGCAGGGGAGTCTGTTTCTCCCTCTGACCTTCTCCCCTCTCATGCTCTCTCTTTCTTTCTCTCTCTCTCTCTCGAATAAAGAAGTAAATAAAATCTTAAAAAAAAAAAAAAAAGAAACAAAAAGATTTGAAAAAGAATAAACTAAAAATTTAGAACAAAAATTACAATAGCTGAAAGTAAGATCTCAAATCACAGGCTTAAAGTAGATAAGAAAGCAGAAGAGAAAATTAAACAAATAAATGAAAGGAAGGTAGAACAGACTCCATCTTTTTTAGTTCTCTATGCTACATTCAGGAAAACACAGCAGACATTCTACTTCAAATGGAGAGGATACATAAATAATTGGCATCCAAGAAATAGAGAAAAAATGAAGAAGCAGGATTTGAAGATATAATGGCAAAGAAATTTTGAGAGCCAGTGAAAGACATAAATCCACCAATTATAGAAGCCCAGCAAATTGCAAACAAAATAGAGAAAAAAAAAATCACACCTAGGCACATAATATTAAAGTACAGAAAAAACAAAGACAGAAAAGCTCAAAAGGAATTACAGAAAAAAAAATCATCTTCAAGGAGTGACAACTGAAATGTCAGCTAAATTCTTAGCAGTAGTAATGCAAACTAATAGTGAACTAATATATTCGATGTGTTGAAAGAAAATAATTGCCAATCAAAAATTCTAAATCTAGTGAAAATATCCACTAATAATAAGAACATAGGACATTTTCAAGCAAACAAAACAAATCTGACAGAACTACTCTATAAAAAATTCTGAAGGAAATGCTTCATGCAAAAGATTGCTTGAAAAAATGCAGAAAGGAATAAAGAGCAAAGAAATGAATACTGCAAAGAAACATTGACTACATAAAATAAGCTCTTAAGAAGATTTAAAAATATACCTAAGGGGCACCTGGGTGGCTCAGTCAGTTAAGCATCTGCCTTCAACTCAGGTCATGATCCCAGGATTCTGGGATTGAGTCCCACATCAGACTCCCTATGTGACAGGGAGTCTGCTTCTCTCTCTCCCTCTCCCCCTCCTCCCTCTTGTGCTCCCTCTCTCTCTCACCCTCTCTCAAATAAATAAAAACCTTTAAAAAATAAATAAAAATAAAACATAGCTAAAATGAACAATAACAAAATGTATTAGCTGGGAATAGGGCAAATAGAATAACAGTGTTCCAATTTTGCTTATAATTCAGGAGGAAGATAAAGGCATCTTTTAATATCAGTATTTTGCAAATTAAGGATGCTTAAGAATTTCTGAAACAGCCACTGAAGAACAGAACTCAAATGTATAATTCCTAAGTAACAAAGGGGAAAAAAAAAAAAAAAGGAACCATAAGGATGAATGAAAATAAATCTAAAGGAAAGAAACAGAGGACAAATGGAACAAAAATACAGATTTAAACTCACATCTGTAATCATATTGAATGTAAATAGATTAAATGCTCCAGTTAAAAGAGAAAGACTGTCAAGCTGGATTTAAAAAAAAAAAAGTCAAACTATATGTTTTTGAAGGAAAAAAGACAACTAAAATATGTAAAAGCCATATACAATATGAACATACAAAATGGTAAAGATAAAGAATAAAAAGGATTGATGACATGGTAACAGCAAAGTTTTTAAATCTCTGAATCCCTATATTAAAACAAAACAACTAGGTATCAAAGAAAAAACCCAAAAAACAGTATTTGTATCAAAACATAGTGACATAAATTGTCCCCCACAAACATTAAAATAGAAGTGGGTGGACACAAATCACTAAGGCTGCAAGAACTACAAGGTGTCAGCATCTGTGTAAGAAAACAAGAAAAAGCAACAGGCAGTATTTAACAGTATAAAAACAGGAGGATTCCCAAATCATTAGTATTCATTAATATTCACTATTGCACTAATATGAAAACAGGTGAATCTGGAAGGGGTTTTGCCCTTGTGCCATAAGGACTATAGCTGTTAGAGTCCTGTGAACGCTCAAAATTGACATGTAAGAACTCCATGACAGGGCCCACAGTTAGAAGACACTTCTGGGAATGGAACCAAAATTGAGCAAGACAGGGACAAGAGAGAGGAAGGGAAAACAGACCAGAGTGGGTTGGGTAACAGACCCAAGAAATCGCAGAAAACAAACTGCCATATTTTTTAACACTACACAGAAGCAACAGAAGAGGAAAGTCTGAGAAATCAGAATGGCTTTCCTGAATTCTGTCCCACTGTAAAAGTCCAAGAAGAAAGAATTCTGGGAAGACTACAAAGTAAAGAGTACCAGGAATTTGTCTCTGCACCTAGACACCAATTGCACTGGCAGATTCTATCTCATAAGTATTTTAGAACTCTGTGGAGTCTACTGAGGTTTGCAAATTCCAGGGAAAACTAGACTGGCAGATTCTATCTCATAAGTATTTTAGAACTCTGTGGAGTCTACTGAGGTTTGCAAATTCCAGGGAAAACTAGAACAATTTGTGGTTAATTACAATTTTAGCTCTTAGCACAGTAATACCCATTCCCCACCCCCATTCCCACAACTGGCAGCTGTGCACAGCATACCAGGAGCAGCTTGCCCCCAGGTCATGTAGGGTAAACAAAAAGAACCCTTTGCTCCAAATATCAGGGCTCTGTGATCTGATCAGTGATTATTACTTCTAAGTTCAGAGAAGAAAGGAGCTAAGTGACTTCCAGGAAATTTAAAGGGCCATTGTCCTTTTCTTTTCCCCTTCATTGTTCTGTCTTCACCCTTTTTGGGAGTCAGACACTGAAGACTACACATTTAAAAGCAAAAGCACATTTGGGAAACTATAAAGTCACGGCACATGCTAAGGGAAGGGTGCAGGCTGAAAAAAACCTGAGAAAACCTTAAGTTTACACCTCAGGTTGATCCTTGGCACAGATACAGACTACAACAATCAAAAAACAAAAACAAAATCCAGCAAACACTGGTGAAGAAGAAGAATCTGATTTTCAGAAATTACCACATTATTAAATTCAAATGTCAGGTTTCCAACAAAAAAGTAACAAACATGAAAAGCATCAGGAAAGTATGGCCCATTGAAAGGAAAAAAAAAAAAATTAACAGAAACTATCCATGGGGAAGAAAGGGGGAAAAAAAAAAAAAGACTTGATGGCAGATCTACTAGACAAAGACTTTAAAACAACCATCTTGGATCCAGCTATAAGTGTGCAGGAATTATCCAGGGCAGAACATACTGAATTGTATATGAATTTATAATCAGCAAAATCCAGCCTACAGTATATATAGGTCAAATCCAGATTCTGGATCTGATAAATTATAAGGGAAAAGAAGGAACAGAGAGAAAACCTACAGAATTTTTTAAAAATATTTATTTATTTATCAGAGAGAGTCTCAAGCAGAATCCAGGCTGAGTATGGAGCTGAACACGGGCCTCAATCTCATGACCCTGAGATCACGACCTGAGTCGAAACCAAGAGCCAGATGCTCAACTAACTGTGTCACCCAGGCACCCTGCAAACCTACAGACATTTTAAAGAGTTTTTAAGGGGCAACTGTGTAGCCCAGTGGGTTTAGTGTCCGACTCTTGGTTTTAGCACAGGTCATAATCTCAGGGTCATGAGATAGAGCCCTGTATGAGGCTCCACACTCAGTGGGGAGTCTGCTCGAGATTCTTTCCCTTTCCCTCCCTCTCTGCCCCTCTCCCTGCTTGTTCTTTCTAAAATAATTTTGTTTTAAAAAACTTCTTAAGTAATTTTTAACTGGCAAGGCTACACTATAGTGTCTAGAAATACACATTTATGGAAAAAACTCTTAAACATAAGGAAATAATTACTATAGAAATCAGAAGAATGGCTACTAATGGGAGTACAGAAGTAACTGAGACTGGCACTGAACAATGGAGGGGCTCTGGCATGGTGAGCACGATTCTACACCCTGATCTGAGGGGTATCATCTTATTTTAATAATTTATTAATACCAAAAACACTAACCAAGAGAAAGCTGGTAAAGTTCTGTAGCCAGGCTGCCTGGATTTGAATTGTGCATTCTGCCACACAGCCAGGAAATTACTAAGGACTCTATGCCTTGATCTCACTATCATAAAATGAGGAGAGTAAAAAATACATAGCTCATAGGGGTGTTATGGAAATTAGGAGTTAATATAGAAAGAAAATAAAACAGTGCCTGACTCATAGCTGACAGAGCTGGTGATCAGAGTTGGTGACCACCAGCTACGTGAATTAGTGTAGTTACTTAACTCTCTGGGCTCCAGTTTCCTCAGCTGAGTTTAAAATATCTACCTAATTCAATTATCAAGAGATCAGAAGGAAATATATACAATGTCTATTATATATATTAGACATTTTTATATATATATATATATATATATATATATATTATATATATAAATATATACAATATCTCTTACAGTATTCAACAAATAACAGGTCTTTTTCTAGGCCTCCCAACATCCAGAGAGAGTTATCAGTCACATTAGACATACCTCAGTCATAGTACATTCCTCTTGCACTTTTCACCTAGTCATTCAAGTTGATCTCAATGAAATGATCACCCAGTGAGTCTCACGTCTGAAACTGGATCTTCATCTAGATTTCAAAAGATAAACCAAAAATCTTAAAGTGTTCAACTTCTAGTGAAAATGGTCTTGTGTTATTCCCAGAGCAGGCATCTATGGCACTAGTAACCACTGAACTGAAGTGGGAACAGCTGAAGTAACCACTGATGGACTCAACACTCATCACCTTGTGTTTTCTCCCTTCTATTCATTCCTCTCCCTGCTTTTTGAAACATTTAGCTGGGAGTCCAAATCTATCATAAACTATTATCTGTTCTTACTTCTGACCACAAAGGTAAATTATTCTCATTTGCAAGGGTACTAAAATGAAACGCTCTCACACAAATACCACTAAACACAAACGGCAAAGGCAGGAATAAAAGCTACCTTCTCAATTCCACCTGTGACCAAATAAATATTTTTTTTAAAAGTTCTTAAGTAATTTTTAACTCCTTTCCAGAAGTCCATGTTGTGAAATTAATGTGCTGATAGTATGCACCAGCCTTTCCCCCACTATAAGCTGAGACAGGACACAGATCTGGAACTTTGAGTCACAGGTAGAGCCCAAATGTTTTCCAAGGCCAAAGCAGACGCTATACCTTTAATCAGTGCCACAACACACCTAAAGTAAGATTGTGGGAATAGGGGTTGCAGGAGACAAGTTTGTTTGCACATAACATAAAAAGCCAAATGCAGAGAAGTAAAGCATATTGTATCTTCTGACACTGTCCAGGTTTCCAAGAGCCCTCTGGTAACTTCCCCTCACAGGTCTGAAGCCCAGTTAACAAGCACCATCCAATAAAATGTGTATTTTTCAACACTTTCTTGGGGAAAAGCTGGAGATAACAAACCATGGCATGTGGTGATTCTTTCTCCATGGAGACACATCAAAAATTGTCATTAGCTATCTCAAAAGCATATATTTCACATTACTGCAATAAATGGAACACACAATGCTTTCAAAGTCTACTGTCAATTAAATACAAAAGCTCTACTCCCAAAACACAGGAGCATGCTGCTCAATTTTCTTATTAGTGAATCTACTGAAAATAAGGAAATGGGAGTTGGGATTGGATGTCATCTCCACCCAGTAACTGGGCCCCAGGAGAGGGTACACAAAGGGCCAGACCAGCCTCTCCCCGTTTGAGGGAGAAGCTGCGGGCCAAACCCCAGTTAGCCACCTGTTCAAGGTGTGGCGGGGGAGGCAGGAGTCCACCTGGCAATAAAGAAAGTAAAAACAAACTCCTGCAGAGGATTGGAACCAACGCAGGTGATGCCTGCACAATGCTTAATATTATTATGATTAGAAGATAAATGGTAGCAGAAACCCTTCCTGTGCGGTCTCTAGGGGTCGGATCCCAGCCTTCTGACATTCCCACCTCACAGACTCAGACTCCGCCGAAAGCCAGCGGTCCTCCGAGCCTGGAATAAGCCTCATGAGTCGTTGGAAGGGCTGCTCGCCTACTCCCCCGAGTACCCACCCCCTTTCGCTCCGAGTCTCCTCTAGACAGCAAACTTCTCAGACACCCTAACCCTGGAAAGCGAAGCGGGTCCGCTCTGGTCGGCTCTTGCACACTGAGGAATCGCCTAGGACTCGGCCGCAGTGCGGTCTGCGCCGGCTGTCATTCTAAGCCTCACACGACCGCCTCTTCAACCTTCTCAACCAGCCCTCAGCGCAAGAATTACCAGCTGTGTGCTGCGAATGAAGAAACGGAGGCGCTGTGGCCTACGGTGAGCAGTCCCAGGTGCCAAAGGCCAGGGAGCCACGACTCCAGCCGAGCTAGTCAGGGACCGCCACCCTTACACTGGGATTGTAACTGGCGCGCTCCTTGGGCGCCCGACAAGAGTCGGTGTGACCATTCTCCCGGACCGGCACAGGCCGGTCCCCGGGATGCGCCGGAGAAGAAGAACACCGGCTACACTCACCTTCCTCCGCCGCGGCCTCCCCAAGCAGCACGCCCGGCCCGGCCCCACTCAGCCCCCTCTGGCTCCGCCCCCGCGACCGTTACCGCGCCGCGGGAGGCCAGCCAATCGAGCGGGAGCGCGGCGAAAAGCCCCGCCTCCGCTCCGCCTCAGAGCGCAGGCCCTGTTTCTTCCCACCGAGCGAGGAAATGGCGGGGCGGGGCGGAAGCGTCTAGGTCGGCCCCGCGTCGGGTTGGCTCCGCTGTTGGGGGCGGGACTTACAGTCAGAGGAGAGTATGCCGAGTTTACGGTCTGAGCCTGCGCACTGCCGTCGCACTGTCAACAAGCTGTGGCTTTGCAGGTGCTGTTAGCAGACACCTGGAAACTCATTTGCCTGGACCACAGAAATACATATTTGAGGCCGTTGGTGGAAATGAGGCCCCGGCAACGTAACCAACGCATTCTGCCCTCCACACCCATTCAAGCTGTGACTGTGAGCCCTTGTACAGGGACTAGTCAACCTGTTTTCTAAGTTCCAGACCTTGCTGAGCACTGCAGCACCTAGCATTTGGAGGACCCCAGTATGTGTTCGTTAATGACATTTTACCCTTCCGTTCAGCATTTTCAAATCTCCACGAAGTGTCCAGCCCTACATGAGGCTCCAGGAATGCAGAGGTGGCTGACTGGAAATGCTCAAAGTCTAGTTAGGGACTGAATATATGCTCTGAAATTAAGATACAGTGTGATAGGCATAATCAAAGAAGTTTGCGCAGGGTACAGAAAGAAAAGAGAAGAATTACCTAAATGGGTCACTTTAGTCTTCTTAGACCTGTGAGTCTCAACCCTGACTGCATATTATAATCACCCCGGGAGCTGTGAAAATTTGGTACTCAATCCCCAGGCTACTTAAATCAGAATCTCCAGGGTGGGCCTCAGGTGTTAATAGTTTGTCAATAACGTCTCTTCCCCAGCCTTCTCTCCCCAGGTGATTCTAATGTGCCTCCAAACTCAAGAACTGCAAATTTAGAGGAATACTTGAATGATTCTGAATGGTAGGAGTTCCCCAGCAATACAGGGAGGAAAGATATTTAGAGAGAACTTCTTGAGCAAATTAAATAGTTTCAAAGCACATTATTATAATGCCTAAATCACAAGTAATCAGTAAACCTTATTATTTTTTGTCATTAAACCTGGGCCCCTTTGGTATGGCTCATATCTGCCCTCCCCTAAAACCTAACTCCAAAAGCCTTTACAAATATAATGGAACTCACTGAGGGCTCCCTGATGAAACTGAGTAATATGTTGCATCCCTGGAGAGGCAGAATGGGAAGGCTTTAGGAGGTGTGCTAAAGACCTGGGACTTAATGGGAAACCATAGACAAGTTTTCAAAGGAAGTAATAAAATGGGAAGATTTCTTGTTGGGGTGACTTCAAGCCTAATTTTAATGCATCTTGATAATACAGATTAAAAACTGTAAAAACCTCACCATGTACAAATATGATCATTATTTTTTCCCCTCACAAAAAGAAATCACCTCAATATTTTATTTCCCAGATTAATAAAGTCAGAACCTACAAATACGGTCCCTGCCCATCATTTTCAAAAACTCATAAGGGGTTAAGTGATCAAAAAATCCCTAGCAGAAAATACAACTTCCACACACCTGAAAGAAGTCCTGGCGTCTCATTGGCCCACTATTGTTCTTGCATCTTACAGCCACATGGTGTCGCTGTTGGACGACCCGTATTTTCCAGGTCTGTGGTGGTGCAGGTCCGGTAAGGGCTGAGGAAGATCTCCAACAGAGGGCATCAATCATTCCGGGGCTCACAAGAAGTCTCGGGGTCACAGCTTTTAGGGTAAATACTTTCAGGCCCATATTTGGCTTTCTTCCCAGGCAGCTGGGGCCACTGTGAGTTTGATCTCTGTGTCTGCACCATGCAAAGATGTTCTCAACTCTGCCCCGAATCCCTAGCTATTCACACTAGCAGTAGTTTATAGTTAAACAGATTTTCATTTTCTTTTTTTAAGTTTTTTTTTTTAATTTATTTATTTGATAGAGAGAGAGGGGGATCACAAGTAGGTAGAGCAGCAAGCAGAGGGAGAGGGAGAAGCAGACTCCCCCAATAAGGATCCTGATGCAGGGCTCAATGCCAGGACCCTGGGATCATGACCTGAACTGAAGGCAGAAGCTTAACCCACTGAACCATTCAGATGCCCCAGTAGATTTTCATTTTCAACCCTAGGAACACAGAGTCCAACTGCTTGCCTTTTCCAAGACAATAGGGTGACTTGCCCACTCTTCTGACGATAGCTGCACTAATTGAGCCAGAAGGTCAAATATCACGTGTCAATTGGAACCATTTTGGCTGCAGATAATAGAAAACCTGATTCAAACTGTCTTCTTAAGCAATAAGTAAATTTATTATCTCACAGAACAGGAAGTCCACAGGCAAAACACTTTTAGGTTGGTGAATTCAATGGCTCAACAAGTTATCAAGGACCTCATCTATTAGTCTCTCTGCTCTCCTACAAACATGGTAGGTTTCAAATTCATACTAAAGTGATTTTCCAGAGGTCTACCAGGAGCAATCAGGACCACATACTTTCTTTTCCATCTACAATCTTTCCTTCTGTTTTTGTTTTTTTGTGGGTTGTTTTTTTTTTTTTTTTTTGACCAATTAGGTCACATAGGCATATACTCAGCCTCCCAATCAGTAACTGACTAGCAAATGTAAAGAAGACTTAACCTTGGGTTTCAGAAGGGAAAAGAGGTTACCATAATTGGAATTGGCAATGGGGTGGGTGCTCTTTGAATCACATAAGTTGCAAGGGAGAGGTATGGCTACTTGAGTAAAACTAAGGGCCAAGAGGACCATGGATGTTAGATGTAGGATCACCAGTATTCTTTACAGTGTTCAAAGCACAGGAAGGCTGACTATCCTCTATTTCCTAACAAGAGAGCCTCCTCCTCATCACTCCTGGATTTTGTGTGTATCAAGTGGAGGGGAGGAAGTTCTATAGCACTCTACAGTCCTCCAAAGGAATTCCATTCTTATGGACCATCAAGGCCTTTCCAGCCCCTCTCTTTGCTAGAGAAGCAAAAGACTGCACACAAGTTCAGTCTTTGACTCAGCATACTGCTGCATGGGTCTTGAGTTTTCTTTTCCTTTCTTTTTTTAAGATTTTATTTTTTTTAAAGATTTTATTTATTTATTTGACAGAGATCACAAGTAGGCAGAGAGGCAGGCAGAGAGAGAGGAGGGAAAGCAGGCTCCCCGCTGAGCAGAGAGCCCGACGCAGGGCTCAATCCCAGGACCCTGGAATCATGACCTGAGCCGAAGGCAGAGGCTTTAACCCACTGAGCCACCCAGGCGCCCCTAAGATTTTATTTTTAATTAATCTCTATACCCAATGTGGGACTCTAACTCACATCCCCAAGATTCAGAGTCACATGCTCCACAGACTGAGCCAGCCAGGAACCCAGAGTTTTCTATGGGTCTTCAATGACTCACCAAGGTGCCAATGGTTCTAAACACTCATTTAACATTCATTTACAAAAAGGTATTAAGTACCTGTTACCTAAGTTTCAGGGATCAAACTAAATACTGTATATAAACACAGTATACTCACAGTGGTGAGTAAACCAGATGAGATTCCTGCCCTCCCAGTGGTTGTGGAAAAAAAAAAAAAAAAACCACAAATAAGCATTAATTATGATAAGTGCTATGAAGAGAAGGAAGAGAACAGGAGCACGTGGAGGAGGCTCTCTCAGGAAGTGACATTTAAGCTGAGATCCAAAGCCTGTCTTCATTTCAGTTTACTGCTTTCCTCTGTGCTTTGTCTTCCCAGTATAAATTACAGCCTTTGCTAGCAATTAAAACAGATATTTTCATTTCTAAACTTCTAAACTAATTCTCAAATTTTCTCCTAGGCATAGACCTATCAAGTTTTTCCCCAAACAAGGAGTGTACCAAACTCAAATGGCATTTGGTGATAAATTCTTGAAGATTCTTCAACTCACAAGTCTTTTAGACTTAGAATCCTTAATTAATCCTTAATTACACTAATAACCCTTGTGTCTGCCTCCCGTCTGAGAATCTGAACTCTGGGGATATGGATCATATCTTACTTTTTTTCAGGATGGAGCATTGTCCCTGGCACATAGGTGTGCAATACAGTGTGGAGTGGCCCTGCTAATTTTGGGTCAGATTTAGACAGAGGCATTCACCTTCAGTAGCCATTTTCCAGTATGAACAAACACAGGCAAATAGCTCAAACAAATAGATTGATAACATAGGGCGCCTGGGTGGCTCAGCTGGTTAAGCCGCTGCCTTCAGCTCAGGTCATGGTCCCAGGATTCTGGGGTTAAGCCCCACGTCTTGGGCTCCCTGCTCAGTGGGGAGTCTCCTCTCCTCCCCCCAACTCATGCTCTCTCTCAAATAAATAAATAGATAAATAAATCTTTAAAAATAGATTAATAACAAATGTTCAAGAATCAGTACAGATTAACAACAGCTATATTAATTGAACCTTTAAAATGTGTCCATCTCTGGGCTACACACTTTTTTCTAACTTTTTGACTCTTCAGAACAACCTTAACATAAGTACTGTTATTATCTTCATTCTACAAATGATCAAATTAGAAAACAGAAGTTTAAAAAAAAAAATGTGCACCTAGGTGGCTCCGTCAGTTAAGTGTCTGCCTTCAGTTCGGGTCATGATCTCAAGTTCCTGGGATAGAGTTTTGCATCAGCTCTCTGCTCAGCAGGGAGTCTGCTTCTCTATCTCCTGTGCTTGCTCTCTTTTTCAAAAATAAACTAAGGGGCGCCTGGGTGACTCAGTGGGTTAAAACTTCTGCCTTCAGCTCAGGTCATGATCTCAGGGTCCTGGGCTCAAGCCCTATATTGGGCTCTCTGCTCAGCAGGGGGCCTGCTTCCTCTTCTCCTCTCTCTCTCTCTCTCTCTCTGCCTGCCTCTCTGCCTACTTGTGATCTCTGTCAAATAAATAAATAAAATCTTTAATATTAATTAATTAGTTAATTAATTTAAAATCTTAAAAAAAAAAAAAAAAGACTTGCTAAGATCACACAGCCAGTATGTGGCAGAGCCAGAATCTGAAACCAGCACTCAGGCTCCAAAGCCTATTTCATTAACCATCTGACCATATCACTTCTCTTGATGAGCAACTGCTCTACCATAAGATTGGTATAGGCATTTATTCCAATTTGCAGTTATTTCATCTGCCTGTGTATTAGTCATCTACTGATACATAACAAATTATTCCTAAAATTGGAACATTTAACATCTTGACATGTCTGTGGATCAAGAATACAGGATTGGCTTAGCTAGATGGTCTGGACAGAACCCTTCATGAGGTTGCAGTCAACCTGTTTAGCCACAGTTAGTCATTTCAGGGTTCAACTGGGGCTGACGGATTCACTTCCAAACTCACTCAAGTGGTTATTGGCAGGGCTCAGTTTGTTCCTTAGCAAGCAGGCCTCTCTACAGGCTGCCTGAGTAGCACCCACAACATGATAGCTTCCCACAGAGGGAGTGATCCAAGAAAAGGTGTGAAGACTTAAGAAATAAGCAGAAGTCTTTTTTATTTTTTTTATTATTATTTTTATTTGACAGAGAGAGATCACAAGTAGGCAGAGAGGCAGGCAGAGAGAGTGAGAGGGAAGCAGGCTCCTTGCTGAGCAGAGAGCCCGATACGGGACTCGATCTCAGGACCCTGAGATCATGACCTGAGCCGAAGGCAGCGGCTTAACCCACTGAGCCACCCAGGCGCCCCAGCAGAAGTCTTTTTTAAAACCTCCTCTGGGTAGTGACATCTCATCACTCCTGCTATATGATATTAATTACACAGACCAACTATGGTAAAATATAATAGAGGACTACACAAGGATGTGAATACCAGGAAGTAGGGATGCTTGGGAGCCATTTTGTAAGCAACTAATCAGTCTATTTGCTCATTTTTTGTGCCTCCTCCACTAGAATGTAAACTTCCTGAGTGGGGAAAAACATCAGTGCTGTTCATTGTAATATTCTCTCCACAGGACTTGCCATAGAGCAGATGGTCAATAAATACTGAATAAATGTAATGATGATAATGATATGAATTCCAAAGAATGAGCTCCCTACAACAATCCTGTCTTACTCTCACACAGATTTCCAGTTGCCTTTCATGGCAGCATTCAAATATTTGTTTATTTAAGATTTTATTTTTAAGTAATCTCTACACCCAACATGCGGCTCAAACTCACAACCCTGAGATCAAGAGTTGCATGCTCCACTGACTGAGCCAGCCGGGCACAGCTCAAATAATTTTTTTAAAGCAAGCCTCTAGGGGCACCTAGGTGGCTCTGTGGGTTGGGCCTCTGCCTTTGGCTCAGGTCATGATCTCAGGGTCCTGGGATCGAGTCCTGAATTGGGTTCTCTGCTCAGTGGGGAGCCTGCTTTCCTCTGCCTACTTGTGATCTCTGTCTGTCAAATAAATTTTAAATTTTTAAAAAAAAGCAAGACTCTATTATGCCCAAGAACCTTTATTCATTTCTTTTTTTGCTAAAGAAACCCATAATTTTTATTTCACTGCCAATTTTTCAGGAAGTGAATTCTCAAAGGAGATGAAAAAAATTTTTGAGCTGGACCCAAAGCTATGAGGGGTACAAATTTAGAGAGGAGTGTTACCCATTGGTAAATGCCTACTCAGCACAATTAGGAGGGCTGGCAGAGCTAGGAGCAAGCTAGGGGAACTGAGTCCAAGATTCTTGCATTGGATAGGACCCTGGAAGCTGTAAAAGTGATTCCAGGTTAGTGACTCCCCCTAGGACCCTGGAAGCATGTAAAAGTGATTCCAGGTCAGTGACTCCCCCTAGCTCCCAGATACAATTATTTCAAAATAAAGTTTTGTTTTTTTTTAAATCACCAGTAGACCGGGGCACGTGGATGGCTCAGTCAGTTAAGCAGCCGGTTCTTGATTTTGGCTCAGGTAATGATCTCAGGGTCATGGGATCGAGCCCCAGCTGGGGCTTTGCTCTCAGCAGGGAGTCTGAGGATTCTCTCTCTCCCTCTGCCACTTCCCCGACTCATGCTAACAGTCTCTAAAATAAATAAATCTTTTTAAAAAATCACCAAAGACCTACATTAAAAGAAGTTCTAAGTATGTACTTTAGAAAGAAGTGATCAAAGAAGACAAATATGAGATGCAAGGGTTGTTGAGAAAAAATGATAAACATGCAGATAAATATAAACAAACATTGTATAATTCAGTATAACGATCACGAAGGCAAATATGTGGGCTGGAAAAAGGACAGACTCGAATGAAACTTGATTACACGGTGAAAGGGGGCAGGCATTGGAGTTAGAGTATTCCAAGGTACCTGTATGGTCTAAAAGGAGAAGCAGGATGGTTAGGCTCTCTTAAGTGTGCAATGTAAAATTTTAAGGGTAGCCTCTCTAAGAACAGGAATAGAGTCAATGAATTCCAAACCAGGGGATGGAAAAAGTGTAATATGAAAACAAAAATTCAGGCTACTTTTAAGAATGAAAGAAAGGAGAACAAAAGGCAGACCAAAGGTGGGACAAATAGAAAGCAAAAGGTAAAATAGTAGAGACAAGCTAAATATAGTGGGATAGTGCAAAACACCTTTCTCCATTATCATTTTTTTTAAAAATTTATATCCCCTCCACCCATTTCTCCCCCCTCAACCTCTAATGATCACCAATCTCTAATGATCACCAAATCTTTTGGTTTTGTTTTTAGATCCCACCCACACGAGACATATACAGTAATTGTCATTTTTTACTTATTTCACTTATAATAGTGTCCTTAAGCTCCATCCATGTTGTCACAAATGGCAGAATTTCCTTCTTTTTTATGGCTTAATAATAGTATTCATGTCTGTGTGTGTGTATGTGAGAGAGAGAGACATACAGAGAGAGAGAGAGAGAGAGAGAGAAATACCTAAAAGTAAAATTGCTGGATCATATTGTAGTTTCATTTTTAATTTTTTTCTAGAGGGGCAGGATGGGGTAGAGGGAGATAAAGAATCTCAAGCAGGGCCATGCACAGCAAGGAGCCTGTGGCAGGCTCCATCTCACAACCCTGAGATCATAACCTGAGCCAAAATCAAGAGTAGGACACTTAATGGACTGAACCACCAAGGCACTCTTATTTTTACTATTTTTGAGGAACCTCCACATTGTTTTCCATAGTAGCAGCACCAAATTACATTCCTACCAACAGTGCACAAGTGTTGCCTTTTCTCCATATCCTTGCCAACACTTGTTATTTATTTTTGATAACAGCCATTCTAACAGGTATGAGCTATTCATGTATATAATTTCTATATAACTATAGAAAATGGACTCAGAAAAAAACATCAAATTCATGTTCATATTGGCCTTGGGGGAAGACAAGCAAGTAATAGTGCTGGACTTGCAAATCCAATAGTGTTTTATCTGCAATGTTTTCTTCCATTGAAATTTTTCAATGAGCCAATATTTAATGATGGTCAGTTGATTCTAGGTAGCAGGAATATGGGTATTAATTTCTATACTTTTCTATGTTTTTTAAATTTCTCTAAATAAACACAATACAAATTTTTACCAAATCTTAACCAACTGGAACATGAGTCTGTACTGCCTTCCTTTGGCTCTTGGCTCTAATTAAGGGTTGTATCTACAGTCCCCACGCTCCACATGACTCAAACCAAAGCCTACATTATCCTGAAATTGTCAAGCTTCTCTTGTTTGATGTTCTGCAAAATCACCTTGTTTCACTGCTTCCCCACTTGCTGTGTTTGTGTAGGTAGAACCACAGCATCCTTGGGCTGAGGGGAAGATATCTAAGCAGCCGCAGCCCAGCCAGCAGCAGGAGACTGTGGGTACTGGCTTTGGCTCTGACACACAATCCTCTGAGGCCAGAATTCTGAGCCCAGGGCTTGTTTCTAAAGCCCCGATTCTACTTCCTTTAAACATATCACCAGTCATCAGGCTGAACCAATACTGGAAGGGCATGTGGAGAATTTTAAGTCTTGTTGGTATCAGACTATGTAACTTTTCCCTTTTATTTTGATCTCCATTCACGTTCTTTAAAAAGTAAGTTCAGAAAATCAGTCAATACATTAACAATTCCTTTTTCAAAAGGAGGCCGAATGAAAGCACGAAGAATGGTGAATGAAAACATTTTGTTACTCTCTTAAACTATGTCACTGATGGTCTGGCTGGTTCAGTCGGTAGAGGATGTGACTCTTGATCTCAGGGTTCTAAGTTCAAGCCCCACGTTGGGTGTAGAGATTACTTAAAAATAAAATCTTTTAAAAAGCAGTCCATCAATCAATCAGTCACTGATGTCAAAAGACAAACTGGTGAGAGGCAGTTCTAGAGGTTAAGAACAGCATCTAGGTACCCTGGGAAACAAGGAAATAATCTGTGAATGAGAATAAAGTCAAAAGCATGGGTCATCTGGCTGGCTCCGTAAGGAAAGCATGTGACTCCTGATCTTGCGGTTGTGAGTTTGAGCCCCATATTGGGCACAGAGATAACCTTGAGGTGGGGGAGGAGGAGGGTCAAGTCAAAAGCAGGATCAGCTGGACTGAACACATTTTATACTCAAGTTCACTACCTTTCACAGTATTTTCTTCAGACTTTCTTTCCGTAACAGTTCTGTCTAGTAACAAGTGACTAATGCTACCATCAGTGTCATGGTCCCCGGGAATGAGTAGGTGGAAAATGTAGCCCAAACTGGTATGTTCCTCAATTCAGGTATCCTAGGAATTATACCAAAGAGAAAACAGTGACACAGAACAAGCCACCTGAGGAATCAGATTGCGCTGACTATTCTTGGTGCAAACATGAGTGCACCTCGGTGATCTGTGGGCAAAGGAGGTTCCCAGGCCTCTAAGGAAGGGCCCAGATATTTCTTCAGGCACATTTAACCATTTTGTCATCACAAGCCCTGTTAACATGACACATCTGGCTCTACATGCTGGCCCTGTAACTTCTGAAGGGCTTTGGGCCCTGTAATGTAAGTACTGGGCTGTTGTGAAAAATACAGGCAACAATATATAAGGACATAGCAAGCATCCAATAAATTACATCTTACTGGTCTTAAAAAGGATATCCAGATGCCTGAAGTTTTACAAGAAAATATGACCCTTCATTAAATGGTATCACTGAGCTGCTCCCCAACCAGGGTTTCCTGATCCCAACCCAACAACTCAGCATTGTTTCTTAGAAAAAATAAGGACCAGAAAAAAGTAATTAGGAATATCATTCAGCTAGCCTTATCCCATCGCTGGAAATTTCCACTCTGGGGCCTTTTACCTTTCCCCCCTACCTCACTCTTTCAATAATTATTTATTGAAAACTCTCTGCTCAAGACACTGGTTTAGAAGAAAATACTAATGTGAAAAGTCTTTGTCTTCCAGAAGCTTTCAGTACAGGGTTGCAAACAAAAAATCTGTGCTCACAAAGCAGAATCCGTATGACATAATTTGCTTAAGAATTCAGTCATTATTACTTTGCAGACTGATTAACTTAATAGGTTGTTCCTTTTTGTGTCTCTATCCCCCTTCTCTCACATACTCGCTCAGCATTTAGAAATGACTTCAACTCTACCAACCCTAAAGATAAAACTATCCTTTGTATTAACCTCAAGCAGGAGGAAGAAATTACACAATAGGGCATGGATGCCTCCATGCCCCTCCAATCTTCTGGGCCGTCAGAGTCCCCACCAGAATACCGTCAAATGTCTGTATATTATTGTCCCCGGGACCACTCACTGACCTCCTCAAATGGTCCACTCAACAACTCTCCTCCCTCTCTGCTGGCCGCGAAAATGGAAACCACCTGAAATTTACCCAGGCATGCTCTACATTCATTCCTTAAACAAGTATTTATCAGAGCCTACTATGAGCCTGCACTATGAAGATGTGCGAGATACAAGAGTGAAGGCCAAGCAGCCACAGCCCCTGCCTTCAAGAACCTCAGTCCACGACTAAATTACCCATTAAGCAAAAATTACAGAAATAACTGCACACCCTGACAAGGGCTAAGGAGAATTCCAAGGGTTCAGGGCCTGGATAATTTTCCTTAGAAAAATATATGTCCTACAGCAAGCTCAACAACAAAGTGGAGGATAACTAAGGGAAGAGGCAGGGAGGAGTGCCCAGCAGAGGGAAGAGCATCTGCAGAGGCCCATGGAGAGAAAAAGCTTGCATCATTCGAGAACTACATGGGGCCTCACGCATGCCTTAAGGAGCTTGGGTCTTTACAGAAGTAACCAGAACCCATAAAAAGATTTCAAGGGGCG
This sequence comes from Lontra canadensis, assembly GCF_010015895.1. Lineage (NCBI taxonomy): Eukaryota > Metazoa > Chordata > Mammalia > Carnivora > Mustelidae > Lontra > Lontra canadensis. Next base: position 9,906,207 of record NW_022631032.1, on the reverse strand, counting down.
AATGCCATAATCAGATTTAACTGCCCAGTGGCTTCAGAGCAGACAAAGGGTCTGTTTTTGCCACGGATTTATCCCCAGTGTCCGGCCCCGCGCCTTCTATCAGCGGGTCCCAACAGCCAGGGCTTCAGGTTTGGGGTTTGGGGCGAGGTAGCGCTCCTGCAAAGGGCGCCAAGCCCTCCTCAGAGGCAGCGGGCTGGGGTTGCGTCCGCGGCACTCGGAGGCGGGTGGCGGCCAGCGCTGGGCACCTCAGGGGACCTGAAGCGCCACAGAGTCGGCGCGCTCGCAACTGGCGGCGGCCAAGCTTTCAGCTTCCGAGGAGGAGGCAGCCGGTTCTCGGCGAGGGGAGCAAGGCCACGCGGCCCGGGTGGCGGAACCTGAACCCGCGCGCTGCGTGTCGCAGAACCTGCCGCGGTGCCCGGCGGCCAGGTAAGCCCCGGGGCGCAGGTGGGGAGGCCCCGGGCCGGGCCCCAGAAGCCCCTGCGCCCAGCCCTTGCGTCCCCGCTGCAGCGCGGCTGCGGCGGCCATCTCCCCGCGGCGGCGGTGGGCGCTGTGAGCGGTGGCCGTGTCTACGCGGACCGTGAGCCGGGCGGGTGAGGCACCGGGGTGTTCCGGCGTTTTCTGTCGGCCGGGCCCAGGGCGGAGGCGGGAACTGGGGGGGGGGGGGGGGGGGGCAGCCTGCGGGTCTCTCCTTCCTGGCCAGGCCCTGCGACCTGAAGGTAATACTATTCCAGCCGTTTTTTCCTGGACGCCTGAGCGGAGCTAAGGTCGTGAGGTGCTGTAACTCGGCTACTTTACCTAAGCGTGCGGCACGCGCAGCTCCCCGTGGCTTCACGTGTTTTTGTGCGACCTTTGGGCCTCCCGGGGCTGCGCTCTTGTGCGCCAGGTTGAGCGCAGCGTCCCTCCGCAGGGCCTGGCCCGGGCTGGCCGTGCAGTGTGTTTAGTGACCGCACTGCGACTTCGTGGATTCCCTCCCTGCTGGTGAACGTGGTTTGCAGTGGGTAGCCGATACGAAAAGCAATTCGTTGAGCACTGTTACGTCTGGTGTGTTGAGCACGATTTGTTTAGAGTGGATCTGTTGTAAGGCTTGTGGTTTACGGGGTAAAAATGCTCCTCAGAAAAGTTACCGGTTCTTGTACTTCCGGTAGCCTTTGGGGACACCTGGCTCCTGGAGCTTCCTGACCCACTTTGCTGGAGGTCCCAATGCTTCCCATGGGTCTGAACGCAGAGTCAACACCTGTTTGTTGAAGACTGACCTTGTGGCTGGCCTTACCTAGAGCTTTTGCTGAAATGGGAACTATGAATATCTTAGTAATTTTTAAAACGGACTTGGGTTTAGCTTGGACAGACCATAACAGCCCCCAGGACGGTTAAACCCAAGTTAAGGGCAAAATTCAAGCTGGTTTAGATGAAGAGTAGAAATGTCTTAATAGTTAGGTCTTACTCTGAAACTGACCGTTGAACTGCTAGGGAAAAGATTTTAAAAAGATTATGATGAAGCCTAGTTACTCAAAAAGCTTTCTTCCAAGACATGTAAAAAAGTTTCAAGTGAGTGACATCATCCTCATCAGTGGAAATAAATGGAATTTGTTTTTCCATCCTTTTCATTTACATTTTGTTTTAAAATTCATTTTATTTTTATTTTATTGTTATTTTTAAAGTAGTTTCCATGCCCAGCATGGAGTCCAAAGCAGGACTTGGACTCACCACCCGGAAATCAAGGCCTGAACTGAGATCAAGAGTTGGATGCTTGGGGCGCCTGGGTGACTCAGTGGGTTAAAGCCTCTGCCTTTGGCTCAGTTCATGATCCCAGGATCCTGGGATGCAGCCCCACATCGGGCTCTCTGCTCCGCAGGGAGCCTGCTTCCCTTCCTCTCTGCCTGCCTTTCTGCCTACTTGTGATGTCTGTCTGTCAAATAAATAAAGTAAAAGTCTTAAAAAAATTTTTTTTCAAGAAATAAATGTGATCTTGATTTCTCACTTCCCTTCTAATTTGTTGTGTTGTCTTTTATATTATATATGGAAAGTTATTATAATTAAGATGATACCATGCCTTATTGTAGTGTGATAATATTGAAGTTCATTATAATGGAAAACTGAGCAATTCCTTCAAGTTTGAATAATGAATTACTGAACTTTCTAGGGTCTCTAAAAGTTATAAAGCAAAATTTGAATGATATCCCTAAACCCACTCTGATTTGCAAAAAATGGCTTATCCAAATTTATATTATGCTATTTGGCTTCCTCTATTGCTGCGTATTCTCTTTGCTTTTAGAGTTGCAGGATACCCTCCACTTTCACAAGAGATACCCTAGGGCTTCCTAAGATTAGAAAAATTCACAAAATTTGTAAAGTGCTCCCAAAACAGAGGGATTTATTTTAGGTACAAAGTATTTGAGTCTTTAATTTTTATTCTAAAATTTTCATGTTTTCTGTGCTGCTGGATTGCTTTTATCAACGTTAATCCCTTCTTTAACATCTTTTTAAAAACAGTTTGTGGCTTCTGGCTGTTTCCAGCTAAAGAAGTTTGGCAATCCCATTTTTTACAAGGAGAGAGCACACTTGGACATCTATAGGGAGAAGGCCAGGCTAGAGTAGATCTGGGGAGCAAAAAATAGTTGAAGTTATTTTTCAGTAGGTTTGGCAAGGATACAGCTGTTAATCCCAAATCTCCAAACATGGAGGGTTTCCTATGCATGTGTGAATGAATATATATGTGCTTCTGATTTTAGTAAAATTTAATTAAATTACACCCCAGTTAATTCTGAGGTAATTGCATGGGAGTACTGGGCTTTAGTCTGGCTCAGGCCCTACTAGTGACCTGAGCAAACCACATAATTTTGTGGATTCATTATTGGCACTAGTAAAGTAAGTGGGCTTAAGTAAATGGGGAAATTAAGTTTGCTGTTGGAAAGTGATCTAGCCTATCCTTGGCAGCTTCCTGCAAACCAGTAATTTCTTTGACGGTATCTACAAATTTTTTTTTAATTTTTTACTTATTTTTTTAGTTAAGTAAGCTCTACCCCCGACATGGGGATTGAACTCACAACCCCGAGATCAAGAGTCATGTGCTCTACCAACTGAGCCAGACAGGTGCTCCTAAAATATTTTTTAAATTATATATTCTACCATAATATATAGCCTTCTAAAACTGAATATTAGGATTGCATTTTAAATTTGTTACCACCGTGTAACATCGATGCTTCCCGAAGATGTATACTGTTTATCCTGGAGTTTTATGTATTCCCTGACCCACTGCCTCATAGCCTTGGGGCTTCTTATACCTCAATTTGAGAAGCATGGGACCCAGAGGACGGGGTTTCTAGGTCTCTTGCAGCTCTGATGTGGTTATCACATTTGAAATAAACTCTAGGTCTCTTACAGCTCTGATGTGGTATCATATTTGAAATAAACTAGAGTCTATTCTCTAGTTTTAGGAAGTTAAAAATTTATAACAGGGAAAAATATGATTGGCCAATTTGCATGATTTAATTTCTTTTCCTGACAACTGGAGATTGCAATTCTATTGTATGTATAAGCTGTTTCATCAGAAACTGCATGCAATTTGAGAAATGGATTGCAAACTTAGAAAAAAACCCTTTGCAGATGTCCTCTTTGTTGCTCTCAATCTTTCTTTGCTGCAATTCTGCTTTTTTCTTTCCTGCCTGCTAATTGGATTAAAGACTATTTTGCCAACCATGGCATCTGGAGATGACAGTCCTATCTTTGAAGATGATGAAAGGTAAATGTCTTGCGTGGCAATAAAATTAGCTCTTGAAACTTTCAGGGTTGTTTTAATCACTCAGGTATTATTTATCCAGTCTACTTTGTTAAGGACACATTTTTTAAACTTGCCGATTGCAAGATGGTTTTGCTTTTCTGTGACTTAGAGCAAGGGTAGTAAACACCTGGAATGGAGGTGGCCGCTAATGGCACACATCTTTTCCTATGGGGCCTGGATGTAAGGTCTCCAAATCTGTGTTAGCCCCAAGTTCTCAGCAATCACTTTGAGACGATATAAAATCCACTTACCATTTCTGATGTAGAGTACACAAACATTAGAGTGAATAAAGAGTAAGATGTAGTTAAGAGAGCAGGCTCAAACATATTCTGTATATAGGTATTACATAATATATATATGGCACTCATGCTGGGCACAGATATAAATATTATATATTTTATATTAATTAATATCAAAAGTATGTATTTAAGTTGTGCCAGATAAAGCATTATGGCAAAAATCCTTTATTTCCTAAATACTGTAGTAAAGACAAGAATTACCATTTTCCATACATTTTTATTTCTTTTGTTATAGGACATTTCTTCTATGACTTCTCTTCTCAGTATAATAAATTAGAACCCTTTTTGTTAAAATGAATCCTAACTGGTTTAAGTATGAAAGGTTTGGGGAGTTCCTGTTTTGGAGTGAATGGATCTGAAAAAGAAATACCAGAATTAAATACTGTGCTTTTTAAATGGGGATGTAGGGAAGAAGTAGAGACTTTTTACTGACCTTCCCAAGCACTATTCTGTAGCCCAGCTTAGAATGCTATCCTGGATAGGTTCTTAATCCTATTAATATTAAGGTGACTTTGTTTGGAATTATCTGACTGTATATCCATATATAGTAGTTTCATCTTAAAGAAAGAGTAAGAGGGAGAGGGAGAAGATAGTTATATGTACTGTGAGTAGAAATTCTTAGGTACCGTCACTTTAATTATCTTGTAATTTTAGGGCTTTAAAAAAATCCAATATTTTCATCTTGGAAAGATTAATTTGTTATATTCTTATTGCTTTTGGCCTATTGTAATTGCTTTATTTTATTCCCTTAGCCCTCCTTATAGCCTGGAAAAAATGACAGATCTCGTAGCCGTTTGGGATGTCGCTTTAAGTGATGGAGTCCATAAGATCGAGTTTGAACATGGAACCACATCAGGCAAACGAGTTGTATATGTAGATGGGAAGGTAGGAAGACATGGGTTACTTTGTAGAATATGGCATACATAGAAGCTTGAATTTGTTAACATAGATTCTTCATATGTAAATTCAAGGCTTTTCTCTTACATTGATTATCTTTATATTTGGGCCTGGATCATGTTACTGGACAAAGAAAACTAATAAGAGTTATAGAGTTCATAGAGTGTAACATTTAAACTTCAAGTGCTTTTATTTTCTAAAATATTTGAATCATGAAGTAATAAAATTACATCTAAATAACATTGCTATTTACTCACTTTAATTACAGCATTTCTAAAGCTAAATATTAAGTTTTCTTCCGTTTGTGTGTTTTTAACTTTCATATTTTGTTGCTTAGGAAGAGATAAGAAAAGAATGGATGTTCAAACTAGTGGGCAAAGAAACCTTCTGCGTTGGAGCTGCAAAGACAAAAGCAACCATAAATATAGATGCTGTCAGTGGATTTGCATATGAATATACTCTGGAAATTAATGGGAAAAGTCTCAAGAAGTATATGGAGAACAGGTCAAAAACCACCAATACTTGGCTATTGCGTTTGGATGGTGAGGACTTTAGAGTTGTTTTGGGTAAGTGAGTGCTATTTCTGCAGAATTTATTGGCTTTTTATGGTGGTTGTTAATTAGTTCCCCCAACTATCCAGACCCTTTATAGGAGCTTTGAGTAGAGAGAGTGTAAGTATGTGTAGGTGTATTTCTGATGTGTACCATGTGAACGAAGTATTCATTTAAATGACTGATTTAGGGGCGCCTGGGTGGCTCAGTGGGTTAAAGCCTCTGCCTTCGGCTCAGGTCATGATCCCAGGGTCCTGGGATCGAGCCCCGCATCGGGCTCTCTGTTCAGTGGGGAGCCTGCTTCCTCCTCTCTCTCTGCCTGCCTCTCTGCCTTCTTGTGATCTCTGTCTGTCAAATAAATAAATAAAATATTTTAAATGACTGATTTATATGAGAGCCAGATTTTGTAGTGATAGATTTGAGGATTATCAACAGGTTTTAAAAAAGAAATAATGATGTATTATTATTTATTATTGATATTTCTATTATTGTCATTATTGATACTTCTCTTTAAAATGATGTTTAGAGACAGTTAGAAATTTAAGATTGATCAGTAACAAGGGAATTTTTCTCTAGGTAGCAAGCAGTTTAGTACTGTAACACCTCAATATTGTCAAAGTCCAGATAAAGTAGATTACAAAATAAAGAGTAATAAGCCATTGATCTTTAAGCTAAGTTCTGTTGTTACAGATTGCCATCTATGTTGTTTCTACTGGGCCTATAAAATAAATATTTACAAGTTGCTATCTTTTTTCTCTTCTGGTACTCCCAGTATTTCCTGCTTCTCATATCACTAAAGTTAAGACCATTTGGATTATCTCAGTAATTCACTGGTTCATTTATTTAGATAATATTGAGTACCTGCTAAATACCAGTTAGCATACTATAGTATGTAGTAGAAAAAGAGATGTTGTCCATGCCTTTACGGAGTCTACAGTCTACTCAAATGCTACCATGTACTTTAAAAAAATTTTTTTTAAGAATGAAAAATGTGGGGGCATCTGGGTAGTTCAATTGGTTAAGCCTCTGACTCTTGATTTCAGCTCAGGTCATGATCTCACCATTGGTCAGGATCAAGCCCTGTGTTGGGCTCTGTGCTCATTGCAGAGTCTGCTTCAGATTCTTTCTCCCTCTGTCTCCTGCTCAGTTTCCTCTCTCTCTCTCAAATAAATAAATTAATTAATAAAATATTTTCTTAAAAAAGTGAAAAATGTTTGGGGAACTGGCTGGCTCAGTTGGTGGAGCACATGACTCTTAATCTCAGGGTCATGAGTTCAAGTCCCACACTGGGTATAGAAATCACTTAAATAAACTTAAAAAAAATGTTTATCCAGTAATTAAATGCACATAGTTGGAAAAAAAAAAAAAACCCAGAAACTCCTGTATAGCTTATTTATTGAAGAAACTAGATCAATTTGTCTTGAAGAGTTTCCTGGGGTCTGGATTTTGTTGATAGCACTTCTGTGATGTTTCTCTTTCTCTTTCTTTTTTTTTTTTTAAATATATATCATTTATAATTTTTATTTTAAGTAATTTCTGTACCCAAAGTGGGATTTGAACTTACAACCCGACGTCAAGAGTCACATGCTCTATCAACTGAGCCAGCCAGGCAGTATCCCTCTTCTCTGTTTCTAGTATTTCCCATACATTGGTAGTTGATTGAAGAATTGGTCAAATTTAGGTTTATTTATTTATTTATTTTTTTTTTTGTCAAGACTATAGTTTTATTATATCAAGAGGCACATGGTGTTTGTCAAACATTGCCCCTCCTGGTGTTTTTACTGTTTTGTGCTCCCAGTACCCATTTCTTCACAGGTTCTCCAGCTGAGCATGTTGTCAGATCTTAAATTTTTTTTTAATATTCTGCTACATGAAAAATGACATTTCAGAGTTGTTTTTATTTGCCTTTTTCAAAATTAAGTGAAGTTGAACATCTTTTCACATTTGAGGTCCTTTTGTTTTTCTTTCCTGATAATGCATCTTCATGTCCTTTGACCTACTTTCTTTTGGGTTGTTGGTCTTTTTCTTGTTGATTACTCAGAGTCTCTATGTTAGTAAGATTAGACTTTTGTCTGTGCTGTGAGCTTTGCTTATTTTTTTCCACTTTGTCATTTATTGTATGACTTTGCTTATGCACGTATGTGTTTTCTTAAATGATGTAGGAATATTTTTTACTTTTACGTAGTTAAATGTATTGCAATTTTCTCTTTTGTCTTCTGGGTTAGATTTCTTCAGAGGCACATTAATAATAGCTTTATAGAAGGTCTGAGTTCAGTAGGCAAACTAAATAAATTCCAGTCTTCACCACCATCATGGTTTACTTCAGCGGTGTATCCTCTGCTTGGGTGTTGGGATGAGCTCGGTTTCCCTACAGCTGCTGTTGTTGATATGCGCCGCCCCCACCACCCCCCGCACCCCAGACTGCCACTAGGGCAACCATGGCCCACATCTCCTGGGCCCCTTGGCCTCTCTCTCCTTTAACCCCGTTCAAAGGCCTATTTCCATTCTCTGAGGCTCCCATCTCAAGGTGTGGGGAGAAAAGAGTCCCTACTAGACTGTGTTCCTGGAGTAGATAGGCTGTTAGAATGAAGTGCCTGCCTGGTACCTCAGCCATGACCTGCAGGCAAGTTTTTGACCCCCAGGCTTCTCACATGCACACAGGTCCCGATTCTAGGCTTCTTATAATGCCCACGGTTCATCTCGTGGCTGCTTGATGAGTGCAGTCTTCTCCCCCGCCACCCACCAGAACACTGATATTCACACTTGGGTCTGGGGATCCTCCCCCAAAATGCACACGTGTCTGTGCACACTTGCATACATGTATATGCCTCCCAAAGCGAGCCCTAACACCTAAACTAATGCTCAGGTGGCTCATGGTAGCAGTTTGCTCCACAGAGTCCGCACAGTCCAGCAGTGATGCCTGTGTTTTTCCTTATGATCCAAAAATTTTTCCCCAAAATGAAATCATTGCAAAAATGAATAGAGATTATTGGGCCCTCCAGTAGGAAATTTAAGGTTAGATTTCTAAGCCTGAATGCTGTCCATCCTACATGAACCCTGTCGCAGCCTTTCTCGGTGACCTCTTTGCACCGTCGTCCACTGGGCTCTGTGTGCAAGGTGTTGGGGGATTATCTGCTCACTGACGACAGTCTGTGGTGAGGGCCCTCCTCACACTCATTTCTGTGCGTCCTTAATCCTGAAGTTTGTGTTGCAGTGTTTATTTTGTTCAACAGGGCTTCATCCATTTGTGCTGAGGCCCTGATCATTTCTTAAAAGATTATTTTGTTTCATTTTTATTTTGTGAACCAAGAGTAAACAGTTTCTTCAATTTTAGAAAAATTGGAAAGCCATGAAAAGTTAATGGAGTTTTAGAAGTCCGGTATATCAAACTTCTTTTAAAATAATAAATAGTTGGGGCACCTGGGTGGCTCAGTGGGTTAAAGCCTCTGCCTTCGGCTCAGGTCATGATCCCAGGGTCCTGGGATTGAGCCCCCACATCGGGCTTTCTGCTCAGCGGGAAGCCTGCTTCCCCCTCTCTCTCTGCCTGCCTTTCTGACTACTTGTGATCTCTCTCTGTCAAATAAATAAATAAAATCTTTAAAAATAAATAAATAAATAAATAAATAAAATAATAAAGAGTTAATTTTATGTCTGAGTCATAGATTATAACTTTTTTTTGTTGTTGTTACTTTTACAGAAAAAGACACTATGGATGTATGGTGCAATGGTAAAAGAATGGAGACAGCAGTAAGTTGATCCTTTGATTACTCTTAGTGCCATGGGTAAGGGTTGCCACTGAAATGTTGCTGTGTTTCCTAATGATGGAGATTGATAATTAACCAAGGTCCTCTAGGTTAAGAACAAGAAAGAGATGAAGTACTCCTGACTCCAAATTCTGGAGACCTTTCCAGGAGAGCATCTGGGGCAGGGAGGGGTTGGAAACACCTTCTGTTGAGAGCTGACCCCAGCTCACATGCTGCCTTTCCTCTCCTGCACCAGGCTCTGTCCTAAAAGGAATTCACACATCTATCAAAAACTGCCCCACAGAGGTTGGCGTCCTCCTGTGTTTGTCCAAGTTAAGGTTGGGCTTCATTCCACAGCTCCTCAAACCTGCATGCATAGGAATCACGTGGGATCTTGTTAAAATGCAAATTCTAACATTTCCCCTGGTACCAATGCTGTATGTTGCCCCACGGGTCATGCTTGAAATAGGAAGGCTTTACACCATACCCTCAAAGCAGATAGGACTTTTCTAAAAGTGGCATTTTTTAAAAAAAGGAGGAATATACACATGTCAGATGACACAAAGGCAGATAGGAAAGGGCCCTGTCACCAACCCCAGAAGATAGGTGGAATGTGTAAACCAGCAGTGCCCAGAGGCTACCCCACTCATTGTGGCCAAGCATGATGACATCCACATCTAGCCCCACAGTGTCTGGTCTTTGCTGGCAGCTGCTTGCACCACTATGGCCATGGGTGGGATGACTATTGGAGTGATTTCAGCGAGAATGAAATAGCGGTGTGCATAGCACAGGGAGCAAGCAGAAGCAGAGGAGACCATCAAGGGAAGCATGGAGTGTGGGACTGGGAGCTGCAGTACCTGGGTGGAAATTTGCCAGGGCTGGGGAGTCTGCTGGCAAGCCAGAGGTACTATCCTCTGTCCCCACCTTTCATGCTGGCTTCCAACATGAACACCAGGCCTAGAGATAATGGGACCCACTCTGCTCTAGTCAGGTTTAGCTAGTTGTCCATGGTGGGTGCTGCCCTTGTCTCCTTCATCTGGGCTAGGTGCAGGAAGGTGAGGAGCAGTGCTCGGAGGGCAAGAGGTCTGGGATGAGTTTGTTCAGCTGCTATCTCGGACCTGCCTGCTGGGTTTTGTGGCTGTCTGCTTCTGAGGAAGTGCCTATGCCAGAAATCAAACGCTACAAAAATAGATGCTTCTCTCTTTCTTAATCCTGGTTTGAATTCTTGAAGGGTTATTGAATCAGGGCTCACTCAGAATCCATCGCCAGAGCTTGAGCAGGTTTAGATCTACTGATTTAAATCTACAGCTCTCTGGGTTCAATCTACTGATCCAGACTTCTTTTACGCAGAGAGGTTTGGAGAACTCTTCAGTGTTTTATGGCCCCTATGGAATAGCTTCAGTTATCATTAGCATGGATCAGGCACCTACTGATCCTTCCTGTCCTTTCCTTCCTTCCCTGGAATTCTCTAGATGCCAAATTGGCAGTTTTGAATCCTGTTCCCTCCCCCTCAAGGAATTCTCCAGTGCAAGTGTAAAGAGATGTTTTGTGATATTAAGAATGTGGTTGTAAATAAGAAGTTCAAAGTCTTGTTCTTATACAATGTCTTTGTTCCTCAGTAATTAGCAGGAAGCCACAGGTGTTTGGACAATAGCCCTTTAGTGCAACCCAGTTCCCTCCTCACTATAACTCAAACTGAATTTGCAGAGTAGTTTCTGCAGCTCCGCATGTGGGCAGCCTTCCCCAGTAGGTGCTCACCTGCTCTTGCTGCCCGTGAGCTACAGTTTATCTCCTCCTTTATCTTTCCATCTCAAAGCATCATGACCAAGATTATGTATCTGGCAAATTCTGCACCCACAGGGTCTTGTGGTGGTGTCAGTACTCCTCCGGTAAAGAGCTATGGGCCAGGATCTCCCCACAGCTCAGAAAAAGCTCTTCCTGGTGTGGCCTGTGCTCTCTCAGGCTGGGTAATGCTGTGGGGCCTCGATGGGTCGGGTCCAGCTGCCAGGAAGCTCGTGGCCAAGTTTTAACCCTGGTTGTGCTTTCTTTGCTTTCTGGCATATTCCACTTTCATCCTCAAAGCCTCCTGTTCTTCCTTTCTTCTCTGCACTACCTGGCCCCTATCTTTTTACTCTAGATTAACTCCTGTTCAGTAAAAATATAATATGAGCCATAGATATATATCCAAAATATTATAATTTAACATCAATATTAAAAGTTTTTAGAGTTATTTTCCATTCCTGTTTCATTCTAAGTCTTCCACACTCCTTGTCTGTTTTGCAATGAAGCAGCACATGGCATTTCAGACTCAGCACATTTCAAGTGCTTGACTGCCACACACGACTGGTAGCTGCTGCGTCGGACAGAACAGGGCGAGCTTGGGTAGCGCTTGGTCTTGTTATCTGTGTGTTTTACTGTAAGTCACCTTGCATTCTGAGGAATTGGGTTTTCAGAGTGGGCTGAGAGCATTCTATCCCTTCCTGATGGTTATTTTGCTACTCCGTGCCTCGATGCCCTGGTCTGTACAGTGAGGAGAGTAATAGTGCTGCTGTCAGGTTATGAAGAAGGTGCAGTGAAGTAATGCTTGCACACTGTTCTTGATACAGAGGACGTGACTCAGTACAAAGTAAGTGCTGGCGATCATGCTTCCCACTTGTACTTTAGTAGTCAGTGTTGTCTCATAGTGCATGTTATAGACACACAGCCATAAGACGTAAGGGCTTTTTTTTCCCTCTGAAACTTAAGATTGTTCAAGATAGTAAGCGGGTACAAATAAGGAATGTTCAGTTCACAGCAGACATGGAAAAGCATCTAGCAATACAAGCTTCTGACTTTAATTTTCCCAAGTCTAACATTTAGCTAATAGATACTTCATTATACCACCCTTTTTAGATGGTGTTGATACTCTAGACAAAGATAAATGTTTCTGGAACACTAATTCCTCCTTCTTTTGTTGGCCTAGGGTGAGTTTGTAGATGACGGGACTGAAACTCACTTCAGTGTTGGGAACCATGACTGTTACATAAAGGCTGTCAGTAGTGGGAAGCGGAAAGAAGGGATTATCCATAGTCTCATTGTGGATAATAGAGAAATTCCAGAGATTCTTGAATGACTTCATGATAATGAATTTTAATCTTAAGATGTAAAGATCAAGACTTTTAAATTACTGTGGTAATTAAATATGTTCAATATGTACTTTTCAGTACACTTAGTCTGCCAGGTGTTTATTTTTTAATTACTTGAAACTGTAATATTCCAAGGGTCAAAAAAAATTATGTACAATCATAAAAATTGCAATTTATTTTGTAAATAATGTAAAGTGTTTTAAAGCCAAATGGAAAACAAGATATGGACCAAAATCACTTGTGTTTTACAAGAGGAACTTTTACTATAATAAATGCTATAAAATAAAATTGGTGCTGCTTGATTTGTGTTTCTAAAAATGGGTATCTTCATTGAAAAAAAAATTTTTATGTTAGAGAGAGAGCACATGAACCAGGGGAGGGGGCAGAGAGAGAGAGAATCTCAAGCAGAATCTGTGTGAAGCACAGAGCCTGATGCAGGGCTCGATTTCATGACCCAAAGATCATCACCTGAGACAAAATCAAGAGTTAGACACTTAACCGACTGTACCACGAGGGGCCCCTATCTTCATATATTTTTAATCCATACAGGTAGATTGTCTCTTTAGTTTAAAGCATTTGGTACATAATGATATGATTAGTGTACCTGGAGAAAATGAGAAACATTTTCTGTCTGAAAACTTAAATACCAAATAGTGTCATGTAAGTATTTAATTAAAAATGGGTTTCTGAAAATGTAAGCATTTTGTTTAATCAGCACAGTGAAGACAAAAGAACAAGAGGAAGAAGGAAACTTCTTTACACCAGCCTGCCTCAGTTGCATCCTCAGGCAGTGCTAGAAAAGTGGAGCTGCATCTGGTGTTGGGAGGTGACAGCAGCGTGAGGCAGGCCTGGCCTCCTCAGGAAGGTGAGTGCCTGAGATTATGCACTCAGTGCTCTGCTTAGACAGTCTTTCAGGAAAGGATATCGCTTACCAGTAGGGCCTTTTGTCAGGGTGTCTCATGTCTGTTACAACACCGTGATCCTCTAAGAGGAGGGGTTCTTCATTTTCTTGACTTGCTCTGTCCAATATGAGAGCCATTAGTTATGTGTCTATTTCAGTTAAATTAATTAAATACAGTTAAAAAAATTCCTCCATCACACTAGCCACACTTCAAGTGCTGGGTAGTCACCTGGGACTGGCGGCAACCGCATTAGACAGTGTGGACGCAGACATTTCCATCATCCTCCCACATTCCGTTGGATGGCACTAGCCTGCCTATGCATTCTCAAGTTTACTGAGCTTCTCACTAGTGGCACAGGCAGGATTTAAACCCAGGTTTTTTCTGACACTGAAACCCTCCCACCTTACTACTATCTCCCTGCCACTAATGTACTTCTAAGAGATGTGGGGCAGAACAGAGGCACAACCAGGTTCAAGCACCAGGAAAGAACTAAGAAGAGAACAGGAGAACAGAGAGGAAAGGTGGCTCAAAGAGGCCTGGGCCAGGCAGGCAACATGCTAGGTGGCAGAGAGAGCATATTAAAATTAGCCTGTAACTACTTGCTTCCTCTAACATTTTTTTTTCAATTCTTCCCAATTGGTGGGTCCACAGACTACCTTGACAGAAATGCCCCCCTGCTCTCCCTTGTCCACCCCCTGGCTCTGCTTCACTGCCTGTGGAAAACAGGAGATGAACAAAGAGGCACTCTTTTGAGGCTTCTTAAACTCATATTTGTTTTCAAGTGTTTGGGTATTGTTTTCTTTTCTCTTGAATAATGGGCTGCTTTTAATGGCCATATTCTATCTGGGACACCAAAAAAATGTTTTAGACCATGTCCAAAAGCAAAACAAATGTTTTTAGTCACTTTGTTTTGAACTCTAGTTATTAGAGATCAAAACCTATGCATTGCATCCCACAGCAAACACTTGAGGATACAGTTTGATTCAGGCTTTTGTGGAAACCAAACCCAGGGATGTAGTTTTGCTTCAGATTCGGTGAACCCATGTTTGTTTTGTTAGTGCAAAGCAGCATGGTGATGTAAAAGGAACATGGCCTGGATTTGAAGTTTGGTACAGGGTCAGTTCTTGAGCCTCAGGCTCCTCATCTTAAAAAACTAGCCTATTTGTTTTGTTGTTTTAGTTGTTGAATGATATACTGCAGATGTACAAAAAATAGAAATGTAACAGATAGTTGTATTATGTATTTTTTTAAGATTTTATTTATTTGTCTGAGAGAGAAAGAGCACAAGCAAGGAGAGCAGCAGGCAGAGCAGGCAGAGAGAAAAGCAGGCTCCCCACTGAGTAAGGAGCCCAATGTGGGACTTGATCCCAGGACCTGGGGGTCATGACCTGAGCCCAAGACAGATGCTTAAGTGACTGAGACATCCAAGCATCCCAGTTGTATTATTATTATTTAACTGGGCATACCATTCACTCAGTTTAATAACAAAAGCATTACAGTACTGAAGTGCCATAGGCCTTCCCTATCCCAAGGCCCCTATGTTGCCCAAGTGATCACTGTCATGATTTGGATGTTTATCATTCCCATGCAAGTCTACATTCTTTTACCATATAGGCATATATCTCTAAACAATAAACAGTATTATTTAAAATGTTAAATATCCTATTCTATGTATCTTTCCTGCAACTTGCCTTTTTTCCCCTCTCAACATTGTTTTTGAGATTTATCTAGGTTCACATGTGTAACTCCAGTTCCTTTTAACTCTTGCTTTCAACCATACGAATTTAGCTATCACTCACCTCAGTAGTTTTTCAGAAGCTCATTAATACCATCAGTGCTCTAGTGAACATCTCTATGTGTGTCCCTTGAGGATATACATCAGAGTTTCTCTTGGGCCTTGCTGTTTAAAGTTGTGTCCCTGGACTAGCAGTAATGAGATCACCTAGGAGTTTGTTAGGAATTAAGAATCTCTGGTCCTTCCCCAGGCCTACTGAATCAGAATCTGTGTTGTTGTTTTTTTTTTTTTAATATTTTATTTATTTATTTGACAGAGATCACAAGTAGGCTGAGAAGCAGGCAGAGAGATTGGAGGAAGCAGGCTCCCCGCTGAGCAGAGAGCCCGATGCGATGTGGGGCTTGATCCCAGGACCCTGAGATCATGACCTGAGCCGAAGGCAGAGGCTTTAACCCACTGAGCCACCCAGGCGTCCCCAGAATCTGTGTTTTAACAAGGCCCTGTAGTGATTGAGCGCTTCTCAACCTCAAAGATTGAGAAGATCTCTTTGAGATTGAGAAGTACTGCCCTAAGGATACTCAGAGGTAGAACTGCTGAATCACAGGGTGGGTGTATCTTCATTATTAGGTATTTGCCAAATTGCTTTCAAAGGTGGTTGTACCATTATAAGTTTTGACCAGCAGTAGAAGTTCTTTTCCTCATGTTTTCAACACTTAAAGTAGTCAGGATTTTAAAATTTTGCCAATCTAATGGTTTTTTAAAAATCGTATCTTTTTACTTTATTATTTTTTAAATTTGTATTTATTTATTAAAGTAATCTCTACATCTGATGTGGGGCTTAAACTCACAACCTGAGATCAAGAGTTGCACAGCCTTCTGGGTAAGCCAGCCAGGTGCCCCGAAAAAAAATGGTATCTCATTTTATTTTCTCTGATGACTAGTGAAATTGATTGTCTTATATGTTTATTGGCCACTCAGGTTTTCTCTTCCAAGAACTACCTTTTCTTTAGCCTATTTTCCTACTGAGTTGACATTTTCTAGTAGATTTGTAGTAGTTCTGTATATATTCTGGAACTAATCTTTTGGGTATAGCCTTCCCCTTATAGCAGTCCAAAATTTGCAAGAGATCAACAAATCTCCCAGTCGTCCCTCTAAATTAACACAGTATCTCCTTTCTCTAACAAGCTTGGAGGGCAGGGACCACATACTATTGTATCCCCTAGGATTTAGCACACCCCTCACTGACAGTAAACAGTGAGGTTCATGTTACTACGGCTCAAAGGTCTGGGCTGGAGCTATACATAACGGCATCATCAGCATTTGGGGAAAGTTAAAGCAATGCGAATGGATGATATCAGCTAGGGAGTTTGTACAGAAAAAAAAAGAAGGGAGCTTAAAATTAAACCCTGAAGAGCTACAGTATCTGAGACTGGCCAAGGACAAGGAAGATTTTCATTAAGTAAGAAAATCCTAAAACTATAAAACAGACATATTTGACTATGCAGATATTTAAATGTTATATGGTAAAAAAAAAATACCATAAACAAAGCTAATAAACAGGAGGTTTGGGGAAAATTTGTAATGTAAAAGACAAAGATATATATAAAGAGCTTTTAGAAGGTGATAAGAATCAGGCTAATTGTAAAATGGAAAGGATATGAATGGGCTATGGAAAATGAAATCAAATAGCTAGCAAATAAGTTTTTTAAATTCTCAAATTAATTTGTAGTTAGGAAAATTATTTTAACAGTGAAAACAAAACAAAAAAAAAAAGAACAGTGATGTTACTGCTGAGATGTAGAAGGTATCTATCCCTTTACACTTTGAGGGTTAAAATATAGTATTTTAAGTTCTCAGGGAAAAAAATCTGACATTTGTTAAATTTAAAAATTCCATTTACATAAAGTTCAAAAATAAGCAAAAACTAATATGTAGTTTTAGAAGTCCATATAATACTCACTATAGGAGGGAGTTAGTAAGTAGGAGCATGAGAGGAATTTTTGAGGTGATAGTAATCTATTTGATGTGGGTGCTAGTTACAAAGATGTATTTACTCCCTGAAAGTTAATGAAGTTATTTAACTATGTGATTTTTACCTTTCTGCCTATGTGTTCTTTATGAATGTTGAATTTCAATAAAGATTTTAAGGTGTACTTACAGTAAAGTTTTTTAAAACAGCATGTGCACACACACACCCCCCCCCCACACCATGCAGTCTTCTATTGGGAACCTAATCCATAAAAACAAAGCCATCAATAACAATAAATATACAATATATACATGAGGATGTTTATCTCAGCATTGTTCATAGTGGGGAAAAAACTGTAAATTAGGAATGCCCATCTACAGAGAAATGATTGAATAAATTATAATACACCATAAACTACAATCCATCCATTCAGAATGAACTGCAGAGATTTCCATAAGGTACTTTTGAGTAAAAGAAAAGCAAGTTGCCGAAAAGCAGTTATAACAGTGCAATTTTTTGAGGGGGGAAAAAAAAGATACTCTACTGTAATGTGTGTATCTTTAAAGATTTTTTCTGTATACAATTATGAAAGCATGGAGAGAAATACGGAAGGATACAAACAGGCAGCATGAGCTGGGGGGACAGGGAATGATGTTGATGATGGGGAATGGGTAACCAAATAAAATTTTTTAAAAAAAAGATTCCACTTTTAAAAACCAGGCATTTGTTATCACATTTATGGTTTATGTAAAAATTTTTAAAAAGTATACAAAGAAAAAATTGGATAAAGGGAAATTGTTAGTAAAATAGAATGAGGAGTGTTTTGAGATGGTAGAAAAGCCTAAGATGTAGAAAATACTACAAAACATGAATAGTTAACTATGTCACATTGCTGGTTAAGCGAGGAACATGAGAACTGGAAAGTGTGCATTAGACTGGCAACATCCAGGATGTCTGTGACAAAATTAACAAAATCAGTGTGAATGAACTGAAGCAGAAGCCACATTAAAGTGGATGGAGAGTTAGTAGGGCTAAGAATAAAGTTGGAAAAGGTAATGCTAACAGTTCTCTTGCTAATGACAACTAAAAAAAAAAAGATAAAAATATAAAACATATCTTCTTGAAAGCACCAGAGAGCTAAAAAGGCAGTGATAAATTTCTGTGCCAAGATGTAGCAGAAGACAGAAACCCAAAGTTGTGCGCCAGGCATTTGGAACCACTTAACCCTGGGAATGTTTACTGATTCCACAACAAGAAGTAAAGAGACTAAACAGCAGTTTTGATAGCTTAGGGGTAGGGGGATATAACTTGGGGTCTACGAATGCTAATGCTGGAGAACTCTAACAAAATTCCCACATTTGGGGCCCAAAGAGCATAACTTAAATAATAATAGTTTATTTGTATTGAAATTACTTACCATGGATGTGAGCATGCAGCATAAATAAATACACAAACAAATGAGACACTACAACATGAATTGGTGTCAACAAAAATAATGAAGTAATAGAGACAGACACACAGGGGCTCCCAAAGGGGCTGCAGTTTAAGAGTTTGCTAGATGCAAAGCTTAACATAACTATGTTTAAAATGTTCAAAATAATAAAGACAATTCTGAGAATTTCAAAGGCAACAGGAAAAAAAAAAGAACTTAAAAAGAACCAAATAGAAATTGTAGAATTGAAAAATACACTGACATTTGTAACTCAAAATCAGAAAAATACTAATACTTAACTGGAAAACAGGGAAGAAGGAAATATCTAGAAGAAAAATACAAAGAGATTATAGAGGAGAAAGTAATAAATATCGACTGCATAGTCAAAGGTCAAGTAAGTATAAATGGAGTTCCAAAAGGAGAATTATGCAGAAGCAGATTTGAGAATTATGCAGAAGCAAATGATGAAACGTAACAAGCTATAGATTCAAGAGGTTCTGCAGACACCAAACAGGAGAATACAAAAAACAAACAAAACAAAACACCCAGGGATATCACAGTAAAGCTGCTAAAAACCAAAGACAAACAGAAAATCTTTAAGAGTAGTTAGTAGAAAAATTACACACTAAAATGTTACCTTTTCAGTAGAAAAGAAATGATTTTTCAATGGAAAAATCCCTTCAATGTGCTAAAATGAATAAATACCAACCTAAATTTTTATATCCAGCAAATCTATTAATTATCAAACAAAGTTTGATGAACTTAATCAAGGGTAGAACAAGTAAAAGAAATATGAAAAGGTTTTCTTTGGTCTAAGAAAAAAATGATCCCAGATGAAAACTTGAAAATGTAAGAAAAAGGATGAAAAGCAATGAGAATGGGGCGCCTCAGTGGCTCAGTGGGTTAAAGCCTCTGCCTTCAGCTCAGGTCATGATCCCAGGGTCCTGGGATGGAGCCCCGCATTGGGCTCTCTGCTCAGCAGGGAGTCTGCTTCTCCCTCTCTCTCTGCCTGCTGCTCTGCCTACTTGTGATCTCTACCAAATAAATAAATAAAATCTTAAAAAAAAAAAAAAAAGAAAAGCAATGAGAATGGTAAAAATGTATGTACAGATCGTCCTTGACTTATGATGGGGTTGTGTCCCAATAAACCCATTGTAATTTGGAAAGTCAAAAATGCATTTAAAACTGACTGAACATCATAGTTTAGCTTACCTTCAATATGCTCAGAACACTTACTTTAGCTTAAAGCTGGGCAAAATCATCTAACACAAAGCCTATTTTATTTTATTTTTTTTAAAGATTTTATCTACTTATTTGACAGAGAGAGAGAGACAGCAAGAGAGGGAACACAAGCAGGACGACTGGGAGAGGGAGAAGCAGGCTTCCCACTGAGCAGGGAGCCAGATGCAGGGCTTGATCCCAGGAGCCTGGGATCATGACCCAAGCTGAAGGCAGATGATTAATAGCTGAGCCACTCAGGAGCCCCACAAAGCCTATTTTATAATAAAGTGTCCAATGTCTCATGTAATTTATTCAGTACTATACTGAAAGTAAGAAACAAGATGATTTTATAGGTACAGAATGATGGTTTTAAGTTTTTCAGTTCTTTACCCCCATGATGGCATGCCTGAAATGGGAGCTATGGCTCAGCCACTGCCGAGCAGCACAAGAGTGTATCATACTATCATACTACATTATCACTAGCCCAGAAAAAGAGCAGAATTCAAAATCAAAGTACAGTTTCTACTGAATGAGTATTACTTTCACACTGTTGTAAAGTTGGAAAATTTTAAGTCAAACCACTGTTACGTCAGGGTCCATCTGTACAGCTAAATGAACAGTGGCTGTATAAAACAATACTTTCTTGTGGGATTTAACAATGATATATAATTAAAATCCAACAACAATAGCATCTAGTTGGGAGAGAAGTAAAAAGATTTACTTGCATTGTCTGGGAAGATGATGAAAGTACCAATAACATTAGACAAAGATTAGTATGCAAGTTTTAACCTAGTATATCAATAAGAGTTGTAAGAGTGTGATTTCCAAATTAATAAAAAAAGTATTTTAGAATTCCATTAAAACTGGAAAGAAAATCATGGAAAAAGCAACACAAAAAGAAAAGCTAGAAAAATATAAAACTACATAGTAAGATGGTTCACTTAACTCCAAGTATATTGGCAATTACATTAAAGGTAAATGTGAATACTTAAATCAACAGATAAGGAGTGTTAACTAGATTTAAAAAAACTACATGCTATTTACAAGAGAAACATTTATAAGGTTTAAAGGAAAAAACATACCATACAACCACTAACCAAATGAAAGCTGGCATAACTATATTAATATCAATTAAAGTAGACATCAAAGCAAAAAGCATTGCCAGAAACACAGAGAAGACTTTAAAACAATTTTTTAAATGATTCGATTCACCAGGGATATAAATCAACTCTAAATTTGTAAGCACCTAATAATATTGCCTCAGACTATAAAAGTTGACATAACTAGAAAAGCAAATCCAAAATCATAGTGGAATATTTTAACTTATCTCTCATAAATACTAGGCAACAAAAAACTCAATAAAGATATACAGACAACTCAACAGAACTAATCTAATGAACATATGTAGAACACTTAGCAACCATAGCACATGGATTTTTTCACATGTACACTGAACATTCATAATAGTTGACCATACTGAGTCATAAAAACAAGCTTCACAAATTTGAAAGATTTGAAATCATACAGATATGTTCTCTGAATGCTAAGCAATCAATCTAAAAATCAACAAAATAGTAATGAGAAAATTCACATGTATTTGGAAATGTATTTGTAAATAAGCAGCAAGTCACAGAAAGAAAAATGGAGATTAGAACATACTTTTTATGGAATGGTGTTGAAAAGACTTCATCTTGAAACTTAGGGGATGCAGATAAAGATTTATTACAAAGGCTAAAATCGATCGGTCAAGCAACCATCTTACAAAACTGGAGGGGGTAAAGTAGGACCAAATAAAGCAGAAGGAAGGAAATAATAGGGATGAAAGGAATGTCAAAAACAAACATACATTAGAGAATCAAAAAAGCCAAAAAACTAATTCTTTCTAAAGACGACTATAACTGAAAAACCTCTACTGAGACTAATTAAGAAAACAGAGAAAGCACTAACCAATAACAAGAATGAAAAGAGGACATCAGTATTAATCCTGCAACATTAATAAACTCTTAACACATCAATTACTGTGTAGGAATAAAATTTAAAAATGTAGATGGACAAATTCCTAGAAATCACAACTCTTTAAAATGGACGCAGTAAGATAAAAATGTGAATATTCCTCTAGCTATTAATGAAATTCATACCTCCAAGAAAACATCAGATATAAGGTCATTGGCAAAATTCCATCAGATTTTTAAATAAGATAATTCCAATCTTACCTGTGTTATGAGGTCACAAAATCTTGGTAACAAAACCTAACACAGATCTTAAAAGAAATTTATGGGCTTGGTGCACCTGGGTGGCTCAGTCATTAAGCATCTGCCTTCGGCTCAAGTCATGATTCCAGAGTTCTGGGATTGAGAACGAAAGCAGGCTCCCTGCTCAGCGGGAAACAGACTTCTCCCTCTCCCACTCTCCCTGCTTATATTCCCTCTCTCTCTGTCAAATAAATAAAATCTTAAAAAATAAAATGTGTGGGCAAATCCCACTGATAAAAATAGATGCGAAAATCCCAAATGAAATATTGGCAAATCTAATCTTTCAGTATATTTAAAAAAATACATCACAATCAAGTTGGGCTCATTCCAAGAATGTAAACATTGGCTTAAAATTTGAACATTAATCAATATAACCTACCAAAGGAGGAAAACCTTTGTAAAATGCAGAAAAATAATTTGATAAACTCAGCATCCTTTCATGACTAAAAAAAAAATCCCTTGAGAATTGAAGCATACCTCCTTAATTGGTAAAGATTCAGATTCCAGAGATACACCATACTCAATATTGAAAACTTTCCCTTTGAGATCAATAAAAGATTTAGTATTGCTTCTCTTCAACATTTTATTGCAATTCCTAAGCAAACCAAAGGTCAAAAAGAAGAAACAAATTGTTGAAGGGAATGGAAAGGAAGAAATAAAATTGTATTTGTAGATCATGTAAAACCAAAAGAAGTTCTATAAATAGGATTAATAGCATGTTTAGCATGTCTGTTAAATGCAAACATCAACTGTATATCTATTAATTGCTCTGAAACTTGTTAAAGCTTTGTTAAAATACAGATTGCTGAATTCCATCTCTAGTGGTTCTGATTCAGTAGATTTTGCAGAGGGGAGGGGAGGTCCTCAAGAATTTGTAGTTCTAAGCAGTTCCCAGGAGATGCTGCTAATAATCCTACTTAGGAGACTGTATTTGGAAAACCACTGCTATAGATTAGCAACAATGAATCTTAAAATCACCCAGAAATCTAACAAAAGATATACAAGACTCTACATAGAAAACTATAAATTGGGGCACCTGGGTGGCTCAGTGGGTTAAAGCCTCTGCCTTTGACTCAGGTCATGATCCCAGGGTCCTGGGATTGAGCCCCGTATCAGGCTCTCTGCTCAGTGGGGAGCCTGCTTCCCCCTTCTCTCTCTGCCTACTTGTGATCTCTGTCAAATAAATAAAATCTTTTAAAAAAAACTATAAATCATCATGCACAGGACCTAAAATGAAGACCTAAATGAAGGTTACTCCATTGTCACAGATTGGAAGAGTCATTATTCTTAAGATGTAAATTTACTTCCCCATCTATAATGCAATTTCATTCAAAATTTCCTCAGGTTTCTTTTCACAGATCTCAACAAGCAGATTATGAAATGTGTATTGAGGCATCATTGGTAATTGTGAGGAAAGAGCGTTAACACTTAAGACAAGAGTCCCTGAGTCTGAATGCTTCCTTTTACTTTGTGACTATGGACTAATTATTTAACCTCTAAGCATCACTGTTTTCATCTGTAAAGTGGGGAAGGACACTTGCATCTGTATGTAAGGTTGTTATACAGATTAAATATATACTGTTTAGATGCATGCCTAGTACACACTAAATGCTACATATGAATATCATAAATTAACTTGCCTTTGGCTCAGGTCATGGTCTCAGGGTCCTGGGATCAAGCCCCGCATCGGGCTCTCTGCTCAGCAGGGAGCCTGCTTCCCTTCCTCTCTCTCTCTCTGCCTGCTTCTCTGCCTACTTGTGATCTCTGTCGAATAAATAAAATCTTTTAAAAAATAAATAAAAAAAATTAAAAAATTAAAATAGGGAGGTGACATCTACTGGATATCTTCTAGAGTCCAGAAGCAGACTTCTATGTACATGAACACCTGGTTTATGACAAAGGTGGATCTATCAGTGGTCAAAGGATCCCAATAAAAGATACTAGGTACATTTGGTGCCCACATAGGAAAAAACACTTCACATTATCTATAAAAAGCAATTCCAGGTACATTATAGATCTAAACAGAATAGTTTTTTTTTTAAGAGCTTTTAGAGAATAATCCAGAAAAATAAATACTACACAAGGGGTATTAACAAGGAAAATAATGATAAATTTTACATTAAGATTGTGTGTTATGAGAAGAAACATTAAGAGACTGAGAAAGTCACACACTGAGTGGAAAAGATATTTTCAACGTGACTGACAAAAGGCTTCTACAGAAGATATGTAATTTCACATAACAAAAACCAAAAAGCAGTATTAAAAACAAAACCCTCGGGGCGCCTGGGTGGCTCAGTGGGTTAAAGCCTCTGCCTTCGGCTCAGGTCATGATCCCAGCGTCCTAGGATCAAGTAAGTCCCGCATCGGGCTCTCTGCTCGGCGGGGAGCCTGCTTCCTCCTCACTTTCTCTGCCTGCCTCTCTGCCTACTTGTGATCTCTCTCTGCCAAATAAACAAAATCTTAAAACAAAACAAAACAAAGCCCTCCTCAGAACAACAACAACAACAACAACAACTAATCGCAGGTAGCCAAATAAACAAATGCACAAAGGACTTAAGTAGGCACTTCACAAAGGAGAAAACAGAAATGAACAAAAATATGAAAAAGCAATTTAATCTCATTACTAATCAGAGAATGCAATTTTTTCACCTCACACATCAGAATGGCTAAAAAGTTTGTAAAATGTTGGTTAACTGGGTAGTGGTGAGAATATGGAGTGACAAGAATTAAGTACTGGAGGAAGAGGAAGTTGGCACAACCACTTACTTTTAGCATTATTTAGTCAAAATAAAGATATGCATAATCCTATGACCAATTCATTTTAATCTTAAGTATATACATCCAAAGAAATACATACATCTGTGAATCAGCAGATAAATTATAATCATCATAGCAGCATTATTTATTTGTCCCAGCCTCTAACTAGTAACTACATGTGTTCCCACAGTAGAAAGGATATTTAAATTATAGGAAATCCATAAGATGGAATATTTTGTGGTGATGATAAAGAATGATGCCACCGCATGGCTGAATCTTAAAGACCTAATGTTGAGCAAAAGAAACCTGACCCAAGAAGTAGGCAGCGTAACTGTAAAGTAAGGAAATAAGATGATTGCCATCAAAGAAGAGACAGTGATTACAATGGCAGGGAGGAAGGAGTCCTGACCAGGAAGGGGAAGTGGCAGGCTTTGTAAGTGTTGGTAATGTTCTTGACCCATGCGATGGTTCTCTGGATGTCTGCTCTAGAATATTTGCTAAGCCTATTTACATACTTTGTTTTGTATACTTTGTGTGCCATTTCTCGCAATAAAAAAAAAAAAGTTGGGAGTTGGGAGTTTCAAAGGGCAGACTTTTTCTGAGTGTTGAACCTGGGCTTTACTAAAAGCGGAAAGGAACCCTGAGTTCCAAAAATCCATTAGTTACATATTTTAGAGCAGGAATAGCCCAGAAAGTGATGCCAGACCCTTTTCCCATCATCAGACAAGGGGATAAAACTGCGAACAGACAGTTGAAGAGGAAGAGGCTCCAGGATGACATGACTAAAATTTAGATCCTGTCTGATTCCCTGAGAAGTGCAGCATCCTGGAATGGAGAAAGGGGAAGAGGCAGAGGCAAAGAAATAACTGTTGAGCCTATTAGTGCCCATGGATCCTGTTTTTCCTCCCCTCCAAGCCTTTGTAACATATTATACCTTCCTGCTTAGTCTTACCTATCACCCCTTCACCTAGCTTCTATCTGTCCTTGAAGACTCAGCCCAGAGGCCCTCTGCTCCAAGAAAACCTAGCACTTGCCCCCTCATTTTTTAAAAGCTTCCCATTCCCAACAGTCAGGGTTACATGGCATAGTCGCTCTCTGCTCTCCACCCCATGGACTAGTCTTTTACCTTCTCCATACAAGGGACCTCTGCATTATAGGGTACCTGACTTGTCTGGTGTTAATAGCCTAGTCTGGTCCTAGTCAGGGTACCTGAGTGGTCTAATAGTCTAGGCTATTAGGGGACTCAGCCTATGAGTCTATGAGCCGATGAGCTTATGGGACTCAGCCTAGGTTCTCATTCAAGATCTTAACCTAGCATCTCCCCAACACACAAAAATGAGTAGGGCAGTTACTACCAGGCCCATTTTATATACTAGGAAGCTCAGACCCTGAGAAATAAAATACCTTACTTTAGGGTCACAGAAAAGAACTGGATTGCAAATATTGGTCTCTGCAGCCCAGGTCTGCCTACAGACATGTGAGGTTAATACTCGGTAATTACTTGTTCAGTATACCCATCCTTTGTCTTCCCACACCCAGGCAGACACAGAGGCTGCCCTCAAGTATTGAAATGCACAGGGTTTCCAAAACATTGTTTTGGATAAACTTGGGAAAGGACCAAAAGACAAGGAGCCAAATGTTTTCTGCTAAGATTTACTGTTGACCAGAGCACTTAACAACCAAGGTGCTAGATAACCAGCCCCCAGCAACAAGCTCCTCCTGCCATCCAGACCTCTAGGCTGGTACCCTCTGCCTTCTACCTCTTCTTCTCTGGCTCTGCCAGAGCCCCTGAGAATCAGAAATATGCAACTCAGTAAGTACGTGGGGAGCACCTGTTAGGAGTGGTCAGCAGCTACAGAAGGCTACTGTGTCACAGTGTACTGGTTATCTTTGAGGGGCTTATGGCAGAGAGGGTAGAGAGGACTCCAGAGCCATCCTGGGCTCAGGCCCAGCACTGTCCAGGGAGGTTCATTTCCCTTTCTTTCTTTTTTTTTTTAAAATGATGTCCTGTTGTTGTTTTTTTTTTTTTAAGATTTTATTTTTTTATTTGACAGACAGAGATCACAAGTAGGCAGAGAGGCAGGCAGAGAGAGGAAGGGAAGCAGGCTCCCCGTTGAGCAGAGAGCCTGATGCAGGGCTTGATCCCAGAACCCTGGGATCATGCCCTGAGCTGAAAGCAGAGGCTTTAACCCACTGAGCCACCCAGGCGCCCCTCATTTCCCTTTCTTACTCTTGACATTCACATTCATTGATTTGGCATATATTTACCAAGGCTCCCTATGGGCTGAGGAGATTCCTTGAACAGTGGTGCCCACTTATAGCTGGCAATGTTCACCAGTCTCCAAACCCCTGACCTGCAAGACGTAGTGCATGCAAAGGTAGACTGCTACCGGACAAAGATCCTTGAACAAAGCTATCCTTCCACAGTCCTATTCCTGGAGTTCTGAGTCTGGGCCAGCCCTGGGAATAGTCAGTTCAGAGGTCAATCTCTATCCTTAGCTGACATTTCTAAGAAACTATGACTTGCTCTGAACATCTGCCTCATGGAAGAGAGCTACAAAGTGGCTATAGTCTAGCCTTGGCTTGGGCACTGAGTCACTGAAGGGGCATTCTCCCCAACCTCAGGGTGCCTTGCAAAGATATGAAAACTTGGTAAGCCTCAGCCTCCCACCAAAGTCCAAGAGGCCTCCCACACTGCCTACTGGGCTGAGAAGTAGAGAGAGAAGTCAAAGAGACCATGAGCCTCAGTATGCTTCTCAGATTGATTTGTTTATTGACTTGACGAACTCTTAAGGTCCCAGTGCCGAGACCCAAAGGCCTGTGCTGTCCATAAAGAAAAAGCCCACATATCCCAAGAGCAGCTGAAACCAGCTCACCCATTTATTTGACTGAGAACATGAAGGAGAACAACAAAATTAAAACAATCTTTAATAAAATTCCTATAGAAAACTCAGTCACAGGGTAAATACTCGGTTCTCTTTCTCATGTCACTGAGGATTGAGAGCTCCCAAAAGTCTTTGGAGAAAAAGCAGTAGTTTTGCTGGATATTGCCAGTACTCCGAAAGAGCATCCATTTACACATTCAAACCAGTAGTTCTTATTGCACATATTAACATTATTTGCCATCTAGCACCCTAAATGTACGGTACCTCAACAAATAAATTAAAGAATTCCATATGGCATGAAACCATTTCAATTTGAACTAATATCCTTGAAAAATCACATTATTACAAGTTTTAATAAATACAGTAAGAACAGCTGGCATTTTACTAAAATACTGAATTTTAGGTCTGGAGATGATTCCATAAATAGTTTCTTTTCATTTGCTTTTTGTCTTGGATGCATTTGCTCAAGTATTATGCTCTATGAAGTGAACTCTTTCATAGATACCATGTAAAACTGAAATTACTATGTGCCTCATTACAGAAGCAACTGGAAGAACTGGATGTCATACAGTTAACTAAAAAAGTAAGAAGAAAAAGCTCTGCTTTTTGTAAAACTTTAAAAGACAGAAAAAAACAAAGAAATGTCTTTTTATATAGATCTCCCACTAGAAATTTATAAATATATATGCAGCATATATATTATATTTGCCTCATGAGCAGATTTTCACCAAGTCTGGTAGGAATGATGCTGTCATGGTAGGTAAATATCAACAAAAGAGTTACTCTTTCTACAGATTTAAAGGTTTCTTTTGAAAAATAACAATAACTTCAAATTATGTTATAATTTATAGTTGATATAATTTAAAAAGGGAAGAAAGATACCTTTCTTTTAAGCCTCATTTGGAAAGTAAGAACAACTACCAGTCCCCAGGTGTGGATAAGTTGGCTGAGTGGTAACACTTGGTCACAATACAAAAAGAAGTATTTACACCTTTCTGGAAAAGTACCAAATACTTAAAAAAAAAAAAAGAAGAAGAAGAAGAGGAAGAAGAAGACAGAAAACAATCTCTAGTAGCATTCTTCGGCGTGCAAAGTCAGCAGGAAATGATTATCCATTATGTTGGGAGTTTTTATGATGAATCTTGGAAGCATTCAATGAAGCAGAGGGTGGTCATCGGGGATTGTTCAGATTAGGTTCTGTGGGATGCCTTGTTCTTAATTTAACTGAGTTCCAGGATTTCATTCCCTTTATAACATCTCTGGCAGGGTCATGTTCAATTTAGTGCAAGTGCAAACTGAAAACTAAACAAAACCAACAAATACATTAGGAGCAAAGGCTGATCATTAAGATCTGTAGTCTTTCCGAACTGTGTGGGCCATCCAGTTCACTTTAGTAGTCCAGCTTTCCCTGAGTGCCTCATCAAATTTTTGCTTAAATTGCTTGAGTGCTTCTTCTTCACTCTTCCCTAAGGCAAGAGAGTCCTAAAAATGAAAGGGAAAAAATCTGATTTCATGTATCTTCCATAGCGACACGCAAATGTCAAAATCTCAGTCATACCTCCCTAGCATCATTAAGTTGTGTGTCTCATGTTCTTATTTAAATCCCTTTTGCAGGATAGAGAATGACACAAGGTAGGGTGATAATATAATCTCTGCCAAAGGGTTTTTGAAGATGACGTTTTATGATTACTGCGCGACAATTACTCAGCTGCTGGGTAAAAGCAGTCTAACAAGAAATGGCTTTGTTCTATTCCCTTTGAACATCTGAACAAAACAGGTAGGTATAGCTGAGCTTCATGCCTATGAACTCCCATATACAAAGAAAAGGGGTTCATACCTTAAGATACTGTATATCCTTGACTGATGTGAGCTCAGGAAGCCCTGCAGTCAACATCAGTGCAAAAAGAGTGATGAAGAGATTCCCGTGCCGTCGTAAAATCAGATATGCATCCTCACAACACTGGCGGAAGCTTCAGTTGACGCAACAAATCACAACAACATATTAGAGAAGGAAGCAAATTTCACAAAGGAAAGCAAGAGAGACATATCTAGACTTTAATTTCTACTGAACTAACAGTTCATTTCTGATTTTTAAGTCTGAAAATTGTCTCAAGAATAAAATCTACATAGACTAATAAATCTGTCTAAAAATCACACACTAAATTGAAATTTTATAAAAGGCTACGTAACACTTACTGTGTGCTTTTTTTTTTAAAGATTTCATTTATTGATTTGACAGAGAGAGACCACAAGTAGACAGAGAGGCAGGCAGAGAGAGAGAGAGAGAGGGAAGCAGGCTCCCTGCTGAGCAGAGAGCCCGATGTGGGACTCGATCCCAGGACCCTGAGATCATGACCTGAGCCGAAGGCAGCGGCTTAACCCACTGAGCCACCCAGACGCCCTACTGTGTGCTTTTTAATTGAGACCCCAAAACTAGTTCTAAAACAAGTGGTAATTTATAATCCATGCGGATTTCTGAACATATCTGCAGATTCTACATTCATAGCCAAATTCCACTGTAGTCTAACTAATTTGTAGTCTAACAGAGACTAATTTATTTGATTTCCCCCAATTAGTATCAATACTTTTGCACTGCACCTCCACATCATCTTGCTTTCCCTCTCTCTCCTCTTAAAGACAGTTATTCAAGTGGCGCCCAGGTGGCTCAGTCAATTAAGCATCTGCCTTTGGCTCAGGTCATGATCCCAGAGTCCTGGGATCAAGCCCCGCATTGGGCTCCCTGCTCAATGGGAAGCCTGCTTCTCCCTCTCCGACCCCCCTGCTTGTGTTCCCTCTCTAGCTGTCTCTCTCTCTGTCAAATAAATAAATAAATCTTAAAAAAAAAAAAAAAAAAAGAGGACCATCCAATACTATCTCCCTAATTTTGCCCCCCAAAACCCCAAAACAAACAAATAAACAAACCCAAACAAATGAACACCCAAGAGGTATATTCTGCAGAAACTCGAGGCAGAACTAGAAATGATAATAGCAATCATGTGGCAAGCATATAGTATGAGTTGGTCACATCACATTACTTAACTTTAATTATCGTAATTGCTCTAAATTCTTTTAAAAAATATTTATTTATTTATTTGAGAGAGAGAGAGAGAGAGATAGAAAGCAAGCTTGGAAAGGGGCAGAGGGAAAGGAGCAGACTTCCCATTGAGCACAGAGCCCGGACAATGGGGCTCAATCCCACGAAACTGAGATCATGATCTGAGCCATAATCAAGAGTTGGATGCTTGACTGAGCCACCAGATGCTCCAAAATAGTCCTAAAATTTAATTATTATTTTTGTCCCTATTTTAAGACAGAAACAAGACAAAAAGACAAGTAATGTGTTTAGAAACTTACAAGTAGTGAGGACTAGATTAGAGATTATAAAGTTCTGAACCCTGGCTCCCTTAGAATGAGCACAAAGTGCCTGTCCCTCCCAACATCTCATTATGAAATGTCTTAACAGTTTCAGAGAATTTTCTAAGACAGATAAAAAGTGGTATAAATACTACTGGAATAAGACACAGTAACTTATTTCAAATTTCTAGATTGTTTCTCCTCTCTGAACCAGAACATGGATCTGACAGGCAAATTCCTCAAAAGCCCCCAGTTAGCAGACTATTTCCCTGATCTAAATATATCTCAGCTAAAAAATGCTAGTCCAGCTAGTCAGATGAGAAAATGTCAGATATGTTTATCCTTGACATGAGGACAATACTCACCGGCCAAACTTCTCTGTGTTTCCTGTTTTTCCTTGTTGAATCACATGAATGAAATCATAGGTAAGAATAAAAGGCACCCGTTCCCTTTTAATGCCAAATTTAGACTTGAAATTTCCAAGAATATGTCCAAAGTCAATGTGGAAGAGCTGGAAAACAAATGGCACTTAATTTCTATTGTTTCTTTAGTTCCAAAGAGAAAGGCAATATTTCAGCAGTCTTAGACTCTCAACACCACACTGATCCTCAACTGAGCCCTTTTTTCACTCCTTTTATTGACATACAGTTGATACACAGTATTACATTAGTTTCAGGTGTACAACATACTGATTTGATAACTACATACATTACAAAATGTTCATGAGCCCTCTTCTCTTTTCAAAGGCTATTGGGTCACTTGAGAAGAGTGTTTCTATCATTCAAAGATCTATTTTTATACTCAGTAATAACCCAGACCAGATATTGAACTGCATTTACCCTGTGGGAAAGATAAATGTTTAAAAAGTGAAAGTAAGAAAAAAAAAAAAAAAGAAAGAAAGAAAAAAGAAAAAGAAAAAGAAAAATGCATCCAAATAATAAATATGTCTGATTTTAACCAACTGAGCCACCCAGGCGTCCCTAAATATGTCTGATTTTAAAAAGTCAAATAGTTCTCCATATCAAACTATTGTGGTCAATATTTCTACATATGGAAATAAAAAAATACAGCTTTGCCCTAATAGCCCCCTCAACACCCTGAGTGCTACTATTTAGAGGTAACTTCTCCCCACTCTTTCATGGGTTTTTCCTCCATTTTTTAAAAATGAAGTAAATTATGGATGGTAAAGACTTAGTACTTTGTGCTGATGTAATGCTATACAATGAGGCACTACTGTGCCTCGTAATTTCTGGTTAAATCAATACTCAGTGTTTATACTGTTCAGGCTATGTAAATCCATTTCAAAGCTAAGTCATGTGGCAATAGTATACTACAACTGTATTTCCTTTTTTGCCCATCTTTTTCCTTGACAAAGCTTTTTTTGGCTTAGTGTCCTAGGACCGTCTCAATAATTCTTCCCCAAATCATTTTTTAAAACTTTTTTAGATTTATTTATTCATTTGAGAGACAGACAGAGAGAGTCTGGGGTGGAGGGAAAGAGGGAGAAGGAGACAGAGTCCCAAGCATACTTC
This sequence comes from Lontra canadensis, assembly GCF_010015895.1. Classification (NCBI taxonomy): domain Eukaryota; kingdom Metazoa; phylum Chordata; class Mammalia; order Carnivora; family Mustelidae; genus Lontra; species Lontra canadensis. The sequence continues at coordinate 9,873,775 of NW_022631032.1, read as the reverse complement.
CCACTGAGTACAGGGCCTGAAGTGGGGCTCAATCCCATGACCCTGAGACTATGGCTTGAGGTGAAACCAAGAGTCAGACACTCAACTAACTGCACCACCCAGGTGCCCCTCTCCCCAAATCTTATACTGAAAGAATATGTCATTTTAAATAACTGCAATAACTTTTCAAACATTAGATAAGTGTTTATCACCTTACTTTAAGCAAACAACCAACAAATATATGAAGCAGATGGTATGTGAAACAAGGTTTGGGAAATAAAAGGAAAGCATGAAGACATGACTCCAAGAATCACTAAAGAATCTGCCTGGATTGCACAAGAGATTGTGCTGTATATAAGTAATAGCATCACTGAGGCCCTTAGCAGATCTAGGGAGCAGCTCACCTGGCCAGTTTTTTTGACCATAATGTTGTCACTATGTCTATCACCAATCCCAAGAACATAAGAAGCTACACAGTAGCCGGCACAGGACAAGGTAAACTCCTCAATGGCTCGGTCTAGGTCATCCCTGAAAAAAGAGAAAAAAATAAATAAAAGAATCAACAAAGGTTTTCAGTCTCCAAAAGTACAGGATGAGATCCAATTCACACTTCTGCTTCTTTTTTAATTGTGAGTAGAAAGGCAACACGGAGCTGCCATGAGCTGCAGTGAGTAGAAAGGCAATACGGAGCTGCTATGAGCAGAACATTCTGGATCAGCCAAGAGAGGGAGGGTGAACACTGCAGGAGCGTAGCAGAAAGGAGTCAGCAGGAAGTCTCCAAGACATCAGATAACTGGACCTCAGCCATTCAAACTGCTATGTCCTGGGGACTGAGCTTCACTGGGGTTGGGAGTAAGCTCAAATACATAACAAGAGGAGACCATCAGCTTTGCTGGCTGATGCTGGACTATAGGACATTTTTTGGTCAGTTTTGACCTAACCCTAGAACTCCATATTTAAGAGTTAAGTATTATAGTTACAACACTTTAAATCACTAACTTAAATTACAAGTTAGTAATATAGACCCTTTACAGACAAGGTCTTAAGATCAAAATTTGAAAACTAATCCTCATATTCAAGTCCTTTGGTTTTGCCAATGAATAAAATATAAATCTGACTTTTAAGTCTTTAGCCAAAAATACCTGCAGCGTTTTCCCCTCAATGTGAAATTCCTTAACGGTCCATGATACTATGTCCAACATAGTAACCAGTAATAACACAATTCCCAGCCCTGTTTTTTTTTTTTTTTTAAATTTGGAGCAATCACAGTCTACAAACTCACTTACTCCTACTGTAAAAATCTACTGAAAACTTACTAAGTTCATACACTCATGTAATTACAGAAGCTGACAAATTCAAAAAATTATTTTAAAAATTCATAAATTTAGACTGTAACTACTACAAGGCTCTGAAATTTGATCTAGATAAAGTAGAATTTAATGCTAACCATCTGTGAGCCTTTAGGAAGGCCTATTTGTCATTCTCATCTAACCTGAAATAAAGCAATAAATAACACTAACATTTCCTCTAGGACACTGATGATTCTACTTGAAAGAACAGTTATTTGTTTGGCTATTTGTTCAGAAGAATGGTAAACAAACTAACCCAGAATTGTATTCTTTAAGCCAGTTCAGAAGGGCATCTTTGTTGAAGGCTGCTGCAGCAGCCACATTGCTACTGTTCAGCTGAATGTCAGCAATTGTTTCAGAGGTGCTCACAACTTCAATGAGGCCAGAGCGATCTCCTGTCGCTAAGCAGCCATAAGGCAGCATCCTGAAAGGGAAAAAAATGGGCAGAGTCACATGTATATGTTACTCATAAAATGAAACTGTAACAGTTTTAAAGTTTCTTCTTTGATTTTTAAAAAGCTTTATTAGTACTGAAATGCTTGCCGTTTCTGTATTATTGTCATATGGAAAAATAAAAGTCCTATTTTCGGTTGGTGGGGGGAATCTCTTGGCCAACAGATGAAGTAGTTTACTAGAACTCCAATGTACCAGCTAGATGTATAATTTGTTATCCAGTTATTCTAGTGAAATATTCTATTTGTTTGTGTAGATGGACAGAAGCATATCAGATAAAAGAAAAGTCTTTTATTTTTATTCTAAACCATCCTTTATGGAGCACCAATAGGTGCCACAAAGCAGGCTAAGCACTTTACACATTACTTTTGTTAATGAATGGCAACTCTATCTTTCCAGTTGTTCAAGGCGACAATCTTAACGTCACCTTTGACTCATTCTCTTATGACCAGCATTTACCTACCTTGAAAACGTGTACTTAAGACTTCTCTGCCTCCACTCTTCCACCAGCTCCTACTAGACCAAATCAGCATCAACCCTTACTCAATTATTCAAGTTTCCTTATTAGTCTCCCTTCTCCCACACCATGGTTTGTTTTAAATGCAACAGTAATATAATCCATATAAAAAATATACATATTATGTCACTCCTCCCCATCAAAAGCTCTGCATTGGCTTCCCACCTTAGGGTGAAAGCTAACATGCTTGCCATAGCTCATAAGGCCCTTCACCTCTTCTTGTCTCCTCCCCTTGTTCACTTTATTCCTACGACACTGGCTTCCTTGCTTTCTTTAACCACAGCAGGAACAACATTCTGTCATTCCATTTTCTCTGCCTAGACCATCTTTCCCCAAGACCTCTATATGACTTACTCCCTTATTTCTTTGAAGTTTTTGCTGAAATGTTTCTGTCTCAGTGAGAAATTCCTGATCCTATTTAAAACTATGAAACTATCTGTGACACAACACTTACTATCTCTTCCCTGTTTCAATTTTCCTCTATAGTCCTCAACACTATCCAGACATCTTGTACACTTTGTTTCTTTATTGTTCCTCTCTCCATTATTGGATGGAAGTTCTACCAGGCAGGGATTTGTTCCCAGCTGTATCCTCAGTGCCTGAGAATGTGCCAGGCACAAAGCAGACTCTCAGTGAATATTTCTGAATGAACAGACAAATTTAATAACAAAATCCCTGTAAGGTAAGTTCCCAGTTTACAAATGAGAAACAAAAGCAATTTGCAAAAGGCCATACATTTAACTAAGCAACTGATCTAAGACTTAAAACTAGGCCTGCGTGGCTCTAAAATTATCTTTTAAACCCAAGAGTCTCTAGAGTCACTGACTTTATAACAGGCCTCTCAGACTGCTCTTGTGTAAAATAATTTTTACTAACTGATAAGGAGCATTCTGCTCTGAATTTCATTTATACAATTATAGAAAATAAGAATTTTCTCATATCTCTTTTAATCATTTTAAGGAGATTTTCTTTTACGACTTAGGTATTCACATTCTTCCCCTATTTATTAGGGTTTTAAATATTTTCCTTAGTGACTTACATGACTTCTTTATATATTAACATTATCCTTTTCTTCTTTTGGTTATAAATATTTTCTTCAGTTTTTTGTTTTTGTTTTTAAAGAGTATTTATTTATCTATTTGAGGGAGAGAGAGAGACAGCCAGAGAGGGAATATAAGCAGCGGGAGTAGGGGAGGGAGAAGCAGGCTTCCCACTGAGCAAGCCCTGATGCGGGGCTTAATCCCAGGACCCTGGGATCATGACCGAGGCTGAAGGCAGATGTTTAACAACTGAGCCACCCAGGCGCTCACCCCTTTATTCAGTTTTGTAAAAAGTACGTTATCTTTACAGCAACTCCAAATTAGAATGTGATACTTTGGGAAGTTCAAATGAAAGATGACTACAGAAAATGCAATGGATGGGATTCTAGAACTCAATAAATATATGGGTACAGCTATGTGCCATGCATTGTGTTTGCTGTTGGTGATACAGAAAGGAGCAAGAAAAAAAAAAAAGCATTCCTTACTCATACACAATGCGTATATTATCTTTGTATGAATGAGAACTGCCATGAAAACATGTCAAGAGTTAAAAAAGATCTCTATGAGGAGGAAGGACAGCAGGGCTGGAGGAAAATATAAGAGGAATACAAAAGCAAGGTGAGAACAAGAAACAGTGTTAGAAAGACTATGCAGGGCCCTATAGGTCATGTAAGGGCTTCTCTGTCATTCTCTAAAAGCACTGAGAAAGCTTTGAAGGACTTTATGAAAGAGGTGTGTGTGTGTGTGTGTGTGTGTGTGTGTGTGTGTGTTGGGAAAATGTATAAATGTATTACTGTAACAACCCATTTAAAAGAGCCGTATTTCTTTAAATAATCCCTAAGTTTCCATACAACCAAGAATTCAATTATTTTATGCCTCTTTTAGGCACTTTCCTAGTCTTAACAAAAGAAGTCTGGCAGAAGAATTGTCAAACTACATGTTGGCAGCCTGATATACCAATACACTGCTTTACATTTGCATTATTAATTTTTTCTTCTCCTTTTAAAAAGTTACCTTCAATAAGAAAAGTAGCTTGGAGCATGAAAGCTTTCCCAGCATCCCTGTCCTTCTCATGACACAACACATGTGAGGTAAACAGTGCATCGTTAAACTTTGGCTCACTTTCCTGCTTCTCCTCCCACCTCACTTGCAGCCAAACTGGGCAAAAATCCAACAACTTCCTCTTCAAAAGCATGTAATAATAAAAGCATTCAGTGTCTTGAGGATGAAACTCTCACAATGGGAAGGAAAAAACATCCTTGTTAGACAGACAGTTTGACAGAAGTCAAGCTGGGGACAAACTCCTGGAGTCTTGACCATCTTACATGGGCCCGATTTGCACTCAACTTCCACACTTCTTTTAAAGGCTGCAACAACAACTGGTAATGTTTCTTTTTCTTTGTCACTATCTCTGACCTAAGGAGCAATTTGTTGCCTTTCCACTAAACAAGAATTAAAATATAAATTCTAGGGGCACTTGGGTGGCTCAGTCGTTAAGCATCTGCTCAGGTAATGATCCCAGGGTCCTGGGATTGAGCCCTGCATCAGGCTCCCGGCTCAGCAGGAAGCCTACTACTCCCCTTCCCCACTCCCCCTGCTTGTGTTCCTTCCCTTGCACACTCTCTCTCTCTCTCTCTGTGTGTGTATCAAATAAATACATAAATAGTAAGTAATAAATAAAATAAAATAAAATAAAATATAAATTCTACAGCAGAGAGGATGGCAGCCCCATAACCCTACTCTCAGTGGGTATGTAGAAAATTTTCTCCGGCCTTGACTCTGACACATCAACCCAAATCAGAATGGTACCGGAGTCCCTTGCTTCCAAAGGAGGAAATTATAATTCCTTTACCTAATGTTTGCATTGCTTCCATCTTCTTCCTTAATCCTTCCTTCCAAGATTACCGATACCAGTGTCATTACAGAACTGTTTATTAGCACTCTTAAAAGGGAACTAAATCCCATTAATGTAACTCAGATGTAAAGTCACAATGAAGACAGCCATCCAAAATTCAGGTGGTGGAAGAAAATTGTCAAATCTACCAAAGGTCAGATAGATTTATATATAGACCACCGGTGAAACTTGACAGAAAAGGCTGAATATCTATTATTTATTGACTGAAAGAGGTCAGAGTGTTCTAACATACTGATGGCTTACAAATGTTCTAAAATTTGACATGACAGATACCAAGAGTATTTTTGAGACATCAGAGAAAAATGAAAATGAGAAATACGCACTTTCATTCATGCTAACATGGTACTGTTACAAGTACTAAAATATTCTGGTCAAAGTAATAAGTATAGAAGGTACCTGAAGATTTAAGATTGAAGTTAGAAGAGTTTGTGCTACGTGACCGAGTTTAACCTCAACAGCTGGCCAAAAGAAAACAAACAAAAGGAATACTGGAACACGTATTTATAGAAACAGTAAAAAAAAAGTTTGGTGAGAAAAACGTATTCATTTAGAAATGAACCCTAAAGAATTATAGTTCTACATATTTTAAAAACATGGGGTCAGAGTACAAGAAGTCAGCAAAGATCTCACTGAACAGACGAGTTCCTTTTTCTTGTTAGACACTTGTTGCTTCCCATAAGAGAAATACTAGGTTTGTTTCTAGCACTCCCACATGTGGTTTCCTCCCTTTGCCTGAGGTCACAATGAACTTCATTTGAAGCTAAATGAGCTTTACATTTGAGTAGAATGGGTAAAATAAAAAAGCTAAAAGAAAAGAAAAGGATTGGGGTTTTTAATTAGGCTGATGGAACTGAGACAGGCAAACCAAAGGGACCCCATGAAAGCAAAAGCTGTTTTGTTCCTTTTGCTTTTTTTTCCTGCTTCTATTCTTGCTAGGACCTGCACCTCTGCCCTACATATGCCTTAATGCATGTCTTCCTTGTAAGGGACAAAGTTAATGGTATCTTTGGAGTCTTCTAACACTGTAGGTAATATCTAAACCACTGTGTTAGGCATCTTAAAGCCAAGACCCTGGCCTCAAGTAATAAGTGACTTATGATGGACACCTGGACCTTGTCCTTATTCTAACTGGTTCCTGAATACCTGAGAGGACACTTAGGTCAGACCACCATCCTCAATAAAAACCCCCAGCCCCCAAACAAAGATAAGTCTCAGGCTCCTTTCCTTTCCAAGTGTCCGGGACAGTCCATCTATAACTGCTCTCCCTATTATCCTCAATAAACTCTGCTTTCACCTCCTGCTGGCTCCTGGTAAATTTCTGTCCTGCATGAAGCCAAAGACCCTCTTGGCTGGTCTTGTGGGATCACCCCTGGGTCCCTTGGACCTGCCTTGTAGGCATCAGAACTTTACTTTTTATTCATTTTTTAATTTTTTGAGAGAGAGATAGAGAGTGGGTGAGGGAGGGGGGTTTGCAGCAGGCAGAGGGGGAGAGAATCTTGAGGCTCCATGTCTAGCACGGAGCCTGACACAGGGCTTGATCTCGTAATCTGAGCTCAAGAGTCAGACGCTTAAACAACTGAGCCACCCAGGCTCCCTGTACACATTGAAACTTAAAAACAAAATTTTTACCTCAACCTTTCATAACTGAACACTGACTCCCCATATGCTCTGAATCTGCTTTTAGCAAAGGAGACTACTTTGTAGCTTACATGATAACTTTGGGAAGAACCAATGAATTACTAAACTAAGCTTGAAAAGTCTCCCATTTTTATGGGATAAATCAAGTAAAATCAGGGCATCTATGTGGCTCAGTCAGTTAAGTGACTGCCTTCAGCTCAGGTCATGATCCCAGGGTCTTGGAATCGAGCCTCACCTTGGGCTCCCTGCTCAGTGGGGGGCCTGCTTTGCCCTCTGCCTCTGCTGCTCCCCCTGCCTGTGCTCTCCTGCTCTCTGTCAAATAAATAAATAAAATCTTTTTAAAAAATCAAGTAAAATAATTTTTGCAGGAGTTTACTTTATAGGAAGGGTCAACAAACTTTTGGAGATTAAGCCAGTAGTAAATATTTTAGGCATTGCAGACTATTCAATTCTGCAGTTACAGCATAAAAGCAGTCACAGACAGTATGTAAACAAATGAGCTGTGGTTGTGTGCCAATAAAACTTTATATACAAACAGTGGGGGTTGGGGGGGTGCTGTAAACCAGATCCCTCTGGGTTTATGTCCTTCAGGCAGATTCACAATCACTCATTCCTCTTATCTATACTGTATTTCCTATGTGTATGTGCTTGACTAAAAAAAACTTGCTGCCTATTCCAAAATAATTCTACTTTTTACATAGCTGTATTAGAAATTCCTCCTAAATTAAAAGCAAAACTCTGTCACTTGTGGTACTCAAAGGGTCCTCTTTAGATAAACCATAATCTTATTTCCTTATTTCAATCACAAGTCCCATAAAAGTTACAATACCAACAGCAAATTGCTCTTTCTACCTCAACAGCATGGAAAGATCTAAGACTAAAACTCCTTTGAAGAAAAAAAACAGAAACAAAAACAAGTCAATGAAAAGTTATGTATTTGAAGCACCACAACACTTTGATAAACAAAGGGTTATAGAGCTGTCTCATCATGATTGCTTTCTTGCTTCTACTAGTAAAATGAAAAAGTGCCATGAAGTATACAGCCTGATGGACCCAGATTAAGAGTCTCGTGCTCAGGGAGCCTGGGTGGCTCAGTTGTTAAGCATCTGCCTTCCGCTCAGGTCATGATCTGGGGTCCTGGGATCGAGCCCCACATCAGGCTCCCTGCTCAGCAGGAAGCCTGCTTCTCCCTCTCCCACTCCCCCTGCTTGTGTTCCCTCTCTCGCTTTGTCTCTCTCTCCCTGTCAAATAAATAAAATCTTTAAAAAAGTCTCACGCTCTATCGACTGAGCTAGCCAAGCTGACAGGCCTAGATTTGAATCAGGCTCCTTCACTTAACATTTTTTAACCTTTGACAAATTGTTTAAAAGCCCTTGAGCCTTAAATTTTCTCATCTGTTAAAAAGAAGTAACACATGGGACGCCTGGGTGGCTCAGTTGGTTAAGCGGCTGCCTTTGGCTCAGGTCATGATCCCAGTGTCCTGGGATCGAGTCCCGCATTGGGCTCCTTGCTCGGCAGGGAGCCTGCTTCTCCCTCTGCCTCTGTCTGCCTGTGCTCGCTCGCTCTCTCTCCCTCTGTCTCTGACAAATAAATAAATAAAATCTTTAAAAAAAAAAGAAGTAACACAATCTTACACAGTTTTTTAAGTTACACGACATTACATATGTGAAGAACCTAATAGAACATCTGGCTCAGTCAATGAATAACAAGTGTTTTAAGTTTAAAAAATCCTAAAATATATTTAGTAGTGAAGAAAACAATTCAAGTTTCAAAAATTAATCAGAAAATACTCTTATAATCTTAAAGGGATAAAATCAATGACAAGTAAAATTGTTTACAGCAAACTAGTAGACTAAGCTGCTATAGATACTAAAATGCGTGCCTGAGTGGCTCAGTTGTTAAGCGTCTGCCTTCGGCTGGGGTCGTGATCCCAGGGTCTTGGGATTGAGCCCCACAACGGGCTCCCTGCTCAGCAGGAAGCTTGATTCTCCCTCTCCCACTCTCCGTGCTTGTGTTCCCTCTCAGGCTATGTCTCTGTCAGATAAATAGATAAAATCTTAGAGAAAAAAAAAAAAAGATAAAGTCAAAAATGTTTCATAAACAGTTACAGTTAAGGAAAGAAAAGGAGCTCTGGGTCCCAGAAATACAGATTATTCATAGCACTGGCTGAGGAAGTCACTGACTTGGTTGACATTTTAATGTCCATGAGAAAAGAGATACACTGTTGTGCCCAGAAGAGACAGAATCTGGACCTGAGATCCTAATACAAGGCTGAGGATCTGAAAGGGCTTTCAAGTGTCTGAAAAAGGAACTAGAAAATGTCTGCTCACTGATCAGAAGATGCAGCATGAAAGTCTGCCATCTACCCTGAGCACTGGATGGGGGGGAAAAAGTTTCATGAAAATGCAAAAACTCAAGACTTCCTACATTCTCGTGAGATCCAAGTATAAACTACCTGTGAAATCTGAGCGCATGAAGGCAAAAAGTTAAAATAAAAACTGACTGATCGTGTGTAAAGACCTTGAGAAACAGCACAAATTAAACTCAAACTCAAAATATTGTGAGAGGATACTTTCACGCCCTACAGAGCAAAGGACACTCAGAGAAAACACAATCCACACTAAAAGGAATTCAAAACCATTGTCAACTACACAACAAAATGAAACTGGACAATGTAGAAGAGAAATTTAGTCAACTAGAAGACCAAATATAAGAAACTACAAAGAATGACACCTAAAGATGGGAAATAGGTAAGACAAGTTAAGAGAGATGCAGGACAGAAAAGTCCAACACACCTCTACCAAAGTTGCAGAAGACTGTGAGGGTGGAAGCAATGCAATATTGAAAAATATGGATACATTTCGGAGGAACTAAAAGAAACCCATATGCCAACAAATTGCAGTAAAAACTGCAAAAACCAAAGGCAAAGAGAAATTTGTTTTCCACAATGGCCAAAAAAAAAAATACTATTTAGACTGACAGCAGTCTTTTACAAAGTAACAGAGGTCAGAATACCATGGAATAACATCTTCAAGATTTCTAGGGAAAGCATCTTAAATTTGGATTTTAAAATTCTATAACTAGGTGATGTCTGCAAAAACAGGAAGTTAAGGACATCTAAAAATCTGGTCTTCCATTAAAAGCAACAAGAACACTAGCCAAAAAATGTCACAATTGACTATTTAAGTAATATAGAAATGTAAGAAAGAGTTGAAGCAATCAGCAAGTGTTTATTGAAGAAAATAGCTGAATCTCAGCTGTTTTATATCATCACATAGTTCAATTTCCCACCCTCCCAGTTCCAGAGTAGACTTGACAATGAATAGTCCACAATCACAGTGCATACAGTAATCTACTAGCCATTAGAGGGGGCAAAATGGGGTTGGAGGTCCTTTGGCCCCATTTCTGGAGCTAACATTCTTCAAACTCTCTAGTGGTTCCCAGGAATAGCTCACTCACAATTCTCTTGTTTCTCTGATCTGAATCAGACCTCACCTACTGTGAAGTGCCGTTTACTGGGGTGTTTTGGAAAAAAAAAATCACTATCAACTAACACTGCAGCTATCTAAGGGGTAAGTAACAGCAGAAGTAAGTAACAGCTGGGCAAATAACAGGCTAACCAAAAAGCTTAGAGGAAAAAGCTGGGGAGTAAGGTGTCCATAGAGGACAGTAAAAAACTCCCAACATAATCATAGAAATCTACAAAGCCATGTGCATGAATAGGGTTTTATGCATACACAGGGTAGTGTACAGCGCAGCGAAGAATTTAGATGGTCATAGTTATCACCTCTTGCTAACATTCAGACATTACACAAGTTAGGGCTAAGACACAATTCTGAACTACCTGGCTGGCTGCTGAAGAACTACCCTAACACATAGAGCCTCTCAGTAAAGAACGGAAAACTTACAGATTTCAGGGACTCAAGGAAGCCTTGGTCAATTACTAGTTGACCAATAAACTAATCAAGGAGAGAAATCAGTAACCACGTATGAGCATACAAACTTTACATATAATTACTTCAGATAAAACATTAAATAAACAGACTGCAACAACACAAAACCCTAAAGAATGATTAGAATCTGATTTTCAGAGCTGCCAAATTAAAGTGTTCGGTTTCAACAAAAAATGTATGAGACATACAAAGAAACAAGAAAACATTACCCATACATAAGAAAAAAGCACCATTGGGGCGCCTGGGTGGCTCAGTGGGTTAAGCCGCTGCCTTCGGCTCAGGTCATGATCTCAGGGTCCTGGGATCGAGTCCCGCATCAGGCTCTCTGCTCAGCAGGGAGCCTGCTTCCCTTCCTCTCTCTCTGCCTGCCTCTCTGCCTACTTGTGATCTCTGTCTGTCAGATAAATAAATAAAATCTTAAAAAAAAAAAAAAAAGAAAAAAGCACCATATAAAAAATGTCCCCAAGGAAGCCCAAATGCTGAATATTTCAGACACAAATTTTAAAACTCCTATCTTTTTATTATTTTTTAAAGATTTTATTTACTTATTTGACAGAGAAAGAGAGATCACAAGTAGGCAGAGAGAGAGGGGGAGGCAGGCTCCCCGCTGACCAGAGAGCCCGATGCGGGGCTCGATCCCAGGACCCTGAGATCATGACCTGAGCCGAAGGCAGAGGCTTTAACCCACTGAGCCACCCAGGCGCCCCTATGACATCACATTTTAAGGGGCGCCTGGGTGACTCAGTCAGCTAAGCATCCAACTCTTGATTTTAGCTCAGGTCATGCAGGGTTGTGAGACTGAGCACCAAGTCTTGGGACTCCACACTAGGCATGGAACCTGCTTAAGATTTTCTCTCTCACCCCTCTCCCTCTACCCCTCTCCCCCAATAAATAAAAAATAAAAATAAATTAAAACACCTATTTTAAGTATGTTCAAAGAACTAAAAGAAACCACGTCTGAAGAACTAAAGGAAAAGTACAAAAATGATGAATCATCAAATAGAAACTATCAAGAGACACTAAAACTTTCAGAAGAAAACATAAATATAAACTTTCATGATATTGTATTAGGCAATGACTTCTTAAACCTGACACCAAAAACATAAAAAAAAAAAAAAAAGAAGAAGAAGAAGAAGAAGAAGAAATAGGGGTGCCTGGGTGGCTCAGTGGGTTAAAGCCTCTGCCTTCGGCTCAGGTCATGATCCCAGAGTCCTGGGATTGAGCCCCCGTCGGGCTCTCTGCTCCACAGGGAGCTTGCTTTCCTCCTCTCTCTTGCTGCCTGCCTCTCTGCCTACTTGTGATCTCTGTCTGTCAAATAAATAAATAAAATCTTAAAAAAAAAAAAGAAGAAGAAGAAATAAATTGGATTTCATCAAAATTAAAAACTTTGTGCATCAAAGGACACTATCAAGAAAGTATAGAGACAATCCATAGAATGCAAGAAAACATTTGCAAATAATTTATTTAATAGGGTTTAGGATCTAAAATATACGAAGGGGTGTCTGGCTGATTCAGTAGGAAGAACATCTGACTCTTGTTGATTTAGGGCTCATGAGTTTGGGCCCCTTGTTTGGGGGTAGAGATTACCAGGGGGGGAAAAAATGAGCAAAGGACTTAAATAGCTATGTCTCCAAAGAGAATATACAAATGGCCATTAAGCACATTAAAAGCTGGCCAACATCCTTTGTTATTAGGGAAATACAAATTAAAACCACAATGAGAAAACTAACAAAACTGCAAGCAGAAACTGACAAATACCAATCATAATATACCAATTATAATACACCAATTATAATATACCAATTATAATCTTCCAAGTGAAAATTAAGTAAAAATTTGATTAAAGTATAGATTTGGACACAGTTAACAAACTTGATAAAATAGACTGATTTATAACCTTACGGCTAATAATTATAGCATATGGAACCTTTTCACTCACAAATGGGATGTTTTGAAAATTGGACATTTTTATTAAAGCATAAAGAAATTCTTAAGAAATATGATACTTATTTATACTGACCACATAATTCTGACAATAAAGAAATAAAATCAAAAACCAGAAACAACAGCAACAAAAAAATCCAATGTACTTGGAAGTTACAGTAATTTAAACTAAATCAGGAGCTGAGCCACCGGAAAGATGGTAGCAGAGCAGGAGGACCCTAGGCTCACCTCGTCCTATGAATACAACTAGATAACTATCAAATCATTCTAAATACTCCAGAAATAGACCTGAAAACTGGAAGAACTAACTCTACAACCAAAGGTAGAGAAGAGGCCACATTGAAGAAGGTAGGAAGTACAGAGACATCATGTGGGAGAGAAATGGACTGTGGCCACTGTGGTGGGGAGGGAGCCATGGTCATGGAGAATGGTGACAGAGTACCACACAGGGGAGTGCACAAGGAAAACCAATCCCTGTAGCAATTAGCTTGGAAAACAAGAGAGCCCAAATTTTGTGAGATCTTAAAACCAGCAGGGCATAAAGCCTAAAGTTCTAAAGGTCAGCATTGGGGCTGTTCCTGGAGAGAAGGCAGGGCAAACAGCCTGCAACATAGAGCCTAGAAATAGCTATCTGAAGAGTGCATGGGGTACACAATAGGGAGGTTATTTGTTCATCTTGAAGCATCCCAGAGAAGCAGGCATCAAGGACAGGCCCCTCCAGAAACAAAGAAACTGGCAGGCACCCTGCACCTCAGCATAAGTAGAGCCTCCTGCTGGAATGAGCACAAAGCCAACACCCACTACCTAACTTGCTTACACCAAGTCTCATCTCTCTGTGCTCTGGCGGACCTGCCTTTCCCAGTCCTTCTTGCCTTAAGCCCAGCACAGCAGGACCCCTCTGTCAGAAGAATGCCCCAAGCCCCTTCTAGAACAACATCTCCCCACTCAGGAGTTATGCAGGGCATTGGTTCCAGAGCTCTAGTTAAAATCACATTCAGGCCAGGAACCAAACGCTGCCCACAAAAGGCAAAGAGAGCTTCTGCAGATGACTAGCCTTGATGATAAGAAAGCCAGTGGGTTAAGCCTCTGCCTTCGGCTCAGGTCATGATCTCAGGGTCCTGGGATGGAGTCCCGAATCAGGCTCTCTGCTCAGCAGGGAGCCTGCTTCCTCCTCTCTCCCTGCCTGCCTCTCGGCCTACTTGTGATCTCTCTGTCAAATAAATAAAATAAAATCTTAAAAAAAAAAAGAAAAGAAAAGAAAAGAAAAAGAGCCAGGGCACAATAGCACAGCACATGCAGCACACGTTGGAGACACTCCTGGAAGTGCCAGGCCGTGTAGAACAGGGGACACTACACTTCAGGGCACTACGGGACCTCTTCTTAAGACCATTACCCTCAAGAACAGGCGATGTAGCCAGCTTTCCTAACAAATAGAAGCAGGCACAGCAACTTCGACAAAATAAGAAAGAGGAATATGTGCCAAATGAAAGAACACAACAAGGCCAGGATTACAGATCTAAGTGAAACAGAAATAAGTAACATGCCTGATAGAAAATTTAAAGTACTGATGACAAAGACACCCCCTGGACTTGGAAGAAAGACTCAAAGACCCTTAATACAGAGATTAAAAAAATAACCAGAGATGAAGAGTGCAATAAACAAGATTAGAAACATGCTTGATGCAGTAACAGCAGGCTGGAAGAGCAAAGGAAGGAATTAACGATCTAGGAGAAAGAATAATGGAAAGAAATCAAGATGAATAAAAGAGAGAAAAAAGAATTATGCAAAATGAGAATAGACTTAAGGAACTCAGTGACTCCATCAACTGTAGTAACAGTCACATTACAGGATTCCCAGAAGAAGAGAGAGAAAGGGGGGCAGAGTATTTATCTGAAGAGATAATATCTGAAAACTTCCCTAATTTGAAGAAGGAAACATATCCAAATCCAGGAGTCACAGAGAACCCCCAACAAAATCAATAAAACCAGACCCACGCTGAGACATATTAAAATTAAAATGGCAAAATATACGGATAAAAATTTTTAAACGCAGCAAGACAATACCCAACTGATAAATTTTTGAACACTACATCTGAAACTAATGATGTACTATATGTTGGCTAACTGCATTTAAATGAAAATTTTTTTTTAAAAGCAGCAAGACCCCATAAGGCAATCAGAGGATTTAATTATTTTTATTTTTATTTTTATTTTGAGAGAGCATGAGTGGGGATGGGAGGGAACAGTGAGAGGGACAGAGAGAATCTTAAGCAGGCTCCATGCCCAGCATGGTGACCAACGCAGGACTCAATCTCACAACATGAGATCATGACCTGAGCCAAAATCAAGAGTCAAATGCTTGAGTCAACTTGATTGTCAAAAAGTCAGTACAGAACAAACACAACTAAAGGGAAATCATAAAGAGGTAATCAATGATAAAACAGAAAAAAGATCAACAAAATTACAAGCTCCTTCTTTTAAAATACTAAGAAGCACACCTCTAGAATAACAAAAAAAAAGAGAGTGCACATAAAATAATTTTATACATGCAAAAAAGGAGAAAAATTAAACACAGAAGAGGTTTTAAAATTAAAAGAGGCTGTTATAAAAGATGTATGATGATAAACTTGAAAACACTGATGAACTGGACAATTTTTAGCCTCTAAATTAAGTCAAGAGGGAAAAAAATCTGTTGAGTCCAATAACCATTAAGAAAAATCATAGTCAAAAAGACCTGGACTCGGAAAAAAACAACACCAGAACCAAACCTTTGCAGGGACGGAAGAGGGAAAAGCACACTACAAAATAAAATATAGAAGAGTATCTTTCTTTTAAAAGATTTTATTTATTTATTTGAGAGAGAGAGAGCATGAGAGAGAGCACGAACAGGGTGAGCGGCACAGGAAGAAGCAGGTTCTCTGTTGAGCAGGGAGTCCTATGTGGGGCTCAATCCCAGGACTCCGGGATCATGACCTGAGTCAAAGACAGATGCTTAACTGACGGAGCCACCCAGGCACCCCCTAGAAGAGTATCTTTAAAGATAACTGCACAGAGAAAACAATTTTTAAAAGTTAACAAAAAGTATAAACCTTAAAGGAATCTAGGTAATTTATAGCAGAGAGAAAAACACAGTACTTTTCAACACTGAAAACACAAAGAACCAAGCTATTTATAAAAAAAATGCAAATTTAAATTCTATGAGATACCATGTTATATCCACTAGATTTGCAAAAAATCAACAAGTCTGATTGGCAAGGAGATATTTCTGGGTGAAAGTGTAACACTGGTACAACCATTTGGACAATGGTGGTCAATGTGAAAATACACATGCCTTATGATGGAGCAATTCCACTTCCAGCTATATAAACTAAACATCTCTTCCATATGTGAAGAGTGAGCTGTTGAGAATTGTTCAAACTCAAGCTTTTGTTATTGTTGAAAAAACAATCAATGTAAATAGCTAGTAACAGAAGAATGGATACATCTTTATATTTATTCAAAGTATTAGTAAAGAAGTGAAGGTAAGAAATTAGAACTTCACATATTAATCTTAATAAATCCCCCAAAATGTTGTGAAGACAAAAAGTAAAAGTTGCATGTGATATAATAGCATTTATTTAAAGTTCAAAACATATAATAGATATCAAACATATAGTTAAAGCCTAAAAATATACATATTACAGCTTTAAAATAGTGGTTAATTCTGAAACGTGAGAAGGCAGAATGGGATGAGAATGCATTAACTTTATCTGCATGTTTAATTCCTGTTTTAAAAACAGTAGGAAACATGTTAATAACTCTCATGTAATTGCTAAAGATATATTTATTAAGTCCCAATGTAAAAACATAAAAATAGTAAGTTATTTTCTGTACTTCCATGTATGAAATAGTCCACAATTTAGAAAAATAAAAGAATTAAGTAAAAGAGAAAAAGGTAAAACCATCAACTAGCATAGAAAAAAGTTTAAAACTGTACGGACCTGTATTACTATCACGAAACATGCTGTTTTTTAATCCTTGATTTAAAAAAAAAAAAAAAAGAGTACAAGCCCACTGAAGAAAACTACAGAAACAGGTACATGAAGAGTGCCTGGCTAGCTCAGTCAGTAGAGGTGCCACTATTGATCTCTGGGTTGAGTTCAAGCCCCACACTGGGTGTAGGAATTACTTTAAAATGTTAATGGGGTGCTTGGTGGCTCAGTGGGTTAAGCCTCTGCCTTCGGCTCCGGTCATGATCTCAGGATCCTGGAATCAAGCCCCACGTGGGGCTCTCTACTCGGCGGGGAGTCTGCTTCTCCCTCTCTCTCTGCCTAATTGTGATCTCTGTCAAATAAATAAATAAATAAAATCTTTAAAATAAAAAATAAAAAAATAAAATGTTGAGAAAAAAAGGAAAGAAAAAAAGAAAAGAAATAGGTACATGAAGGGTCAAATTGTCTTTAATTACATCACCCAGAAATAATGTCTATTACCATTTTAGTTTGTCAATATATATTTTTTAAATTTATTATCCCAAAATTTTTTTGGAAGATTTTATTTATTTACTTGACAGAGAGAGAGGGAGATCACAAGTAGGCAGAGAGGCAGGCAGAGAGAGAGGGGGAAGGAAGCAGGCTCACTGCTGAGTAGAGAGCCCGATTAGGGACTCGATCCCAAGATCCTGGGATCATGACCTGAGCGGAAGGCAGAGGCTTAACCCACTGAGCCACCCAGGCACCCCAGTTTGTCAATATTTTAGCATGTCACTTTTCAGTGAGCTCTTAATACAACTGAAATAATTCTATGAAAACACTTCTGCACCTCACTTTTTTTTACTTGACATTTGAAGATAAGCATTTTCTCCAAATTGTTAAGCAATTCTCTATGAACAATAATGTAAAATACCTGAAATACTTGGTCATATGAGTACATTAGTTATTTTTTTTAAGCTTTCTTTATTTGAGAGAGAGAGAGAGAAAGGGAGAGAGAGATATGGTGGAAGGGCAGGGGGAGGGGCAGAGGAAGGAGGGGACAAGCAGACTCCCTGCGGAGTGGGGAGCCTGATGTAGGGCTCGATCCCAAGTCCCTGAGATCATGACCTGCGCCGAAACCAAAAGTCAGACACTTAACCACAGTGGTCTAATTTTCTTTTTTTTGTAAATAAAGCAAGGATGAATATCCTTGTGCATAAATTTCTGTCCACATTTTTAATTTTTTTTTTAATAGGCTCCGCACCCAGCATGGAGCCCAATGCAGGGTTTGAACTCACCATTCTAAGGCTGAGCTGAAATCAAGACGCAAAGGCTTAATCAAGTGAACCACCTAGGCACCCCTCCACATTTCTAATTTTTTTTTTTTAAGATTTTATTTATTTATTTGCCCAGAGAGAGAGATCACAAGTAGGTAGAGAGGCAGGCAGAGAGAGAGGGAGAAGCAGGCTCCCTGCAGAGCAGAGAGCCCAATGTGGGGCTCAATCCCAGGACCCTGAGATCATGACCTGAGCCAAAGGCAGAGGCTTAACCCACTGAGCCACACAGGTGCCCCCACATTTCTAATTTTAAAGTAAATTCTGGAAATACTGGATAGAGGATATAAAAAAAAAACTTGATACAGGGAGGTTTATATTAATTTACAAAGGTATATGAAAATATTTGTGTTTCTGTTGCCTCAATGGTCTCTTAGACAAGTTTATCATTTAACAAAATCTTTGCTAGGAAATCAGTGGTATCCAACTCTTCTTGTAATTTGTACATCTATGCTGGAATTGACTGTGCTCACATAATTTTTAGTGTATTTATTTTATATCCTGTATGAACAGCCTTTTCACATCTTTTCTCCGTATCTCTTTCTATAAGCTTTTAAAATATTTAGGATTATTACAGACTTCTACCCTGTTCATTATTAATATTATGCCCAGTGTAAGGCTTGACATTTAATTTTTTAGGTTTATAAGATTCAAACCTATATTGTTATACAAATGCAATCAACATTTCTTTTTGTAATTATCTTCATTTGCTCCTCACCTTAGAAGATTTGGTAATGATTAAAGTTTTAAAATCCATTATGTTGGACACCTGCATGGCTCAGTGGGTTAAGCCTCTGCCTTCGGCTCAGGTCATGATCTCAGGGTCCTGGGATCAAGCCTCACATGGGGCTCTCTGCTCAGCAGGGAGCCTGCTTCCCCCTCCCTCTGCCTGCCTCTCTGCCTACTTGTGATTTCTCTCTCTGTCAAATAAATAAATAAAATCCATTATGTTTTCTTTTTTCTGTTGCCATAAATCTGTTCTGCTGTCTACCCCTAATAATGGTGACAAGCTGAAAACCCTAAAAGAACCCCTAAACACTTCCCTTTCCTAAAGGTAGTGGAATCAATGTTACCAGGCTAAGAAGACAGGCAGGCCCTTCTCTGGCTTTGTCATTCCCAGGACCACCGGCCAGTGCATCCTTCATGAGAGCACCTTTAAAACCATAGGTTAGATAGAGCATGACTCCTGCTGTCTGTCCAGGGTTTACTGGAAGTTCAAGCCTCTTTCTTTCTGGAATCTCTGTACATATATAGTTTTACATCTGATGAGGCTTCAATAAGACAATGTATTTGACAGTACACTATAAACTGTAAAATGCTATATAAATATAACCATGAACAACAATTAATAATAGCAGGAGAGAAGGAATAAAAAGGAAGTTTTAAAAATTCTGCTGGGAGGAATACAACATGAGACAAAAATAAAGTCACTAGAAATCTCACCGAAGATCCAAACCAGCTTCTTTCCAAAGTAAATCCATCAAGCGCAGCATCTGGAGTGTCAACATATCTTGTCGTAAATCTAAGGGGGGGGGGTAAAAATCCTGCTTTATTATAAATACTTCTCAATTTTTGTCTCATAACATTAATTCAAGATTAGCTAATTCAGCCAGACGTAACTAAAACCATTGACAAATATTGTGCTAATACTTTCCCAAAATTTTAATGCTGACCATATTTATTTTGTTAAATGTTAAGTTTGGGGCACCTGTGTGCTCAGTTAAGTGGCTGCCTTCAGCTCAGGTCATGATCCCAGGGTCCTGGGATCCAGCCCCACACTGGGCTCCCTACTCAACGGGGAGTCGGCTGCTTCTTCTGCCCCTCACTCTGCTCTCATGCACTCTCTCTCTCTAATAAATAAATAAAATCTAAAAATATATATTAGGTTTATTGGTTAGTATGTGCCCATAACACTAGTAACTAAATTAAATTGAACAATATTTTTATTTTATTTTATTTTTTTTAAGATTTTATTTATTTATTTGACAGACAGAGATCACAATTAGGCAGAAAGGCAGGCAGAGAGAGAGGAGGAAGCAGACTCCCTGCCGGGCAGAGAGCCTGATGTGGGGCTCGATCCCAGGACCCTGGGATCATGACCTGAGCCGAAGGCAGAGGCTTAACCCACTGAGCCACCCAGGCGCCCCTGAACAATATTTTTAATTGGGGCAGCTGGCTGCCTCAGTCAGTAGAACATGTGACTCTTGATCTCAGGGTCATGAGTTCAAGTCCCATGTTGGGTGTAGAGATTACTTAAGGAAATTCTCACTGTTTCACTTTCATGAAAATTGTACAATTTTCATTGTAAGCTATTATACTAATTGTATGGCTACTGTAATACCATATAACACAGTCATGCTGTGTACAGCATCCATACAATTCACACTGCTAATTTTTTTCTTTCCTGGTTGTATTTAAAAATACACAGAAAGTTCTTAAAAATCACTGAAGTGATTATATAATGGGTTACAGAACTCTCATAGTCAATTTTATTTATTGTATCTAAGGATAATTTTCAGCTAACAGAGGGCTGTGAAAGTACTGATTTCTACACAATGACATTCACATGATCAAGTGGGGTTAGATGTCTAGCAAAACACTACAAGTTCATTTTAAAATAGACATAAACACATTTACTTATGTTCCTTTAATTCCTTTTAATAAACCCAACATACAATACTATAATCCTTTTGGACATGAAGAACCTGAAGCTCAGTGAATTTTATGTGACTTGTCTATAATCACACAATAACAAGTGGTGGTTGCCATAACTGCCTTCTGATTGGTGTAATCACCTCAGAGGCATTCCTTTTGAAAATACTTGTCAGTAAAATATTTTAATTAAAATACAAAACTATGGCAGCAATATCAAAATTGTTACCACTGAAACAGAATATATGAATATACCACTGAAAATACTCTCTTGTACTTCACAAGCTTTTTACCATATTTTGTAGGGGGTAAAAAAAGATTTATTAGAACAATGTATATAAGTAAGCTGTAAACATTATTTTCTAAGAGGAAAAAAAAGGGATTTAAGACATGCAAAATTCAACCTTATGACCACTGATCGCATCTGTTACACATTTACACATCACCTTTCAGATAAAGCAAACTGACAACAAATGAAAAATACTAAGGAATTTGGTACCGTAAAAACCTCAGTACATACCATCACCATTTTTAAAAATCACTCCAACTGAATCTTCACCAAACACTTTGTTGTTGTAAACGAGCCACAAAGGCTTCATTTTGGAATCCATGTATTTACACTTTTCAACACTGAAATCAAACAAGGGGAAAATTAGCCCACCTCAACTTAAAGAAATGGCAAGACTGTATATTAGATGTGGGGAAAACCCTCACCTGTTTCACTGAGCTCTGCAGAAGTCATAACTAGAACATATCCTCCTGGTAAAAAAGTAACTAGGATGACAGTTTTCACTGGCATGTAGTGATGCCAGATGGGCTAGACTGAAAACCCGGATTCATCCTTCTCACTACCTACATTTAAAATTCCTCCTTTTCTTTCTTTATTCTTCCTTATGTTATTATATATAGTCAATAAAAACCAGATCATATCATTGGATTAAAATTAGGAATATTATGAGTTCTTGACTTCTTAAAGAGATCAATTTTGAATACTGACATATGAGAGTATTTATCATTATCTTTCTATTAGTACTTTTGAAGGGAATAAAAAAGCAAGAAAATCTTTCAAATTAATTTAAGATCTCATTTTGAAATAGGAAAACAAATTAGTAAAAAATCTATGATGGTTGCCAACATTTTGCATACACAGGATTTTTAACTCTTAGAAACCAGTAATATAGAAAACAAATTTAGTCACATACAATTGAAAGGAAAGTAACATGCAGTAAGTTTTATGAACCCCACAGGTAAATTTAGCTAATAGGTATACATCCTAATGCATACAAGAATAACCTTTGAGAAATTTAAGATTTTCCTTCTTTAAATATATTGTACTTATGGAGGCTAACAGCTAGGCCTACTGCTCCTGCAAGTCACTCAGAAATCCTTTCTGCACTGCTATTTTCATGGAAAATTCACTGAGCACAGCAAAGATGGTCACTTACTAGAGTTCTGAGAGGATAACACATGGATTCAGAGGCGACTGCAGGTCAGAAAGGGCTTCCCGGTAAGCATTCTGTTTTAAACAAGTATGCATGGCCTCCTTCCCTTTGGCTCTGTTTAGCTTCATTGCATTCAGTTTGATTAAGCTATTTAAAGTTTTTAACTTATTGAGTGCTTCAACCTGAAAAATAAGTGTCCCCGCCAACAAAATTTATTTATGGTTAAAAATAATATAAAGTACCATAGTTTCATGTGATCATATTATTTCATAACCACTCCCTTCCTCTCCCCAACACAAACATTTGACAACCAACCAAAGTAAAATCAGTGCTTGGTTTATGACAAACATACTAGAAACAATGGAGTAAAAATCTCATTTTTATCACGTTACTTAAAGCACAATTTTTCAAGTGTTCTTTAATCCTTTTCTTAAACGAAATCTTAAAAATCAGGGGAAAGTAAAGGGACACACATTGTGGTTAAGAAGGTAAGTATGGGGGCGCCTGGGTGGCTCAGTGGGTTAAAGCCTCTGCCTTCGGCTCAGGTCATGATCCCAGGGTCCTGGGATCGAGCCCCGCATCGGGCTCTCTGCTCAGCAGGGAGCCTGCTTCCTCCTCTCTCTCTGCCTGCCTCTCTGCCTACTTGTGATCTCTGTCTGTCAAATAAATAAATAAAAAATCTTTAAAAAAAAAGAAGATAAGTATGACAAAGAACTCAGCACTCTGCAGCTCAACGAGTAGTAGAATTTGAAACACAGTCTGAACCACTCCATTTGGCCAGCTTCATAGTATAAAAGGAAAAGCTGTATACAAGTAATCCTGGGGTTCCTGCCATTCAACCTTAACATCTAGTTCTTGTCATCACTCTGGTGTAACATGTTCTCAATATACTCTTATATTCTCTTTCCATGAGTAGTACAGTTAAATGAATTATTGTGTAATAAAACAAATATGAATATAGAGAACAGTATTTGTTGTCCAAGTCCACATTACTTATTTTTATTTTACTCTAGCTATAAAAACTTACACAAATTAAAAAAAAACTTATGCAGTTAGTACAAGGTCAATCAACAGCGGCCAACTCAATGAAAACCATTGTGTTTAAAAGTCAACTTCACTGTTTAATAACTAAGGTCTTTCCATGTCGTGTTATGCAAAAATCCATTAGAAACAGCCTTGGCCAACCATAAGCCATAAAAAAGACATTTTATTTTATTATTATGTTATTAAAGCTGAAACAGCTTGTTAATATAAATGCATTTATATTAACACATAAATCAACTATAACAAGCATATAAAACATGTACACAACAAACACTATGAACACCTTGGCCTGAATTTCCATTAACAGGAGATTTATTTTATAGATTGTTTTCATTTTCAAACTTTGCTTCTATGAGAAGAAACCACTAAGACTCTGTAGGGAGATGAATTCAGTCATGCAGTTTTTACAGACAGGCTTGCTCACAGGAAACTGGAAGGTTCTATGTAGCTTGATGAAAATCGAGAGGGCTGAAGCTTGCCAAGTTAGCCACAGACACTCCATTTCTCAACAGTTTCAGGAGCTGCACAAACACTGGTGAAAAGGGAACCAGTTGAAAAACAGACTGTGCAAACAGGAACTTTTTGAAGTATTTCAAATTTGAATTTCTTCTATGTTTGTACAGTTGGGAATTTTAAGGCCCCATCACTAATTGTGTTGATATCCATTTCCTGGAATAGTGTCCTAAATACCCACGTGGCCGTAAGTCAAATACTTTTAAGTGTTTTGACACCCTGTCCTTCCACAGGTTTACAGTGATAACAAGAACCGCCAATGTAAAGTGTAGAGTATTCCCTTTGCTACTCATCAGTTAGGAGTAAAAATAATGTGATCATACATATATCATATGTTTGATGTTATAGAAGTCAAGCTGAGGTTCCCAAAGAACCAAAGAAATGTATGGTGTGGTTTGATCATGAGTGAAGTCAATGAAGCAGGACCTCATCAAGTTGGGCCTTATACGCTTTGTTAAAAAGTTTGGGGAAGATCCCTCTACATGCTAGGTGAGATACTGCTGTATTCACGAATCAATTAATAAAGCTAATAATTAAAATATACTCAGTTGAATTTTTTGTGACAACTTCAAGATCTGAAGCAAACTTCCCGTGGCATTCAGGGATGAGAAACGCGGGTGTGGTACTGTGAACCATATTGAATTTACTATCTTTCTCACCATTTTCCTCTCAGCTCTGAGCTCTGCTCTCTTTGCAAGTTCCTGATCTAACTGGCTTTCCTTTATAGGGCAGGTCAGATGGAGCTGGCAGATAGCTCTGCCCAGAGCTCAGCTTAGCTGGCGGTTCACCCTGAAGCCCAACTGAGCTGGCAGACGGGGCTGCCCAGAGCTAAGCCCCTAGCCTTTCAGAATACAATTTCCCAGGTGGAAAACCCCAATCTTAGTTCTGTCATTGGATTCCACATTGGAAACTGCTGACAGTTTAGTCTGCAATTCTCTATTTGTTTGGAATCCTTCCCCAGATTCCATGTAGGGAAATGCTAGAGGCAGCTGTGGTTCTCCATTTTATTTGGAATTAGTCCATACTCCATATTCCTTGCCATTTGCTCATTTATCCCTTCCCCAGTCCAAGGTTTGATGGGAACTGGTGGTACATACAGGGCCTTCTCTTGGCCAGGACAAATTAACATTTCTTGGTCACTGATGATCTATTAAGGAGCATATGTTTTTCTGTCTTGTTTTATATAGATAAAGGCTACTTCCTCTGAGGGAACTCAGAAGTCCAAAAGCTACAAAAAACAGGGCAAGCAGTCAAGGCTATTAGAGCATCTGCCACTTCAAGTAATAGGGTAAGCTGGTCATGGAATGTGTTAGAATGACACTAGGTTACCTGCCAACAGCAAGAAAACTTCTGTGCAACAGGTATATTGTAACACATCCCACAATTCCCAACCTCACCACACGCCCCTCTTAGGTATTAGTTTGGCTCCAAGAAACCCAAAGGTCTAGCTAAAACAAATAGGATCCTAAAGAGTTGAGCACACCACCTTCCAGCACAACTGCTTATTTTATGTCTAAGAATTACATGTAGAGGTCACTTTTAGATAACAGCCTTGAGCAATGAAATGCAGAACAAGGCAAAGGGGCCCACAGTGGGTACCTGGCTGAATACAGACAGGTGACCCACTTCAAAATATCCATAAGCCCTGAATGACCAATGGGCTATTCACAACCAGGCACACTTACCAAAAAGGGGATAATTCCATAGGTCCCCATACCTCCTCACCTTCCCCCTTTAAAAACAGCCCCCACCCACTGCCTCATTGCAGACTGTTTTTTGTGGGTTTTTTTGCTGTCCTATTCACTGCTCCCTTGCAGTGTATTCAATAAACGTCTATCTCCTTTGTTCTGCCTTGGGTGAATCCTCTTACCTCCCATACTATCAGCTTCTAGGCTACCATTACCCCACGTTTGGGGGCCTCCATTTGATCGGGAGTGACAACACACTACAGTCCTAGAAATTTCAGATAGCTAGTAAAATGGCAAAATCTTACTGAAGAAAACCTGGAAATATAATGGCCATTATGTGGAAATTTCCAATTAGATAAAACACGTAAGAAATGCACTTGAAATCAAGCATTTCCAAATTAAATAAACAGAATGGGATATGCACTTATAGTATGAAGCAGCCTCTAAAAGCTTCAAAATTCCAAAATAGTTTCATTGAAGATTCAATGCAAAAGACTAATGAAAAATTAAAGAGAAAGGGTATTTAAAACAAAAACTGTAACAGACAGAGGCATAAGACTGACATAATTTCTACTGTTCCCCTTTATCCTTAATTTGAGTATCCATTCTACTAACCCTCTGTGTGAATTGCCTTTCTACTCTAAAGAGACTATTAAACAGTTAGCTTATAAAATGAGACCACCTGAGGCTATGGGCCATTCTCTTCTCCTAACTTTCACATCTTACTCAAAAGCAGAACTAAGGGCCACAAAGAATTTCTTAAACCCAGGAGAGGATTCTGAAAATTTCTATAAGCGGATTACTCCTGGAGCCCAGGGAAGAGAGGGAAATAAAATTTCACATTATCCCTTTCTTTCCAGTTCCAGACCAATTGGTTATTGATCCTTTCTCTCCCAGAGAAAAGTATTTCTTTCTTGCCTGCTGGTCTTGTTTTATATCCTAAGGCTTGGCTTTCTGCTCACCTGAGCTATGTAAGTTGTTGTTGTGTTTTTTTGTTGTTGCTGTTGTTTTGGTTATGTTTAGGAGTAACTCTAGATCTCGTGAGGATAACATCTTTTGCATATACTTTGAAGATGCCTCGTAGATCCATGGTATTGATCAATACTGCCAGAAACAGCTAACTTTTGTCAAGGTTGAAACCTGACAAGATATTTGAAAGGACTTTAATAACTTTATGGTGAGAAATTTGCCCAAATTGGAAGATATTATTCAGAGCTTGATAGGAATTTTTTAGGCCTTCTCCCCTACGGTTACCCAGCAGAAAAGAAAAACACTCTAACATAGGTGCATAGATGTTATTAGCCCTTTGGTATCATTTAGGCAGCAACCCAAGTCCTTGAGGAATTGAAAACAGCTGTTTTTGTTTTATAAGTCTAGTCTTTATAGGACCAGAGACATGGCCAAGAAGCAACTCAAAATCCATCAATACTTTTTACCAAACCCAAAACCTCCCACTTATCTCAATAGCCTTGTAAGTATTATGAATTCTGGCTTTAAGAAAACAAAAATCATAGGAGGAGCCTGCATTTTTTCCCCTGTGCCTTTGAAGTACTACATGTCCTACCTGAGTCCTCTCCATAATTCTTATCTAGACCATCTCTTTGACAAGTAAACTTCAGGGAGGTAATCCTTATCAAAAGGGGAAAAAAAGGGTCATTTGGAACTTGACTTGTTAAGAACAAATACAATTCTTAAGTCTCTTCTCCACAAGTATTAGAAAACGGTTTTAGGCCCCTAAGCAGGTAATCTGAACTTATTCTATCTATCAGAAAAACAATTTTGAGCCAACTATTTTTCATAAACAGTGAGTTTTGTATTATTATACCTACTTCATGGTAGTAATTTAAAGCCATAAACTATATAAAGGTCTCTGTTTACTTCCATTTGTGTTGGTATGTGTGTTCATACATGTGTTTTATTTTTATTTTTTTAAAGATTTTATTTATTTATTTGACAGAGATCACAAGCAGGCAGAGAGGAAGGCAGAGAGAGAGAGGGAAGCAGGCTCCCTGCCGAGCAGAGAGCCCGATGTGGGGCTCGATCCCAGGACCCTGGGATCATGACCCGAGCCGAAGGCAGAGGCTTTAACCCACTGAGCCACCCAGGCGCCCCCATACATGTGTTTTAAATGTGCAGTATTTTCTACCTCCATATGGGACTGCCAAAATTAATTTGTAGAAAAGCGCTGTTTGTGGCTTAAAAAAAAAAAAAGGCACTTATATAAATTTAGGCTTCACAAAATTCTCAGAAATGTAACAGAAACTATCCCAGAAGTTTTTCAAGTTCACATGCTCTGAAATAATTTTTGGTAAATTAAAGCAAGTTTCAGTTTGTTGCTTGAGTGGAAACAGGCATATCTTTAGAGTTATCTACAATGACTATAAGGTATATAAACAACTTTTATTCTACCTGAATTTTCTAGCTAAATTCATGTACTTCTGTCTTAATTTGTTGGCAGAAAAATAACTTAGAATGATGGCTGATTTTGTCTAATGTCTCATGAAGTTTTCGTGGGTAAAATAAACAACTGTTGAGAACAAATGATTTAAACAGATTAAGTGGAATAAGAGTTAATAAAGTTTTTAGCAACAATTATATTTTATTGTATATGTACTTAAAAACAGCTTCCCAAATCTCTGGTAACTTGAAATTTTAGTTTTGCTGAGTTAAAGTAACAGAAATCTGCTGAGTATTTATGTCACGCACAAATAAGAAAATACTGAAATATTAATTACTGAACATAGGTTTATCTACTTGTGGCTTCTTATTAGAAACTAAAAGATATTTGGATGTGCTAGTGCACTGGAAAATTGAAAAAGGCATATGCTTCTAGAAATTATGAAATGTATTCATAAACTTGCAAATCTAAAGAATGCTGGTGTTAACAGTTCATAATTTCTTCTAGATTTTTACCAGGAACTAAGGTTCCTAAAAGTTAAGAGTTCTAATTAATATATATAATTAGAGCCAGCAGAATTAAGGGAAACCTCTCCATATGCAAAGAAAGCAAAATGTGTGTTTTTGGTAAAATAAGGTATGAGAAATGAAGATACATTTTTGAGGGGTAAAAAGTTGTAGAAAGTTTGTGAAAAATAAATCTTTGGAAAGGTATTTTATATGTGGTCAGGGCTAAGACTGGAATGAGTAAGTTTTAATGTTAAAAGTAAGCTGGTATAAAATTAGAATTTCGTTTTCTCTGTTTTTTATTTTTTAACTTTTAGTGTACTTTTGATAATAGAGTATAGAAGTTTCTTTACCTTTAAGTGATCTGCCTAGAAAACAAAGATACTGTATTTTAACAAAATAACTTCCTGTGGTTGCCATCTTTATCAGGTTGTTGATTACTTAAGAAAACTGATTCTTCTCAGTATTAAAAGAGCTAAGTGTTGCTAATAGCTAATTAAGTATTAAGTTTCATAATGATCTGTGATCCTATCTAACTACTCAAGGGCTTTAAAACTTCATTTCTCCCCCACCACAAACTTCTCAAAATCAAATTATAAATGTTCTTTTTGACCTGGAATAAACTTTGGGATTTTTCCAAAGGCTCCTAGAACATTTCAAGGGATCTCTTAAACGAATTAGGTTTATTTGATACGTGAAATTACGTAGAAATATTGTCAAACAAGAAGTAAGCTGGGTAACCTTGTCAGGACCCCCTCACTCTTGAGAGCTTTTTATCTTCACTTAATAAACTTCTATTGCTTTTACTCACCAAAAAAAATTAATAATAACAGTAAGCCTTCTTTATAAAGCATTTGTGTTCTAAAAATTATATGAAATTCCTAGAAACCTAGCATGCCCTAGTATAATATTATCACTTGTAATTCTGATTATCTTAAAAGGTTTGACATCCTCGGGACACCTGGGTGGCTCAGTTGGTTAAGCAGCTGCCTTCGGCTTAGGTCATGATCCCAGAGTCCTGGGATCGAGTCCCACATCAGGCTCCTTGCTCAGCGGGGAGCCTGCTTCTCCCTCTGCCTCTGCGGCCACTTGGCCTGCCTGTGCTCGCTTGCTCGCTCTCTCTCTGACAAATAAATAAATAAAATCTAAAAAAAAAAAAAAAAAAAGGTTTGACATCCTCTGGGACCCCAATTAAAAATGGCAAAAGTGAACCATCTTCTTACTATTACTGCTTCCCTTCTGAAATTGCTGTCATTAAAACTAAGGCTCACACTAAAAGGATTAAGCCTGAGTATCAGAAAAATGCCCCAGCTGACCTTCATGCTAAGGCAACAGCAACACGTCTATAAAGATTATGGCACATGTGGAAGAAATCCCTTCTGCTTCTGCAAAACCTGCCCCTCACTGCCAGACTTTTGTCATCCTGATGGACTTGTAAGATGGCAACAGTCTGTTCCTGAATTAGAGAAATTAGCATGGGTAAGCAATAGCTGTAAGTTAAACAAACGTTTGAGGCTATGAGAAACCCAAGATGGCTGCTTGGTTCTTGCTGACTCCCTGGCAAACTTTATTTTTTAGTTTGTGGATTCCTTCACCCACCATAATGCATTTAAGATGACACAAATTATGAAGAGAGATTTGTAAGGAGACTTTTATTAAACTGCAAACGCAGTCTACCAGTAATTTCTGACCTGTCAGGTCCATAATCCCCAAGATGAACTATTTTTGTCCCAAGAGATCTCAGACCTCCTCCTTCTGGGCCTTCTGAATATCTGTAGAGGACTTCATTCAATTGCCACTTAGTATGGACTACCAATATGTTGATACTGTACGTGTGCTTTCCAGATGGGCTGAAGCATTCCGAAGCTCCAAGGCTGATGTCCTCACAGTGTATTTCCCACTTGTGGTATACCTTCCACAATCCCCAGTGATGAAGGCCCTCACTTCACTGGACAAATCACATAAGGCTTAATAAAAACCTGGCAAACTTCTCAGAATTAACATTGTCCCTATCACCTTCAATCATAAGGCAAGACTGAGGGAATTAATGGGATTCTCAAACTTAAAATTTTTAAATTTGCCTCAACTATTGGACTTTCCTGGCCTAAGGTATTATCTTTGGTCTTGCTGACTATTAGTAGTTACCCCTTTAGGAAACAAAGTTACTGCATATATGACAGTCACCAGCAGACCAATGTCTATTAGTATACAGCCTTATGCTGATCCCTTGTTGTCTCATGCTCCTAAGACCAGCGACTGTAAATCTCTAATATCTTATGCTCAGCCTATCATCAACAGATTAAAGAAGACTTCTTGGATCCCAATTCAAAGGTTCCTGTTGGTCACAGTCTAGAGCTTGGTGAATGGTCATTCTGGAAATGTCATCAAAGACAGCTGTTGAGCCCCACTGGAAGGGACCTTACCTAGTGCTCTTGACCACTACACTGCTTAGGTATTCATCTCACAGCTAATGACAGTTCCACCTCCAACCTGGTCTTGTGCAGAGGCTGGCAACCTTTAAGTCAAATTAATGACAAAGAGATGTAGCTGACCTTGAGGCAGACTGCTTCTGCCCAAGGCGACAGATCAAGACTTCAGACCTTAACTAAACATGAAAATCTTTCTTCTTCCCCTTCCTTTTACTCTGGCATTAGCCTGAAAGATAATGCCCTCATCTTTTTCTCCCCAGGCCACTGCTTAAGGGAGGTAACCGCTGAATTTTAAAACAACCTTATAGTTCAGGTAAGAGAAAAATCTGAGACCTAACTTTTCACAAGCAAAATAAGTCAACTCATTGGGTGACTCCCTTGAAGTTGCACTGCTTAGTTAGAAAGGACCTGCTGGGAGGCTTTCATGATTCAGGAATTCACTCCTCTTGGCAGGTCCCTACTTCCCTGGTTACAGGTAAATGTAAATTAGCTCATGATCAGGAAATTCTCAATTCTTGAAATTACTGCAGAATTTGCTGCTAAAGCAACAGAGGCCCAACAATCATCCTTAGATTCTTTAGCCAAGGCTGTTCTTAATAGTAAGACAGCCCTCGATTATCTTTTAGCCAAGCAGGGGAGTACCTCTGCTGTGGCCAACAACACCTGCTATATCTGGATTAACATTTCTCAGGAAGCTGAAACTCGGTTACATAAGATCACTGAGCAAGCTACTTGCCTTAAAAGGACTCCTTCAACAGGGTCTTTCTTTGACTGGCCTGGGTCTTGCGGACCATAGCTCCAAAAGCACTCCAAATACTGGGAATTACCCTGCTTATAGTTATCATAATAATTGCACTAAGTAATTCTCTCACAAGTTTTAAATGTTAAGCCACTAACCATCAAGTAAATGAATTCCTTAAGACTGGAATGTCAAAAAAAGAACAAAGAGAATGAATGACTTCCATAACCTATGAATACCACAGGAATTAAGCAAAAACATCCTACCTATGGATAATGGAATCCACACAAAAGGGACAACAAAAACTCTGAGAACTTCAAAACAGTATCTGATAGTGACACTAACGCCTTAAATTTTGATCACATCTCTCCATTAAGCTGAGAGCCTGATCAAAAGGGAAATGTTAAAAGAAAATGACAGGCCCCAAATGCTAGGTCAAGTCACCAAACTGAGGCTTAATACCTAACCTAACTGCAACTTCAAACTTCTCCTCCCCCTCTTCTTAAAAGATTTTATTTGAGAGAGAGCAAGCAGGGGGAGAAGACGGAGACGGGGGGAGAGAAACTCAAGCAGACTCTATGCTAAATGGAGCCCCTAATCAGGGCTCAGTCTCACAACCCTGAGACCATGACCTGAGCCAAAATCAAGAGTCAGACGATAACTAAGTGTGCCACCCAGGCACCCCCTTTTCTTCGTTTTTAAGATTTATTTATTTTGTGTATGTGTGAGAGAGAGAGAACATGAGTGGGAAGAGGTGCAGAGGCAGAGGAATAAAGAGAATCCCAAGCAGCCTCCATGCTGAGCTCAGTGCCCAACAGCGGGGCTTGATCTCATGACCCTGAGATCATGAGCCCAGTGCTTAACTGACTGAGCCACCCACGTGCCACTGCCTCCCAGCAAAGTATAGTCTTAGGCAGGAATTTTCTGGTCAGTACCAATAAGGTAATCTGTCACAGGAGCCCTCTCAAACCCCTAAAGGAAAATGAGGAAATCCACCTCCAATAATAATAAGACCCTCAGCCCCTTCCCCTAAGGGAAGGTAACTGTCCTAAAACATTTCTGTCCTAAAACAAACATTTCTTTTCTTTTGTTAATTGCCTCCCCCATTTCTCCCTACAAAATCCTTCTATTTTGCAACTCAAAGTCCCCTCTACTAGATTAGCTGGATAGGACACTGCCCAATTCATGAATCAATTAATAGAGCCAATTAGATAGTTTTTAAAAAATGGGATTTTATTCTCCATGAAATGAATATTCAGGGATTTTAAAAATGAAAATGACTTAATACATCTACATTTTAAAAAGGTTACTTTATCTGCTATGCAGTACAGGAGATACGTGTGCAACAATGGAAACAAAAGGCAAAATT
The DNA here is from genome assembly GCF_010015895.1 of Lontra canadensis. Classification (NCBI taxonomy): domain Eukaryota; kingdom Metazoa; phylum Chordata; class Mammalia; order Carnivora; family Mustelidae; genus Lontra; species Lontra canadensis. The sequence continues at coordinate 9,840,924 of NW_022631032.1, read as the reverse complement.
TAAGAAGTTAATGAAGACATCCAGGTGAGGGGCGCCTGGGTGGCTCAGTCGTTAAGCACCTGCCTTCAGCTCAGGTCATGATCCCAGAGTCCTGGGATTGAGCCCCACATCAAGTCCTGCATCGGTTTCCCTGTTCAGTGGGAAGCTTCTCCCTCTCCCACTCTCATGCTTGTGTTCCCTCTCTTGCTGTTTCTCTCTCTCTCTCAAATAAATAATAAAATCTTAAAAAAAAAAAAACAACATTCAGGTGAGAGAAGATAATGGATGGGTAGAGGACAGTAGCCATGAGCACAAGAGACACTGATAGGTATGAGATATTTTTAAGAGGACTATAAAATTAAGGGGACAATTAATGTAATTGTGAAGAAAAAATGGCCCATAATAAATGGTGAGTAAATGTTAGCTATTATTACCACCATTAACGGGCTTTCCAAAAGGATTAGATAATAGTTGTTTTAACATGAATGAAAAATAATAATACAATCATAATATAATAATATATTACACATATATAATGTAAATCATGTATGAAAAGCTATGGGAGCTTCTCTGGCAATGCAAATGAGTTAGAAAAGTATAATGAAACTGGGAATTACCACAAGGATAGTTTATAAAATAGGGTGGACACCAGAGAGGTATAAGAATGAGTAGGTTAAGAGTGAGGAAACAAATGGCCTTCAAATGAGATCAAGAGGTTGGAAAATATAGCAAGGTAGGGAGTCTCTGCCATGAGGTTAAAACAATGTACCGAGAAGCAAAATATGGAAGAGGTTTTTTAATTCTACAAAATATTTTGTCTAAGTGGACTAAATACACAGATTCAGATTACATCAGCTAGATATAACTACCTTGCTAATAACTTCCTGGTCACATACAGTTTATAGTCTGATGTTTACACCCAGACAATAATCAACACCTACAGTCAAACCTTCAGGATTCATTTCTCTAACATGCACCCAGAAACCTAGACACAGTAAAGGTGTTAATTCTCCCCAATGTTTTCATCAGTGCCAAGACTGCAACTGATTTTTCCCTGGCTTCTCCAAAGGAACCTATGGTTTTTTACCATGGTAACTGCATATTGGAGGAAAGGAAATAACGAGACCTTTTCAAACTTCTAGATACTGGCTTTGAAATGACACTAACTCTAGGAGACTCAAAATGTCACTGAGGTCCACCAGAGTAGATGCTTACGGAAGTAAGCACAGATATGTTTCACAGTGCGCCCGCCCAAAAGGTCCCAAACCCCAAACCCCAAACCCATCCTCTGGCTATTTCAATTCTAGAATGCATAATTGGAATAGATATACTCAGCAGTTGGCAGAATTTCCATATTGGTTCCCAGACCTATGGAGTGAAGGCTATTTTGGTGGAAAGGTCAAGCAGAAGTTATCACAACCATCTCTACCTAAAAAACAATAAACCAAAAGCAGTACCCATTCCTGCAGGACTTAAAAGATGCAGGGGTGGTAATTCCCATCACAACCCTATTCATCTTGCCTATTTGGCCTATGCAAAGGACACACAGAGAATTACAGTGGATCATCCTAACATTAATCAGGTGGTATACCAAATATGGTTTCGTTGCAGAACGAAGTAACACATCCCCTGGTACTTGGTATACAACTATTGAGCTAACAAACGCTTTTTTCTCCATAACTGTCAATAAAGTATCACAAGAGGTTTCCTTAAGCTAACAAGGCCAACAATACATTTTCACTGTCCTTTCTCGGGGGTATATCAACTCTCCAGCTCTATGTCATAATTTAATTTACAGAGATCTTGATCGCCTCTACTCTCAACAAGATACCACTCTGACACCTTTATAATATTAGACTGATCCAACCTAGTGAGTAAGAAACAGCAACTTAGAAGGTAGGAAATATTCCAACAAAAATTTGGGGCCTTTTACCTCAACAAAACTTGAAGCACTCAATTTATATGGAGTATATCAAGATATTCTAAGGTAAAGAAAAATTTGTTACTCTGGGCCCTCCTACAACCAAAAATGAGACACAGTAGCTAGGGGGCCTCTCTGCATTGTAAAGGCAACATATTCCTCAGGTGGGTAATGTACTGTAGTCTATTCCCTAAGTGACCTAAAAGGGTGCTAGATTTGAATGAGATCCCAAATTAAGAGAAGGTTCTGCAATAAGTTCAGGTTGCTATGCAAACTGCTGTGCTACTTGGTCCTATGATCCAACAGATCTAATGGTTCTTGAACTGTCAGTGGCAGATATAGATGCTGTTTGGAGCCTCTGGCAGGCCCCTATAGGTAAACCATAGCACAGGTCCTCAGGGTTTTGGAAAAAAAACACCTACCATCTCCGGTAGATAAATACTCTCCTTTAGAGAAACAGCTCTTAGCTTGCTAATGGGATTTCATACTGAATGCTTAAACACTGGCCACCAGGCAAGCATGTGAACTGAGCTGCCAAATATGAATTGGGTGTTATCTGTCTGACCCACCAACCCATAAAGATGGGTGAGCAAAATAGTATTCCATCAACAAATTAAAGTGGTGTATATAAGACTAGACCAGAGCAGATCCTGAAGGCACAATAAGTTATATGAAAAAGTGACTCAAATGTCCATGGTTTCCCATGGACTTGTTACACTACCTTCTTTTTCTCAGCCTGCCCCTATGTCCTCAAAGGAAGTTCCCTTCAGTCAGTTAACAAAGGAAGAAAAGAGAAGATTCAACATGATTTACAGTATGTAGGCATCATATGAAAGTTGACAACTGTGGTACTACAGCCCCTTTCTGAAACATTTCTAAAGGACTATGCTCAAATTCTGGTGGGCTGAACTTTGGAAACTGCAATTCACTGTTCACTTTGCTTGGAAGGAGAAATGGGCAGACATGCAATTATATACCAATTCATGAGATGTAACTAAAGCTTGGCTGATGGCCAGGGACTCAGAAGGAACATGACTAGAAAATTAGTGACAAAGAAATTTGGGGAAGAGATATATAATAAACCTCTCTGAATGTACACCAAAGGGTGTCTCTGGAAGAGAATTTTTATAATCAAGTGGATAGGATGACCCATTTTGTGGATACTTGTCAGCCTCTTTTCCCAATCACCCGTCATCACGCAATGGCTTCATGAACAAAGTGGCCAAGGTGGCAGGGATGGAGGTTATACATGTGCTCAGCAATATGGACCTCCACTCACTAAAGCCTACCTGGCTATGATCACCACTGAGTTACTACTGTGCCAGCAGCAGAGACCAACACTGAGACCCTAATTAGCACCATTTACCTTTACCCAGGATGGTCAGCCAGCTATCTGGTGACAGGCTGATTACACTAGACTGCTTCTACTATAGAAGGGGCAATATTTTCTTCTTACTGGAATAAACACTCAACTCTCCATATGGATTTGCCTTCTCTGCATGCAATGTTTCTGCCAAACTATCATCAGTGGAGTCACAGAACACCTTATTCACCATTGTGGTATTCTATACAGCATTGCTTCTGATCAAGAAACTCATTTCACAGCAAATGAAGCTTAACAATGGGCTCATATGCATGGTATTCATTAGTCTTACTATGTTCTTAACCTGAAGTAGCTGGCTTGACAGAAGAGTAGAATGGCCTTTGGAAGACTAAGTTAGAGTACCAGCTAGGTGGCAATACCTTATAGGACTTGGGCAAAGTTCTCCAGAAAGCTGTATATGATCCAAGTTATCATCTGCTACATGACGCTGTTTCTCCCACAGCCAGGACTCAAGGGTCCAAAAATCAAAGTTTAAAAATGGAAGCAAAACACCCTTATGCTTTATGGACATAGCGGTCTTAGTTACAGAAGGAGGAATGGTTCCAGTGGGAGACATGACAATGATTCCACTGGACTAATAAGACTCCAGCCCAGCCACTTTGAGCTCCTTATGTCTTCGTATCAACAGGCAAAGAAGGGCACAGTGATGCTGGTTGGAGTGACTGATCCTGACTACCACAGGGAAACCGGCCTACTACTCCACAGACAAAAGGAAAAGTATGCCTAGAATACAGAATATTTCTTCTAAGCATGACCATATCCTATCATTAAGACCAATGGACAATTACAAGCTAACTCAGATAGGACTACTATTGACCTGGACCCTTCAGGAATGAAGGTTTTGGAGGGAATCTGGATGGCTCAGTTGGTTATGCAGCTGACTCCCATGTGCTCTTGCTCAAATAAATAAAATCTTAAAAAAAAAAAGAAAAGAACGAAGGTTTGGGTTAACTCTGCAGGTCAAGAAGTGAAATGCTTACTAAAGGCAAAGGGAATACAGAAAGGGTTGGAAGAAACTAGTAACAAATACCAGCTATGACCACATGACTAGTTACAGAAATGAGGATTAACTATCATGAGTATCTCCTCCTTGTTTTGGTATGCATGTTTTTTGTATATATGTGTATATACTATATGTACACAGACACACAGTCTTTGTTTCCTTCCCACTGTTTTCCTTTATCTTTCTTTTTTTAAAGATCTTATTTGAAGAGAGAAAAAGAGAGACAGAGAGCATGAGCAGGGGGAAAGGACAGAAAGAAAGGGAGAAGCAAACCCCGCTGAGCTCAACAGAGGGCTTGATCCCAGACCCTGGGATCATGACCTGAACCAAAGGCAGTTAATAAACTGAGCCACCCAGGCGCCCCTTCCTTTATCATGTAACATAAGATGTACTGATTTTGTATCGTAGTATTTAAGCATTAATTTTACATCATATTATTTAATTTTCAGAGGAACAAGAAGAGTAGGCAACACTCAAGGATATTACTTCTCGTGCTGGGGAAGAGGTTAGTGCATTTTTGGTTGTACTCAGGGTGATTTTATCATGTTAAGGGCCATTTTGAACTTGCTACAGTCTTTGCCTGGAGATTAAATATGGTTTTCAGAGCTGTGTATACATGCCAAGTTGATCTATGATGGTTAATTTTAGTGTTAACTTGACTGGGCCATGAGGTGCCCAGATATTTGGTCCATCATCATTCTAGGTGTGTCTGTGAGGGTGTTTTTGGATGAAATTAACATTTGAATGGGTAGACCAGTAAAGCATGTTGCCCTTCCTAATATGGGTGGGTCTTGTCAGAATCTGTGAAGTTCTGAATAGAATAAAAAAGCAGACTTTCCAGCAAATAAGAAGAAACCCCATCTATCTGACTGCCTTGAGTTGGGACACAGGTCTTTTCCTGCCCAGAATTAAAACTCCTTAGGTGTTAAGCTTGTCTGCTTTCAGACTAGAACTTCAACATTAGCTCTCCTGGGTTTCCAGCTCGCATAACTGAAGATCTCAGGACTTCTCAGCTTCCATAATCACATGAGCCAATTCTTTATAATAAATCACAATCTCACCGTCTTCCTTGGCTTCATTCTCTCTATACAGCTAACCCTTAAATAAAGGGTTAGAGGTACTGACTCCATCTCCAGCCCCATGAAGTTGAAAATCTGCATATAACTTGTGACTCCTCAAAAACTTAACTACTAATAGCCTACTGTTGATGGAAAGACTTACCAATGACATAAACCGTCGATTAACATAATTTGTCCGTTACGTGTATTATACACTATATTCCTACAATAAAGTAAGCTAGAGGAAAGAAAATCATAGGAAGAGAAAATACATTTACAGTACTGTACTATACCCCAAAAAATCAGTGTATAAGTGGACTCATGTTATTCAAATTCATATTGTCAAGGGTCAACCATACACATACACAAACACAAACACACATACCCATTTTTGGTTGTTTCTCTGTAAAATACTAACATACTCTTCACTGAACTAACACCAACTACAACATCAAAAGCTACAAGCATCTTCTCCACTGTGAACTCTTCCCTAATGTCTTAAGTTTGTTTACATGTCTGTCTTTTGTCCTTCCACAATATTCCCATTACAATAATTCTATCATAACAATCACTGACTTATATATCTTCTCTGGAATATAAACTCCTTGATAACAATAACACAACTATATTCACTTCACATTACCAGAACCTAACACAAACCCTAGCATATAGAAAGTTCTGAGTAGGGGCGCCTGGGTGGCTCAGTGGGTTAAAGCCTCTGCCTTCAGCTCAGGTCATGATCCCAGAGTCCTGGGATCGAGCCCCACATCAGGCTCTCTGCTCGGCAGGGAGCCTGCTTCCTGCTCTCTCTCTGCCTGCCTCTGCCTACTTGTGATCTCTCTCTCTGTCAAATTAAAAAAAAAAAAAAAAAATGTTTAAAAAAAAGAAAGTTCTGAGTAAATATATATTAAACCATTAACAAAACCTTCTTTCGTTTATTTAGAGGATACTCAATTTAAGAAAGATTATTGCTAAAGAACAAAAAAGTGTATTGTTGCTACCTGTCAATGAAGGATTCTGGCATGAAGAAGCTAGAATAAAGGGCTATTTTATTTTGATGGCAGAAATGCTCTCATCACAACCTTCAGGGGACCAATGACCTACCAGCAAACCAAGCCTGAGCCACAGTTATGCTTCTCACTTGCAAGCAAGCTATTAAAAAACCTTTACTATTTGCAAACACTTAGCTGTATAAATCAGGATTATCTCCAAAACAAAAGAAATAAATAGATACTGAGACTACAACTGTCAATAATAGTCCCAGATTTTGAAATTCTATATTTAGTAAAATAGTTTCATGGTTCTGTTTAATGGCTTTTATCTTATTTTAGCCTTAAAACATATTTATACTGATATAATAACATTGCTATTTTATATATTGAATCTATGTTTAAGTTTTGATTTATAAAATAGAGTTATGGTGCTAAAAGTGTGAAAACTCCCAGTAGGATTAAAAAAGATGTTAGTTTTATAGCTGGACAGACTTAACTTTAAAATTTATTCCTGTCACTTAATAGTTGGTTTTTAGGCAAGCTACTTAATCTCTTGGAGCCTCAGTTTCCCCCTCGTCAAATCCAGACACTATTGGCAACTACTGTGGCACATTATTAGGAGAGTAAAGAAATATACTTCAAACACTTAGTATGGTTCCTGGCATATAAGCAGTTAGTATCTGACCTATCAATATCACTAATATCTTATCACCACCTGCCATGATTAGAAAATGAAGACCTGGAAAGAAGATAAGGGTCTGCAGACACACACACACACACACACACACACACACACATACATATATATGCACATATATACATATACATAATTTGAAAAAGCAGCTTGAGGAATCTGAATTCTAGATCCTATAACAACTATGGACTTAGTTGTCAAAATATCTCAAACTAAAACATATAGCAGAATATATGAAACATAAATACTAACTGCAAAGAGTAACTCAGGGATATGAAAAAACAGGGCTTATTTCATGACCTTTGTCATCATCACCATCAAACACACTGTTAAGCATGTCTAAATAGGCATTTCCTATTAAAATGTATGGCATGTTTTAATATACATACAATGAGAAATCCATAATTGGAGGGACACTAATTAATGTTCTGCTCAGTTTGTTGACACTTCATTTCTTGACTTATAATTTAAAAATGTATTAACTAGGTTTAGTTACTAAAACCTCTAGGACATTAATGTAAGAAACAGCATATGATACAATTTATCAAAAGCCATGTGGCAAACTGAACAGAAGATTAAAAAAAAAATCCAATACCTGCTTGGAAAGCACTTTCATGTGCCCAACACTTCCCCGGCAGTATGCTTCAAGGATAACACCAAATTGTACTGAGACAGCAGGAATATGCACTTCTGACCTACAAATAAATTAATACTATTAAGACAGGCTGCTTATAAAACACTTCAGATCACCAAATAAAAATACTGACTTCATATTCTATTATGAAATAAACTTCTGATGCCAATCAAAAAAAGAACACATTATCTTATTCACAATTACTAGTGGGATGGTCAACTTCCCAAGCCTTTAAACACCACAGTTCAAAAACATGTGATTTTGTAGTTAATTTCTTATTCAAAAAAATTCAAAATTTTCACATCTCACCTTGCTTATTACTTTTTGTAGTTGAAATGGTAATACTGCCAATAAAGTGAAGATTCATATCACACAACTGACTAGTCACTCAATTAGCTTCTATACAATTTTCTCTCACATAAAGAATGCTGTACATGTTTGAAAAAGGAAGGAACACCATGTTTTGTTATTCCTTGGGGGGCTTAAAATTAGGAAGACTGAACTGCAGGAGAAGATAACAAGTTTAAAATAAGAAAGGAAAATCTCAGGGCGCCTGGGTGGCTCAGTGGGTTAAAGCATCTGCCTTCGGCTCAGGTCATGATCTCAGGGTCCTGGGATCGAGCCCCACATCGGGCTCTCTGCTCAGCAGGGAGGCTGCTTCCCTTCCTCTCTCTCTGCCTACTTGTGATCTCTGTCAAATGAATAAATAAAAATCTTTACAAAAAAAAAAAAAAAGAAAAAAGAAAAGAAAATCTCTATGAATAATAAGGAAGTCAAGATTCAGAAATATAACCCCCCAAATTAACATCAAAATAATACAGAGCTTATTTTCCTTAAGAACTCTGGCAAAAATGGAGTTAAGTCATTTTTCTGATAATCATTAGTTTTAATATTCTGAAGTCCAGATGAAAATGACGGAAAAATGTCTGAGTACAGTCAGAAATGAGGAGCCAACAATTTTCCCAGGACAGAAGAACTTTAGTTATCATTGATTTTACTCCTATGTAAACTTGGTGAAGTAAGACTCATGTATTTCTGAAAATGACCTAATAAAGAAGCCGAAAATAATGTTGCTGTTCTTATAGAAAAACTTTAAAACCTCTACCTATTAGTAGCAATGATAATATTACCACTCAAAGCCTTTTGGAAAGAATTGTAAGTCCGGTTTTAGCCCAAATACATTGTAAGTACATAATAAGTAAATTTGACAAGAAAATAGCAACACATTAATTATTTGTTTGTTAAAAATCAAGGAGGCTTGGTGGGATACTTATTTGAATTAGTTTGCCAAATCCTGAAAATTAAGAGTTGGGTATCAAGAAATAGGAGAAGAAACCAAGACAAGTGCTAATGTTACAGATGGCTCAGAAACAACAAAAGCAGCTGACGAGTACACTAAATGTCCTGTATTATGCTGATTTATATTTACAAAAGCACAAGGTGGACTCAAATTGAAAAATACAGAAGACTTACCTAAGGTGCCAAAAGAGAAACTGCCCTATCCTCCGATTAGCCAGTGCTCTTTCTAATAGGAATCTAGAGAGGGCACAATCAAGAAAAGGCTCATATTTTAAAACTTGCACCAGCTGTAAAAGATATTGAGAGAGCTCTTCATCACTAAAAGAAACAAAGAACAGAATAAGTCACTCAACAACCAGTGGCAGAAAAAGATCCCTTCTGATCAAACTATCAAATACTAACTTGCTGAAACACAATGATTCGCGGGGGTAAGGCCTGTTGCATGCTTACATTCACTATTCCACTGTTAAAATAACACAAGAAAAGCTCAGAATTTCCTGTGGGCAGGAGGGGGAATGAAAAGGAAAGGAGCAAAGAACAGATATGTGGGGCATTTTAATTATCTAGGTTGATATGATTAATGACTGTATTTACAATCAGCCAGGGTTAAAAAAAAAAAAATCAGGCTACTTTAATACTGATTCTGATCATGCTGGAAAAGTGATATACTCAGTCAACCAGTTTTTTAAAATAAAAATTCCATCAGTATATTTAGCAATTTATTTTTCTTCCCTATCATTAGGATTAGGATTAAGTAATTCCTTTTCACAGATAGTGAATGTTAAAATATTAACTTAATAGTTTAAAGGATAAGGAAATGAGTGTATGTATAAGTGGGAACTGATTCACTGAATTAATACAACATAATGTTGTAATTAAATGAGCTGAATTAATATTAGTAGTTCTATAGTTTGTGTCACATATAAACACACTCTCATCAGAGACAATTCGAGTGGTCAGGTAAGATATGAATCCCAAGTCCTCTACTTGCTAACTGTAGTCTTGGGCAATAAATGGTTAAGAAAGTAATCTAATGCAGATCTGCGACTGAAACCCAGGGCACTATATTTAAAAACAAACAAATAAACAAAAAAACCTCATAAGCAAAAAATTTATCAAAGGAAAACTCATCAGAATTACCAAATGGAACATGGAGATCACAGCAATCTCCTCCTGGGGATCAACACATTTAAGAAAAACACTTGGCTCAGCCCAAAGCAGGCCAAGTAGCTGCTTCCCCTCAGGTCTCCAAGGTAAACTTAGGGAAACTAAGAAGCAACTGGGACTCTCATTTTTTAAAACTACTCAAAAATCTTAAGTTTACTGTAAAATATTTGCCCTTTATAAAACCTGCAAGTGGTGTAAAAGACAGAAAGGAAGTACTGAAACAGAAGGAGGCTTCATCTTTCCTCACACTTTGAACTTTACTCCCCTAAAACAGCAACTATGGAAGAGTTTGTGTCATTTCTTTTGGATATCACATGACTTTTAAAAAGAAGAAAAAGGATAACAGTATCCATAATTTTCTGAGAACTTCTCTTTTTCAAATAACCATACAGTATAATCTTCATTTTGAGACTGGCAATGAATAAACCTGAAAATGCCCAGTGTCTGAGACTGTTTCAGTAACATTTCTTCATATAAAGCTCATAGATTTTCAACACATATACTGGCCAAAGGGAACTGTATAAGCATGTTCACTGCAGCACTATTTATAACAGGGAAGTCTGGAGAAAACAAAAATGTTCCTCAATAAGGAAATGGAGTAAATAAGATATATCCCTACAACAGAATATTTCACAGTAGTGAAAGGAACAAACTATTATCTATATGCAATGGGAGAGAATGACCTCAAAAACCTACGGTGGGTTTTTAAAAAGCAAGATTTAAAATAAAACATATAGTAAGACATATTGGTGTAATTTTTAAATGTACAATGTTGGGGCGCCTGGGTGGTTCAGCGGGTTAAAACCTCTGCCTTCAGCTCAGGTCATGATCCCAGGGTCTTAGGATTGACCCCTGCATCGGCTTTCTGCTCGGCAGGGAGCCTGCTTCCCCTCTCTCTCTGCCTGCCTCTCTACCTACTTGTGATCTCTGTCAAATAAACAAACAAAATCTTTAAAAAAAAAATAAATTTTTTAAAAATGCACAATGTTTCTCTATATTTTTATAGTTATAAAAATGTAGTATAAACAGAAAAATGTGGTACAGAAGGATACATGCCAAATTCATGATAATGGCTGTTTTGGGGAACTAAAAGTAATTATAATTAGCAGCACTAGGTAAAGCAACTACGAGGATTTCACTTTTAACTATAATGTTATTTGCTTAAAAGTATTTTTAAAAAATGACAAAATACTAACGTTTCTTAATTCTGAGTGGTGGACAGGAAAGAGTTAACGTTAACAGCAGGCCTGAACTTTATCCTTTAAAAAAAAAAGCCTGTTAACACCCTGGCCCTTTTGGCTGGCATCTGGAAACACAGATTTCAGAAGGCTTCCCACCACCTAACAGGTAAGAGTGGCTTTGTGTGTATAAATTGTTCTTACAAAGTGTATGGTTTATGCTCAATACTCATTTTTCTGGGAGTCTAGAATTTTGCTTTTGTGTTAGGCAAAGGGGGCTTCTGTGACTAGCCCCCAATAAAAATTCTGACTGCCACATCTCTAAGAAGTTTCCCCAGTGGATTATTATTTCAGACATGTTGTCACAACTCATTGCTGAGGGAATTAAGTATATTCACTGTGATTCCACTAGTAAAGAACTCTTAGAAGCTCCTACATGGTTTCCTCTAGACTTTGCTCCATGAATCGTTTTCTTTTTGCCAATTCTACACTGCCTCCTTTTGCTGTAATAAATCACAGCCCAAAGTATGAATATATGTGGAATCTTGTGAACTGTAATGAACTGTAGAAACCAAGGGTGATCTTGGGTACCTCCTAACCCAGTGTGTTTTTGCTTTTTGTTTTATAATAGAGTAAACATGAAAGAAGAGGGAGAGTTGGAGATCAAAAGGGAGAGAGAAAAAACACTTTAAAATCTGAATAATTCCTAGCTCTTTCCTTTCTTATGACACATTCAAGTGGACATCACCTTCTCTATCTACCCCCTAAGTTATTATATATCCTTTCCCCCAAGAAAGCCACCTGCAGAATACCTCATCTGTCGCAGGCAGCCCACAGCATATTCTCGCACGTACTGATCTGGATAGTTGAAATCTAGAAGCTCTAACGCCTCCCGGGGGGGCAGTTTAGGCCAAATCTGAAGTAGTGCCTGAAGCTGTTGAAAAATTAAAACTGGTTCAGAAATTATAGGGGAGAAAAGTAATCTACTTTTCCTTGACACACAGGAGCAGAGATGGGTCAAAAGAAAGGAAAAGCACACTTGCAATTACTGAGGCCTCAAAACTCCACTCCTGTTAATGTGGATTAGTAAAGACTGTCTTTGTTGAAATATTCTATAAATAAGCAATGAAGTACTTACCTGGGAATAGAATGATACACTGAATATAATCATTAACTATTAAATAATTTTTCAAAGGAAAAAAGAGAGAAAAATGATCAAGAAATACTTAAAGGTAAAATTCAAAGTACAAATATAAGTACACACTCAAGCTAATGACAGGCAATTTACACATAAAAAGTTCATTAATAACTCAACATAAAATTATTTTGAGGGAGCTTTACTTCCAGTTCTTAATATTTTTAAGAATATCTATCACTGGGGCACCTGGGTGGCTCAGTGGGTTAAAGCCTCTGCCTTCAGCTCAGGTCATGATCCCAGAGTCCTGGGATGGAGCCCAGAGTCAGGCTCTCTGCTCAGCAGGGAGCCTGCTTGTGATCTCTGTCTGTTAAATAAATAAATAAATAAATAAATAAATAAATCTTTTAAAAAAAGGGAAGAATATCTATCACTTAAAAGATTTTTTTTTTATTGACCATAACAAGCTTACACCCTTTAAATCATTAAGTGACTAAAAAGAAATCGTTTATTTTCTATAAACAAGGTAAGAACAGCCAGTCTCCTATTTACAGATGCCACTTAGAAATGATCTAGACAGAAAAAAAGGAATCCCTCCACAGGGATGAGTTGGGACTGCAGTGGAGGGTGGATTTGGGCAGAAATGTCTACATCTTTGGAAACCCTACTTCCAGAGAGCCCAATCTAGAAAGAACTCTTATCTGTCTCCCATCAGAGCACTGAGAGACTCATCTTCCTCCTCAAGGTTAATTGTGTTTATAGCATGTACTCTTATTAGAGATGGTTAAATGCGAAGAGGAGTGATTATGGAAGAGAGAGAAAAAAAAATTTGATAACTATGATTTGTGGCCCTCCAAAGTTCAACTCTATCTGACAAAATCATATTCTGTATTATCACATAGTATCTATGTGATATTTGGTATCGCATAAGTAGCATGTAAGTAGCACCTGGAATCCAAAGAAGACACACAAAATGTATGCAAGAATAGGGTTACAAAAATATGGAAAAGAGACGGCAGTAACTGGAGGACTTCTCTCAACAGATTGCCAATCTCACAGTCATACTGCAAAAAGTGGCCTAAGAATATCTGCTGTCTAGCTACCTTGTCGTTTGTCATTTAAGCTTTTATGTGAGACTTGGGCTTTGAGAACTAAATAAAAATCATTCATATTTTATTATTTTAATTCTACTAATTATTCAGCCTCTCTCATTAATTAGGTCAGGTACCAAAATAGGTCAATAATACTTGAATGAATATCTAGAAACTGTTTATTTTCTCATATCAAGCAAATTTAACCTCACTAAAGATATTTTTAAAAATTGATTTTTCTATTAATTTTACATTTGCAGAAAAAATAACCTTTGAATAACTTTTAACAATTTGATTATATTGCTATTACTGTGTGTTTTCTTAAACTGCTAACATAGTTATGAAATTTGATATTACAACTTACATAATTATATGTTATTCAAATACAGTAAAATATTAGTTTCTTAACTTTTTCTTAAATTTTTGTTTAATTATTCTTAAACTTGTATAAATAAAAGGAATAAGCTTTATACTTGCTCTTTTTATGTATATAGCACATATATACATATTGTACATAAAAAGACACATACTTACCCATGGATCAAAATATCATGGGGATGGGGCTATTAGGGGAAAAAATGTCTAAACAGGCTCCTAACAGAGGCGACTGGGTGGCCCAGTTGGTTAAGCGTCTGCCTGTGGCTCAGGTCATGATTCTAGGGCTCTGCAAGCCAACCCCATATCATATATGGCTCCCTGCTCAATGGAGAGTCTGCTTCTCCCTCTCTTTGCCTCTCCCTCCCCCTCCCCGCCACTGGCACATAAGCGCTCTTTCTCTCTCAAATAAATAAACAAAATCTTTAAAGGGGGGGGGGAATGCTCCTAACAAGTGTAACAATGAAAAAAAATTGACAAATATGGGCTTAAAGGTAAGAAACACCTACCTCATACCACTTTTCATCACTGATGGGATTCCCTCCCCACTTTGCCCAAGGTCCTAATGGACCAGAAATCCCCATTATGGATAGGGGAAATAGGGGGATCATATCCAAGGTCTGAAACAATAGTGTAAAGGTTAAACTATGCTGTGAGTTAAAAACAGCTCTACTATTGGAAGGAAGTTGCCTTTGGTAAGTTTATTTACAACTATTAAAGAATTAATTATATACATGTAAAACGAAATAAAATATCAAAACTTACTACTTCAGTTTGCAGAAAGCTAAGGAAGCGAATAGGGAAGAGAAATCTGATTCAACGATATAAATAATGAAAACAGTGCGAATTAACTACCTGCCTTCTGCAAAGCCTATTGAAACCACTTCTACATTATTATTTTCCTGTGGCTTAATGGAGGACTACTCTTTTTTTTTTCCCCCTTGGGGTGGGATGGTGGAGAAACGCTTCTATAGAATTTTCACCCATGGCTTATCCCTCTAGGATCAGAATACAAACTTTACACCAGACTTCTGGCTCTCCACTTCTTAAGGTAGTCAATTTACTAAAAATACAGTTTATTCATTCTTTTGTATCCATACACTTTTTATTCCAACAACTTTTTTTTCTCTAGACTACTAAAAATAGGGATTAGGATTGGCTAATCCTAAATGGAGGATGTTAGTTATATCTGAAAACAACGCTTTAGGTTACCTCTTGGAAATGAGAAAAGTGTGCTAAATTCCAAAATGTAAATATTTATATCCCCATGCTCATATAAAGAAATAGTAGCGGTGCCTGGGTGGCTCAACAGGTTAAGCACTGGCTCCTGATTTTAACCCAGGTCATGATTGCAGGGTCCTGGGATCCAGCCCAGCATTGGGATTTGCCCTTAGTATTCTCTCTCCCCTCTTCCTTGTCCCTCCCCTACTTGCATGCTCTCTCTCTAAAATAAATAAATCAATCTTTTTTTTTTAAAGAAAGAAATATTAAGCAAAAACTGACTTTTTTTTTTTTTAAAGATTTGAGAGAGCGCACACAGGCATGCTAGTGGGGGGAGGGGCAGAGGGAGAGGTTCCTCAAGCCCACTCCCCACTTAGCATGGAGGCTGAAGCCCTGGTGGATTTCACAGCCCATGAGATCATGACCTGAGCCAGAAACAAGAGTCAGTGGCGAACAAACTGAACCACGCAGGCGCCCTTTGTTCCGTTTTCTGACAGATGACACAAGAAACCTCTCTTTCGGTATCTTTTAAGAGTACAGCAAGAAATTTCTTCTAATTCTATACAAAATAATAATATGATGCATTTCTTGGATAAGCAGTTAGGACTGGACACTATCCATTAGAAGCAAGCAAACATGCCAACTAAACAAATGCTGATATTCCACCATTAAGCGGTTTCATAGAAAACTAACCTTGAATTTAAATAAGTGGCTAGAAGATAACTATGTCAAAACAACTAAATCTATACAGAAATAGTTCCTTTTCAGAGTAAGTAAAGTTCATATGGTCTAACTGTATAAACAGTTTAAGGCGCATTATAATTACATAACATTATTCAAAAAACAGTTAAGTACTAGAAATAAACTCAAAACAAGTCCTTTCTAAACTTACAGAAGTAAAATAATAAAACAAAAAAATTAAAATGTGTATGATTAAAAGCATTTCTGGAAAATTTTAGAAAGTCATTATAGATTTTTACACCTGAAACTAATATAACACTATATGTTAATTATATTGGAATTAAAATTTTTTTTTAAATTTTAAAAAGTCATTATAGACTTGCTAAGGCCAGAAAACTTTTAAAAAGATCAGCTGAATTCAGCCAAGTAAAGTGAACAGATTAGGTTAATATACCAAATGTATTCATTCTGATTAAAAAAACATTTCAAGGATCTTTCTGTAGAGGATTGATAACCAACTGAATTCAATAAATGCCAGTGCTTTTTTAGAGGATTCCAAAAATTAAATCAAGGAGCTAAAATTTGGTGGCTTTTTGGGAACAATCTTTTTTTCCTTTCTTTATTCTGCATAAAGCACATTCATCAATACTGCCCACCAAGGGGCGCCTGGGTAGCTCAGCGGGTTAAGCCTCTGCCTTCGGCTCAGGTCATGGTTTCAGAGTCCTGGGATAGAGCCCTGTATCAGGCTCTCTGCTCAGCAAGGAGGCTGCTTCCCCCTCTTTGCCTGTCTCTCTATCTACTTGTGATCTCTGTCTGTCAAATAAATAAATAAAATCTTAAAAAAAAAATACTGCCCACCCAAAATGAATGTTAAAAACTGATCTAAAAGCTTTATGCTCTAAAATATCAGCTTCTAGAAATAGAAGTAATTTTCAAACAATACATATTCATTTTAGAATAGTCAATGCAAAGATTAAAGTCATTTTAAGATTAAAACTTTGGAGCTCACTGATGAATCTGTTAGAAATAATCCAGAACCTACTACATGGCAGGCAGTAATTATAGATGATTACACCAAAAGCAATGTTTTAATTGTTCTTAGTGGAAGATATAGGAAACCTATCTAGAATCTGGGAATTTAAAATCTTGAACTTTCTAGTCTGTCATTTAGAGTATATGTAAGAGTTTAAAATCTGAAAACTTCTCTTATAATAGAAAGTTATCCAACGTATGGAGATATCCCTATATAAGAAAGGACAATTTACATGAGATCAACAAAGTAATATATGTCCCCAAAAAGAATTACAAAAATTATGTTCTGTTACCTGAGCAACATCCTCAAGTTTATTCCACTTGATTGACAGCAGTAATTTTGGCAGTGACTGTGGGAAATTCTCTCTGCAATCTTGCCGCAGAGTCCAAATAAGATCCATTTCATTCTCACACAACTGAGACAAGGGATCCCTGTCCAAGATTTCTTTTAGTACAGCAAGAAACTTTTTTCCACCTCGACTCTAAGAAAGTAAAATTTCTCATTTATTACATAATTTAATTCTGTGAACATCACTGGCAAACACTTAGCAAAATTATAAGGAATTTATAAACAATTTATAAGCT
The DNA here is from genome assembly GCF_010015895.1 of Lontra canadensis. Classification (NCBI taxonomy): domain Eukaryota; kingdom Metazoa; phylum Chordata; class Mammalia; order Carnivora; family Mustelidae; genus Lontra; species Lontra canadensis. The sequence continues at coordinate 9,823,495 of NW_022631032.1, read as the reverse complement.
TTAAAATAAGATACTAAAGATCTAATAATCCCTTAAAAAAATTAATAAAGATTGGGGCGCCTGGGTGGCTCAGTGGGTTAGGCCGCTGCCTTTGGCTCGGGTCATGATCTCAGGGTCCTGGGATCGAGCCCTGCATCGAGCTCTCTGCTCGGCGGGGAGCCTGCTTCCTCCTCTCTCTGCCTGCCTCTCTGCCTGCTTGTGATCTCTCTCTGTCAAATAAATGAATAAAATCTTTTAAAAAATTAATAAAGATGGATGCCCTTTTCATAAGTTGGTAGCATATTAAATTTGTAAGCTAAGGATGAAATAAAGTATTCTCAGAGTTCTAAAAAGGGGGTTTCCCCTTCCTATTTCTTTAAAAATTCATGCAAACGCTAGGTGGCAGAATTGCAATTTGGATTAAAAAGTCCTTTATTATTTAAATTGATTTCTTTCTATCCTTCTATTTTAATTTTCAATTGCTATAAACAAATCAACAAAGACAAAACAAACATACTAGGTTTTTTTTTTTTTTTAAAGAGTTTATTTACTTATTTGTCAGAGAGAGAGAAAGAGCAGAAGCAGGGAGAGTGGCAGCCAGAGGGAGAAGCAGACTCCCACTGAGCAAGGAGCATGATCCTGGAAGGACCCTGGGCTCATGACTGACTCAAAGACCGACTGAGCCACCCAGACATCCCCAAACGTACTAAGTTTTAAAAAAAAAAAAAAAAAAAAAAAAAATGGCTTGAGTGTCTTGTTGGTTCAGAGGCATCAAAACCATTTAGATTAAGTACTGATCCTTGGGACACCTAGGTGGCTCCGTGAGTTAAAAGCCTCTGCCTTCGCCTTGGGGAGTGATGTGGGATCAAGCCCCCGCATCAGGCGCATCAGGCTCTCTACTCCTCGGGGAGCTTGTTTCCCACCCCTCCCTCCCCCGCCTGCTTGTGAGCTCTGTCTGTCAAATAAATAAATAAATAAATAAAATCTTTAAAAAAAAAAAAATGAACTGAATCCTGGCTAAAACTAAACATGAAACAAATATTATTATCCCATTTTCTTCCCCAATCTGTACAAGAATATACTAAAATAATGGAGATGGCCCAATCTATTTTTTGGATCTAGACTCTGAATTGTAGTAACATTAAAAGAAAAAGATTCATTTCCCCATGCTTAAAGCAGAACTATACTATTTAGGCCAAAATACATTAAAAACAAAAACAAAACAGGGGCACCTGGGTGGCTCAGTCAGTTGTAGGTTGGACTCCTGGTTTTCAGCTCAGGTCATGACCTCAGGGTCAGACATTAAGCCTTGTGCTGGGCTCCCTACTCTGTGGGAAGTCTGCTTTTGAGATTCTCTTTCCTTCTCCCTCTCCCCCACCCAACTGCTCATGTGTGCATGCTCTTTAAAATAAATAAAATCTTAAAAACAAAAACAAAAACAAAAAACCTCTCCAGAATAACCTGGCAAAATTCTGTAAAAACATAAATTCTATTATTTATAATTTTGTACTTGATGTTTCTAAATGGAATTTCATATAAGCATTAAAATAGTCATGCTAATTTTCTAAAGTAATGAGATTCAGAATAACACATATATATATGTACAAAAGGTTGGGGGTTATGATTATCTACATAGATGTCTATGTAGAAAATCTGAAAGAATCAACAAAAATATTATTGGAACCAATGCATAATTAAAGCAAGACTGTAGGACACGATTCAGTAAACAAAAGTAAACTGCTTTCCCATATATCAGCAATAAACAAGTGGTTTCTGAAATTAAAAATCTAATATCACTTACATTAGCACCCAAAAATATGAAAACTTAAACTAACAAAATATGTACAAAATCCATGTAATGAAAATTATAGATCTCTGATGAAAGAAATCAAATAACTAAATAGATATTCCATGTTCATGAATAGGAAGATTGTATATATGTCCAAAATTAGCTCTTCTAATGTAATCAAGAGATTCAATGCAAACCCCATCAAAATTTTGTAGATATTGACAAACTGATTCTAAAGTTATACGGAGTGGCAAAAGACCCAGAAAAGTCAACACAATACTGAAGAAGAAAAAGGTGAAGGACTGATACTACCCAACTTAGTAAAAATAAATGTGAAATACCAAACTATTAAACTCCCAGAAAATAATTCAGGAGAAAACCTAGATGACCTGGGGTTTGGCAGTGACTTTTTACATGTTAACACCAAATGCATGACCCATCAATAAAAGAACTGATAAACTAACTACTTCATGAAATTTAAAATTAATTGCTCTGTGAAAAACACTGCCAAGAGAATGAAAAGACAAGCTACAGACTGGGGGAAAATATCTGTAGTTAAGACTTATCTGATAAAGGACTATTAGAATGTTAAAAACTTAACTATTAGAAAATAAATCATCAAACTAAAATACGAGTCAAAGACCTGAACAAATACCTCACCAGGTAAGATACAGGCACAGCAAAGAAACATACGAAAAGATGCTTAAAATCCTATGTCATCAGGGAAATGCAAATTAAAACAAAAATGAGGTAAGACTACACACCTATTAGAATGGCCAAAATTCAGAACACTGACAACACTGAATGCAGTCAAGGATGTGGAACAACTCTTATTCACTGGTGGCAGGAATGTAAAATACTACAACCACGCAGAGGAAGACAGTTTCACAGTTTCTTACAAACTAAACATACTCTTACCATACAATCCAGTAATCACGCTCCTTGGTATTTACCAAAAGGAGTTGAATACTTATGCCCACAAAAAACCTGCACACAGATGTTCAGAGCAGCTTTATTCAAAACTGTCAAAACTTGGAAGCAACCAAGATGTCGTTCAGTGGGGTAAATGGATAAACTGTAATACACAGAATGGAATATTATTTATCACTAAGAGGAAATGAGCTTTCATGCCACAAAGACATGGAGGACCCTTAATTCCTGCTAAGGGAAAGAAGCCAGTTTGAAAAGACTACAAACTGTATGATTCTTTTTTTTTTTTTTTGGTATGATTCTAAATTATACAAAATTTAGGTCAAATTATGAAGAAAATAAAAATATCAGTGGTTGCCGGGGTAGGGTGGGGGAATGAACAGGCAGAGGACAGAGGATATGCAGGATAGTAAAAATACTCTGTATGATATGATAATGATAAATATGTATCATTATACATTTGTCTAAACCCACAAAGCACACAACACCAAGAATGAAACCCAAGGTAAACTAAGGACTTTAGGTGATTATGATGTGTCAGTGTAGGTTTGTTTTTGGTAACAAATGTACTACTGTGGTGAGTGATGCTAATAATGGGAAAGGGATGTGCATGTGAAGGGACAGGGATATATGGGAAATCTATGTAACCTTCCTCCCAATTTTGTTGTGATCCTAAAACTGCTCTTTAAAAAATATAATCTTGGGCGCCTGGGTGGCTCAGTGGGTTAAAGCCTCTGCCTTCAGCCCAGGTCATGATCCCAGGGTCCTGGGATTGAGCCCTGCATTAGGTTCTCGGCTTAGCAGGGAGCCTGCTTCCCTTCCTCTCTCTCTCTGCCTGCCTCTCTGCCTACTTGTGGTTTCTGTCAAATGAATAAATAAAATCTTAAAAAAAATAAAAATTTAAAAAAAAAAATCTTTTTTTAAACATACACACACATACGCACAAAGACTATGATTACAGTGGTTTTATATTCAGATCCTCAACCTAAAAAGAATATGCTTTATTTTACAGGCTTGACTGGGTTTCTCTGAAAAGTTACCATCACAAGTCATCGGAATTTGAAAATCAAACTCCTACACTTACACACCTTGAAACCTGTTACTGCAAACAACATAGAGTCTAAACTGTTCATGTCAGAGAAACAGACCGCTATTAAGTTAAATATGGCAAAAAGCCAACAAACCTACTGTAATTTTGTGAATCAAAATTAGACTCTACAGACCTACTGTAAGTAAATATCCTGAAGACCTAAGAGTAAACGAAGAGGGAGAATAGAGGGTTAGCTGTATAATTGTACTATGATTGTTTACTGAGCTATGAAAAGCGTAGCACTGAATAAGGTAAAAATAAACGACTACCAGAAATGTGGCAGGAAGCCCAAAGAAAACACAGAATCTTACATTCTTTTGCAAAACCCCAAATAATCAGTAATGAAAACTTAGACTGCACAGGGTAAATGGTGAATTCATACACACCTGTTCAAATGCTTGAACTAAAGTAATGGTAGAAAGCAATGAAGAGTAACATTCATATTCTCTTTATGTTTAGATTTTTCAAAATCATATACATATTATGATGTAATAATCATTACTAAAATAAAACAAAGCAAATATACTTTGCTACAAGTACAAAAATGACTAAGTAAAAAAATGTGCTTCTTTCCCCTTCTAAATGGGGGATGTGGTTGCTGGTTTGGGGGGAGGGGAATGAAAGACTGGAAAACTCATTGGTCATATATTTTTTTTTTGAAATATTTTATTTATTTATTTGGCAGAGAGAGAGAGTGAGAGTGCACACGAGCGCACAAGCAGGGGGAGCAGCAGACAGAGGGAGAGGGAGAAGCAGGCTCCCCGCTGAGCAGAGAGGCCAATGTTGGACTCAATTCCAGGACCCTGGGATCATGACCAGAGCCAAAGGCAGACACTTAACCAACTGAGCCACCCAGGTGCCCTTCATTGGTCATACTTAAACTCAGCATGTTACCAGTACACCTGCGGAGGAGAGAATTAACTATGTGTGGCCAGACAAACTGACAAGAGAGTTACATGACTGGGAGATTGATTACAAACAGGGGATTAAGCAAATAAGCAAATATACTGTGGTTAACAGACATCCAGATTTCTCAATGTCAGAAAACAGAATTACAAATATTGAAAGGCAAAGGCTAAAAAAAATCCTGTAGTGGTGGACCTAATAAATTAAAAACATTGATAAGAGCTCATGTTTTTTAATAGATAAAGCAATATATCTTGGTGCTTATATATGCCCAAATGTATGCAAATATATATACGTTACCTAGCTGTTTTGTGAAAAGGCCTAGATACAAGTGCACGCCAACAGCAATGAGCATATACAGTGCCCAAATCTTGGATTCTAAATACTTTCCACATATGGAATCAGGACCCTTAACATGTAATATTAAGTGGCATACACACAATATTCCCTTCTGCTCCTCAATTCTTCAGTGTATATTTCCTAAAACAAGGTCATTCTCATACTTAACCAGAATCTGTTCACAAAAATCAGGAAAATAATAATGACATAGTTCTATTGTCTAATTCACATATTCCATTCAATTTTTCCAGTTTTCTAAATAATGTTTGTTATAAGTCTAGGATCCAACCCAGGCTTAACTGTTGCATTTTGCTGTCATTTATCATTAGTTTTCTTCATTCTAAAACAGTTCCTCAATCTTTCCTTACCGTCACTGACTCTGACATTTTCTAAGAATACAGGTCAATTACTTTGTAGACTGTTACTCAACATGTATTTGCCTAATGTTTTGTCATAATCAGATTCCAGCTATGTATTTTTGGTATGAATACAATGAAGTGGTGGAGTGTGCCTCTTACAGGAGGCAAATAATGTTAATTTGTCCTATTGCTATCAATGTTAATTTTTTAAAAAGATTTTATTTATTTATTTATTTGACAGAGATCACAAGTAGGCAGAGAGGCAGGCAGAGAGAGAGGGAGGAGGAAGCAAGCTCCCCACTGAGCAGAGAGCCCAATGCAGGCTAGATCCCAGGACCCTGAGATCATGACCTGAGTCGAAGGCAGAGGCTTTAACCCACTGAACCATGCAGGTGCCCCTTGATGTTAATTTTTATTACTTCATTAGGACAGTGTCTACTAGGTTTTTCTGGGATAAAGTTAACAAGAAGTATTTTGTGGGCCTATTTTGAGACTAACCGTCCTGTTTACCATCAAACTTTCACCCACTTGTTTTAATAAACATTTATTACTGTATCTCGCACCTAGGGTGCCTGGGTGGCTCAGTTGGTTAAGCATCTGCCCCAGCTTAGGCATAATCTGGGGGTCCTGAGATCTAGCCCCAAATCGGGCTCCCTGCTCACTGGGGAGTCTGCTTCTGCCTCTCCCTCTACCTGCCACTCCCCCTGTTTCTGCTTTCTCTGTCAAATGAATAAATGGAATCTATTAAAAAACAAAACAAAAACAAAAACAGATGTGCCAAAATGTTAACAGGTGGGGAAGCTGAAGAAAGGTTATATGGGAATTCTCTGAATACTTCCTGCAAATTTTCAGTTAAGTTGAAAAATTTTTTTAAATTTCTGATATTTCCTTCCCTAAAATTGAGGGCTGTAAAAACTCCAAATCATTCTCCTAAGAAAACTTCTTATGTAGATTTCTAGGACTTGTGAACACTGGCTTAAGTTATCACATCTGCATTCTCCAAAGCCAACCATTAAAATTTTATGCCTGAGTTTCCACAGTAGAAAATAAGATAAAATTATAATATGGACATTTTAGATTAGAGCAGGGTTTCTAAACCTCAGTGCTATTATTATTTTGTCTGTACATTGTAGAAATTTAGCAGACCCCTGAACTTTACCCACTAGGTGCCAGGAATACCCTCACAACCAAGAAAACCTCTAAACAATGCCAAATGGCCCACAAAGGGCAAATTAGCCTCAGGTTGAGATCCACTAGATAAGAAGATAAAACTGCCAATTCTATAATCATAATTCACAAGGATCACATTTTTCCTATTCTACAGACCCAAGGTCCTTGGCACATAACTATTTTTAAAAATACCAGCACCTGGGGCACCTGGGTGGCTCAGTGGGTTAAAGCCTCTGCCTTCGGCTCAGGTCATGATCCCAGGGTCCTGGGATCAAGCCCCACATCGGGCTCTCTGCTCTGCAGGGAGCCTGCTTCCTCCTCTCTCTCTCTGCCTGCCTCTCTGCCTACTTGTGATCTCTGTCCGTCAAATAAATAAAAAATCTTTAAAAAAAAAGTAAAAATAAATTAACATATTCTTTAAAAAAAAAAAAATACCAGCACCTATTAGGATGGCTACTGTCAAAAAAACACAAAAGTGATGGCAAGGATGTAAAAAACATTGCTTTTGTAGCTGGTGGGAATGTAAAATGGTACAACTATTGTGGAAAACAGTATAGCAGTTCCTTAAAAAAATTAAAAAAGAAAACTAAAATATGATTCAGCAATTCTACTTCTGGGTGTATATATATCCAAAAGAACTGAAAGCAGAGTCTTAAAAAGGTATTTGTATATTCATGTTCATAGCAGCATTAGTTCAAGTCCAGCATCGGGCTCCTTGCTTAATGGGCAGTCTGCTCCTCCCTCTGCCTGCAGCTCCCCCTGCTTGTACGTACATTCTTTCTGACAAATAAATAAAATCTTAAAAAAAAAAAAAAATGCAAGTTAAAGTAGTGTGACATCAATTTTTTTGTCCAATGGATTAAAATACTAAAAGGGTTAAAAAAGTATTAAAAGGGTTGGAGGACATGTAAAATGATACTAAATCTTCCACAGTGTGGCTAGGGTTATAAATTTTAAGGTATTTTAAGGTACAATTTGGCAGAATTCTTATTTAAAAAGGGATGCTTTTGATCTAGTAATTTCACTTCTAAGAATCCATCCGATAAAATACATGTATGTAGGGGCATGGGGCTAGTTCAGTCAGTGGAACATGCGACTCTTGGTCTTGGGGTCAGGAGTCCCCATGCTGGGTACAGAACCTACTTAAATAGATAAATACATACATACATACTTTTAAAAACACAAAATACATATTTAAAGAAGAAACCCTAAAATATTCATTACAACACTATTTTAGTAAAGAATGGGAAAAAAAAAACAAAAAACAAAAACAAAAAACCAGGAGTATGTATGTTCAAAAACTAATAGCTGCTAATAATGCCACAGAATGTTGAAAAAAACTTTAAAAAGTGGGGAATGCCTGGGTGGCTCTGTCAGTTAAGCTTCTGACTCTTGATTTAGGCTCAGGTCGTGATCTCAGGGTCCTGGGATCGACCCCTGGGAGTCAGGGGCTTTGCACTCATTTGGGAGACTACTTGAGGATTTCTTTTCCACTCCCACTGCCTTTCCCACTGCCTCTCCCTCTGCTCACACTGTTACTCTCTCACTCTCTCTCTAAAATAAATAAAATCTTTTTCAAAAAGTAAATAAAAAGAGGGATGCCTGGGTGGCTAAGTGGGTTAAGCCTCTGCCTTCTTATCTGTTTTGGTACAGGCTTATTTTATTATATCTCACAGATACTGTACTACATTTTTTCACAAATTGAAGGTCTGTGGCAACCCTGCATCAAGCAAGTCCATCAGCACCATTCTTCCAACAGCATTTGCTCACTGTCTCTATGTCTCATTTTGGTAATTCTTTGAATATTTCAAACTTTCTCATTATTATTATACTTGTCACAGTGACTGGTGGTCAGCAACCTTTGCTGTTACTACTGTTAATTTTTTGGGGGTGCCATGAACCATACCACAGAAGATGGCAAACTTAATAAATGTTGTACCCATTCTGATTGCTCCACCAACCAGCTGTTCCCATCTCTCTCTCTCTCCTAGGGCTTCCTCATTCTCTAAGACACAACAATATCGATATTAAGCCAATTAATAACCCTACAATAGCTTCTAAGTGTTAGAGTGAATGGAAGAATTGCACATCTCACACTTTAAATCAAAAGCTGTAAACGATACAGCTTAGTAAGAAGGCATGTTGAAAACCAAGACAGGCAAAAGCTAGGCCTTTTGTGCCAAAAAATTAGCCAAGGGGTGAAAGCAGAGGAAAAGTTCTTGAAGGAAATGAAAAGTGCTACTCCAATGAACACATTAATGACAGGAAAGCAAAAGAGACTTATTGCTGATATGGAGAAAGTGTTTGTGGTATAGATAAAAGATCAAACCATTCCCTTAAGCCAAAGCCTAATGCAAACAAGGCCCTAACTCTCCTGAAGTCCAAGAAGGCTGAGAGAGATGAGGAAGCTGCAGAAGAACAGTTTGAAGCTAAAAGAAGTTGTTTAAGAGGTTTAATATCTCCATAACATAAAAATGCAAGGAGAAGCAAGTGTTGACATAGAAACTGCAAGAGGTTGCCCAGAAAATCTAGCTAAGATCATTAATGAAGATGGCTACACTAAACAACAGCTTCTCAATGTAGATGAAATAGCTTTCTATTAGAAGAGAATGCTATCTATGACTTTCACAGCTAGAGAGCAGAAGTCAATGCCTGGCTTCAAAGCTTCAAAGGACAGATGGACTCTCTTTCTGGGCGCTAAAACAGCTGGGGACCAGTGCTCAATGACCACTCCAGAATCCTAGGACACTTAAGAATTATGCTAAATCTAGTCTGCCTATGTTCTATATATGGAACAACAAAGCCTGATGGCAGCACATATGTTTACAAGATGGTCTCACTACTGAGACCTACTGAGACCTTCTTTTCAAAACATTAATGCTGACAATGCTCCTGATCACCCAAGAGCTCTGATGGAGATGTATAATGAGACTGATGTTTTCATGCCTGCTAACACAATATCCATTCTGTAGCCCATGGACTGAGGAATAATTTTGACTTTCAAATCTCATTATTTAGGAAATAAGATCAAAGGTACATACAGAGTGATGCCTCTGATGGGTCTGGGCAAAGTAAACTGAAAACCTTCTGGAAAGGATTCACCACTCTAGATGCCATTAAGAACATTTGGGATTCAATGGAAGAGGTCAAAATATCAATATTTACAAGGAGTTTGGAAGAAGTTGATTCCAACCCTCACAGATGACTTTGAGGGGTTCAAGAACTCAGTGGAGGAAGTAAATGCGGATACAGTAAAAACAGCAAGAGAACTAGAATTAGAAGTGAAGCCTGAAGATGTGACTTAATTGCCGCAGTTTCATGAAAAAAACTTGAACGGATGAGGACTTGCTTCTTATGGATGAGTGAAGAAAGTGGTTTCTTAAGATGGAACATACTGCTGGTGAAGATGCTGTAAAGACTATTGAAATGACAACAAAAGATTTAGAATATTACATAAACTTAGTTGAGCAGCAGCAGGGTTGGAGAAGACTGACCTAATTTTAAGAGTTCTACTGTGGATAAAATGCTACCAAACAGATTGTATGCTGCAAAGAAATCATTCATAAAAGGAAGAAGAGTCAATTAATGCAGCAAACTGCACTGTGGGCTTAATTTAAGAACTGCCACAGCTATCCCAACAACCTTCAGCAACCCTGACCCTGATCAATCAGTCGCCATCAACATCATGAACTTCTATCAGCAAAAAGATTACAACTTGCTGAAAGATCAGTTAATGATCAGCATTTTTTAAAATAAAAAGTATTTTTAAATTAAGGCATATATACATTGTTTTTTAGGCATAATGCTACTGAACATGTGACAGACTACAGTATCATGTAAACCTAACTTTTATATGCACAGGGAAACCAAAAAATTCACAACTAATGTTATCATGATATTCCCTTTATTGCAGTGGTCTGGAACAGAACCCACAGTATCTTCAATATAACTGATGGACAAACTGGTAAGTGTATACTTGTAATAAACTTCCTTTATTTCACTAAAGAGAAGTGCTCAAAGTATTTATAGTAGATGACTTGCGCTGCAGGACTATGGATATTTTTGAGAACTCCAAGGGCAAAGCAGAAGACACCCTGGGCCAGACATTTCTCCAACTAGCCAACATAAAATAGTGCTTTGATTCTGTGTAAATGATAAAAACATACATTATCTCCATTTTGCCACCTGGCCTCTCTATTATTGTCATTTTATGTAAATAAAATGTATGCTCTATACTGAAAACACATGAAAATTATAAACAGGTTAACATGAAAAGAGAATATCAGATTAGACTTGGCAACATCTTAAACTATTTTAACAGTCAAAAAATTAAGCTAAAAAGTATAAGTGACAGGGGCGCCTGGGTGGCTCAGTGGGTTAAGCTGCTGCCTTCGGCTCAGGTCATGATCTCAGGGTCCTGGGATCGAGTCCCGCATCGGGTTCTCTGCTCAGCGGGGAGCCTGCTTCCCTCTCTCTCTCTCTCTCTCTCTCTGCCTGCCTCTCTGTCTGCTTGTGATCTCTCTCTGTCAAATCAATAAATAAAATATTTAAAAAAAAAAAAAAAAAGTATAAGTGACAGAAATATTACAAATATTGTAAACTAAACAAAATAAGCTATTTTGTAGTCTCTGGTAAAAATGATAGGCATAGTGTGTATGGCAGAAACTGCCGTTTGTCCCACAGTATTCTTTCTGCTCTTCCTTTATTAACTAGGATCTCTTATTCTTAGCCAAGCATATGCCTGGCCTACTAAAGACTGTATTTCCAGCCTCACCTGTGGTTAAAATATGGCCATGTGACTAATTCCTAGCTAATAAGATGTGAGCAGCAATGAGGCGTATTAATGATTTCCTCAAAAAAATAGGTGTGGCCTCTATTCTTGCTTTTCCTGTTCCTGCTGGCTGGACCATAACAATATGAGAAGCTGAAGCACTAGTATTTAACCATGAGACAGAAACTACATATTAACAAGACAGAGCACCAAGATGGAAGAAAACTGGTTCCCTAGCACTGTAAATCCTGACCTGATTATATGTGCTGTTACATGTGAAAAAGAAAGAAAATTATAGCCTCTTCATTCAACTGAATAATATTTAAAAGAACAGTACTGTTACTCTATGAGGAGGTGCCACGGCATCTCTTAAAGACTAGCTACTGAGGGCACCTGTCTGGCTCAGTCAACAGCACATCCAACTCTTGATCTCAAGGTTTGTGAGTTCAAGCCCCAGGTTGGGTGTGGAACCTACTTTAAAAAATAAATTAACTAGGGGCGCCTGGGTGGCTCAGTGGGTTAAGCCGCTGCCTTCGGCTCAGGTCATGATCTCGGAGTCCTGGGATCGAGCCCCACATCGGGCTCTCTGCTCAGCAGGGAGCCTGCTTCCTCCTCTCTCTCTGCCTGCCTCTCTGCCTGCTTGTGATCTCTCTATCAAATAAATAAATAAAATCTTTAAAAAAAAAAAGAAAAAAAGAAAAAATAAATTAACTAAATTAAAAAAAAAACAAAGACAAGCTGCTAAGCCTGTGCTTATATCAGAAAAGGGTTTACCATTAAACACAGAATACCTACAAACAGCTGCCATTCAACAAAACATTAGTATGTACATATTCACATACAGTCTCTAAGTCATCAGCATAAATCAGATGAAGGTAACTAAAAATGAGCATGTTATAATAAGAAAGGGCCATTTAAAATCTTGATACTTACTGATACATTAGCACTGTCACTGCTTGCAATCTCAGCTGCCTTCTCAATTATCTGTTTAAAAAAGTTTTCAATTAAATTCTGGCGCTTGTATTTATAAAATTTTAATTGTAAATGATTATAATTGTACTTAGACTACAAGAAACAACATAGGGTCTGGCATTTCTATGCTTTATAATGTAAACATGAATTTTAAATGCAAAATGGTATTATGCGGTGATTCCCAATCTTCAAACTCCTGACAACTGAGAGTCAATGGTACTGTGACTCCCAGGGTATACTACTAGCATTGTCTGTAGATGAAATAAGCAATGGCTTGAATATGTACCTGAAATAATTCTTTGGTATGTGAAAGAATTTTAAATACAGGTAAATATTTTCTGATTAAGAAAATGCAAAGATATGTAAGAATTACTAAATAAGTAAGTTTTTCTCATTTGTCATTTTTTTTCCTAAATTAACATAAAAAAGTAGACTATCAGGGGATAATCTAAAAGTATCTGAAGATTTATAACCAGTTACTGACTTACATAATACTAAATGAATAATTTAACTGAATCCTCAAATGTAAAGTGTAGTGACAACTCTTATCTTATTTCATACAGTTTTTATAATGACAAAATGAAATTAGTTATTAAATTATCAATATTATCAATAACCATAAAATTGTCTTGAAAAGCAAAATGTACACAAATGATCACAACAAAAATCATTAAATTAAATAAAAAGAATACAGGGAACTTTCACTTTTTCTATCTGTATTATTTGATTTTTTAAATGGTACACTTATAAATTATACAATTTTTATAAAATCCCAGTAAGTATGTTTATATATATTTAAAGACAAATCCTCTATTGCAAGTTGATTTTCAAAGATGTACTCTCTAAGAGATTACAAAGGCAAAAGGAAAGTTTAGTGACTTAAGCAGTGTTGAAATAATACATTTTAAAGAAACTGGACTTCTCTTGAAATATAACATGAAAACTATATGTATTTGCATAGGATAGTCATAAAAATGCTTCAAAAAGCACCTCATTTGATCCAAAAGAAACTATAACTGATTGTTGAACACATACTATTAAGTGAACACAAAAATAGTCATAGCTTAGAGTATAAAATGTATCACAAGTAACTATGCCTTCTGGTTAAATTGCTATTCTAAGGAATAAAGCCATGGCACCAATGCAATGGATGAGTCAAAAATGCACCTTTTCCAACTCAGTGTACACTAAGGTATATGGTTCTTGACATATGTGGGATTTCAACTGTATTAACCACAAAATTTAATTTGGTTGTATATTACTGATTAGAAAATCATTTCAGATGAATTGGAAATGAAAAGTTACCTTATGTGGATAAAATTCAATGAAAATGAGAGTAAAGAAGAAACATTAGGTAACAAATTTAATTTACATATTACTTTAAAAATTTACTCTATACAGGTCTGGCAGTGCTGAATTTTAAAATATGATTAAGTTTAAAGATGGATTAATGTGAATATTATTTAGTATAATACTAATTTTTAAAGGAAGCTTTTCTCATATAGATGAAGGAAATAAACTTTTTACTATCTGAGAATCTGCTCCAAGATTTTCTCATAAAAATTGCATCAATCATACCTGCAACAAAGATGCCAAACTTGAAGATAAAACATATGATTGCTTAGCTCTCAGAATGTAAATTAGCACAGCCCCATTTTCAACTCCAGCAGATACCCTCCTGATACCTAAGATAAGCAGTTTGTATACTAAGGAAACATGTTTAGAAATGGAAGTCCTTGCTATAGATTCTATACAAGTAACAGTACCTTAGGAAGTCTTACTAATAGTAATAGTCAACATAAATCTTCTGTTCTTTGAATACCAATTCTGACACAGCAGTGACCATGTCTTTAATTCCTAAACTAAGATGCTGGGCAAGCTTCAATGTATGTATCACATACTCAGACTTACATGAATGCATTTACTATCATTTTAAATTGAAAAGAAACTGAGAGAACAATTATGATTTCCTCATTTTCTAAATGAGAAACCCGACCTTCAAAGATATTATGTCTCACCTGGTCAGTGATAAAGCCAAGATTAAATACAAGTTTAGCTGTCTCCATGATCAGTGGTCTTTCCACTGAACCAAGCTGCCAATGTATGTGACGTTTTGAAAGAGAAACAAACACGGAAAGCTTAAACTATAAACATGCAGAGCCAAGAACTAATGATTCAGTGATTTTCATGCATACTGATTCTTTAAATAATTAGCTTACCTTATCGAAGGGAGGATAATAATAAGGATGTTTTTTATTTTCTGGGAATTTGATATGCAAAGCTGTTGCATTTTCAGTATATGGATTTGTTTGAACAGTTCCCATTGGATTCAACATTTCTTCAAGTTCATCTAAAATATACAAATAATTTTGATTCTTAAAAAATGTTTAAAAAAAAAAACTAAAATAAATCCTTAGTAGAAAATTATTTTACAACTATGCCATCTAAGGAGTTTGGCAGACAATCATATCAGAAAGCTTCTAACTTTCTGTTAATACTTGACACAAGAATTGAATGTGAGTTTACATACAGCTCTAAAATGAGTAAGTTTATAAAAATACCTACCTCACCTCTTTCTTCAAATTTGACTTGTATTCTCAAGCTTGAAAAAAAAAAAACGTAATGGGAACTGTTCTCCATCAATATAAAATGACTCACAGAATTTTTATTACTTCACCACATATATGGATTCCTTATTTTTCCATGGTCATCACAGTACCCAAACTGATATTCTGAGAATCATCAATGACATTCTTTCGGACAAATCTAATGTTGTTTATGCTCCTCAATTAGCCCATAAACTGCTGATAACAGTTAAAGGGCTCTCTGATAGTTTCTGCAACACTCCATTCAAATGGTACTCCTTTAACCGAATAAACTGCTTATTTCTTTAAAGCACTCCCTCTGCTCCCCCATGGTACATTCACAGAATTGTGCATGGGATTCTTAGATTTCAGTGTTCTCATAAAACTTTCATTTCACAGATAAGTAAACTGTCGAAGAGACAATAAACTCAAGAGAACGGAATTAGCAATACAACCTAAAGTCTCTCCTCTCCAAACTATTATCTCTTTCTTATACAGACTTTTAGCACAGCTGTCCTCTCCTAAGGAAATAAAAATCCATTGTGTCCAGGCCTAATGTCCAGATATTATGCATACTCGAATTATTTACCAATGCTAGAAAATATTTTTTATTTATTAATTTGAGAGAGAGAAAGAGAGCAGGAGCAGAGGTGGGTTCGGAGGGGAGGGGAGAGGCAGACTCCCTAGTGAGCAGGGAGGCTGTTGGGTGGGGGGGTGAGGGACAGGCGGGAATCCCATGACCTCGTGTTAGTGACCTGAGCTAAAATGAAGGCAGATGCCAACCACCTTAGCTACCCAGGAGTTCTGCTATAAAATCTTTGAGTATTTCCATGTTTCAGCTCGTTGATCAATTCTTCGCTTGAGCTGTTTAATACTCTCAAATTTCAAATTCTGTTGTCACCCAAAAGGGAGAAATTCTCATTTATATACCTCTAAAGCAGATTTCCCAGCAAATTAAAATCCTACACTTATGTTATCTGGTAGCATTATACTTCTTTGTCCTGCCACATACAATCTAGCTAAAGTAAAATGTAGCATTTTAGTATTCTTACTAACAAACACAGAGAGGTAACCTTGCTTAAAGTGATTACCAAAAAAGCACTCTAATATATTTTATAAATAGAAAGTACAATTTGGTACAACCTCAACTGGAGAGCAATTTGTGATTATCAAAATAACAAACTTATTTATTCTTTTTTTATTTTAAAATTCCAAGTTTTTTAAAGTTTTTTATTTTAATTTCAGTTAGCTAACATAGAGTGTTATATCAGTTTCAGGTGTACAATAACAAATGTATTTATTCTTTAACTTAACAGACCCACCTCTAGCAATTTATCTTAGACATATACCTGCATATAAGCAAGATTATTCACTATAACACTGCTTAAATTATCAAAAGGTAAGTCTGGTTTAAGAACAGCAGCAGAACTCTATATAGATAGATAAGGTTAAAGGGGCAAAAAGAAGAACACTGCACAGAATGCTATTTTAAGACTAGAAGAAAAATAGAAATCTACATTTGTATTTCCTAGTGTATATGCGAAGAAATCTGGAAAGATAAAAAAGCAACCAGTAATGTGATTATATACTATTTAATGATAGCCTAGGGACTCCAGACAATAGATTATTTGTAGTTCCTTTTTTTCAGCTTCACTCCTACTGGGATAAAGTGACAATTCTAGAGCTCATACATGCATAGCAAATGTGTTCATTTATTATTTTTCACATTACGTTTTGTTAGAGATGAAGTCAGGCTCATAGTATGCCAATAATACTGCCCAAAATGGTCTATTTTACTAAAAATACCAGTTGAGTTGCTTGGTGATTCTGGAGAACATGTGTGAGTCTAAATTAAAATTTTCAAAAAGGTGTAACTGCTGAAATGCATAATTTTTACTCTATGAAGCTCACAGTTTCTCTTAAGAAATATATAAATGCACACTACTCTCTTATATTTGGGGGAAAACATGATTAGTAAAAACTACTACAGGTGTATGAGGAAAGGGTAGTAACTGAAGAATATACACACACATAAAATATTAGAACATAAGTTTTAAATATGTCTGTAAATAACTGATTATCCAAAGCCAATTTCTCAGATGTCAACTACTAATAAACATCTTCAAGTATCTGTCACCCAAAAAATAACTTTAAAATGCAAGTAATTTCACAGTTTTATTAACTGTATTAACAAACTATGAAGGCGGGGGGGAATGAAAACCGCCATTATAATGCAAAGTTTATACTAAAAATTTCAAACATTCAGGAAACGCAGTATGGAATAATGGAAAGAATCAAGCAGTCTTCTGTACAAATCCTACTTTTGAACCAAAGTGAACCTAAATTATAAGTCTTACAAAACTGGTTTCCTTGTTGGGGTGCTCTGAATAGTACTTCAGAAATATAGGCATATTGAAGGTGCTCCTCTTAGCTCAAATTTCAGGTTAAAGCCAACTAAACACTTGCTGTGTTTTTACTATTCTTCCCATATTAGTGAATGTTCCTTCTATTAGTGGAGAAATTTAGTACAACTAGAAGCAAAAAGGTTGTTACAAAGAAGACATCGTTCCTTAGGAGAATTTCTCCAAAATCTATAAAAATAAAACTTTTAAAGCAAGAACATACTCACCAGGATAACAAATATCTTCAGATACAAATCACTTTTTAAATACATTAAAACAACCTGTGGGCATCTGCTTTAGAATAAATAATAAAGATACGAAAAGATGGTTTCTTTACTAAACTGAAAGAATAGTGAGTCATAAAGAAACTAAATAGTCCGCATACCAAAAGTTACTCTTTAAGGATTAGGACATAAGTCTTACCAGGAAATGAAGACCAGCTGTGCAATATTATGTCTCCAGATCTCAACTGTCCTTTAAAGTCAAAAACCATCGTATTCACCCATGCTACAGGATAATGCTGTTGAAAAAGGTACCACTGTATAAATATCCTGAAAAAGAACTTCAGCAGGTAAACATGTACACACCCTTTGTTTCAAAAATTTAGATCTAGAAATATCTAGAGTTCCAGATGATTTCCAAAAAAAATCATCCGAAATAAAACAAGCTATACATGGAAAAATATTCTAGATCTTTACAATGGTTCAAGAAAACTCTGAAAGTCAATTAATATCTCATGATGAAATAATGTATCCAAAAAACATTATTTCTTATATAAACAATGCAAATGATGAGGAATTTTTAATGATTCAAGAAAATACGTATGATATATCAGGTTATATGTTTCATGAGCTTTATACCTCATTAAACCTTAACGTAGTAGAAGACAATGTCTGTAGGTATTGTAGAATTTATTTGTATTTCCAAGAAGGAAGCCTAGACACCTAGACCAATTAACTTGGACACAGTTTATCAAAAAAACTTATAAATAGTCAAATACTTTGAGTAAAATTCTTTATCAGTGTAAGAAAAAATACTAAGGAAGTACTCTTCTGTGACTTTTACACCCTAAAATTTATTTTTAAAAAACTGTATGATAATAACCAGAAGAAAAGCCTGCTTAATTCTTAAAGAATAAAGGACACAAATTCATGTACATAAATACAGCAACCATTTTTTTAAAATATATAAAATTCATGTCCCCATCCCTCCAAAACAACTTTTCATAAACTTAAAAGAAAATGAAAAAGACAGGACTAAAAATATGAAATGGAATATGAGAACAGGTACACCATCAATTTCAAAATCTAAGAAACTGAAAACTAAAAGTTTATTCATAATTCGTATGACAACAAAACATGGCCAGAAATGGCATGAAGTTAACTAATATTCTGCATTTGTCTCATTTAATGTGACTATTCACATACTTCACTGCCAAGCAATGATGTGTTTGATTACAGATTTGTGATCCAGGCCCCACAGATGTGTTGAATAAAGTATATGATCTTTCTAAAATTCACAAAAATCTGAATGTTTGAGCATATGTGGCACATAGAATTTCAGTTAAGGTATTGTGGAAATACAGTTTTTTAATCCTTTCATTCTTTTTTATCTATATTTTCTAAAGTATTATATTTATAATGGAACACTTACAATACGGTATTTGCTAAAATAATTTGCCAAAAGAGAAATAAATGAACAGAACATAAAAATGAAGATCTATCATCTTTTTAAAATCACCTCATAGGGACGAAAGTATATGCTATCATTTCACGTTACTCAATTATTTCAAAGACTCTTAAAATTATTCCATTGTAAAAATTTTTCGGTAGTGTATAATTACCACTTTCCCAGATTTCCGGATGGTCTGATATTTAGAGGGATTAATAGTTTTAGTAGACTTTTTTGTTTTCACTTTATCCAGAACTGCATAAACAGCAAAACATAATCGAGCCATTCGTGGCAGATCACAAGTATTTATATCAAATTCCAGTGGTTCATTCCAAATGTGATCATTTTTCCCTGATATCTCTGAGCTTACGATGGTTTTACAGAGGAGTTCAGTACCATGAAAAAGGCCAGCCCTGACATGAACCTGTAATAAGGGAGACAAAAACACAGAATTATGAGTACTGCACCACTGAAACACCTCCACTCTGAAAAACAAACATCTATTAGGAGAAGCAGCACACCAACTCTAGGAAAAACTTTTCGTCCACAGAAACATCAGGCTGTAAGTATCAGTATATAATTCACTAAACTGTTATTTTAACCTGTTTTTCACTTAGTAAGTATAACCAACTAAAAAATGCAGTATGTCTCAATGGTATAAAAAGATCTACAGAAACCAAGACCATAAGTATAAAAACTACTATCACTTGTTCACCTCTACTGACCGTATTTACTTGGGGGTCTTGTCTTTCTCTTTGTATAACTGGAAAGTAAGTGATAGATAAAATGTCTCTGAAATCTCTTTCTACTTCTTAATAATGTACAAACTGGACATTCTAAGACCCACCTTCTTAAAGATATTCTATCCATATTTACAATTATTCTACACATCATTGTGTTTCATTTTTTCCTGAAGACACAGGTCCAGAGTAATCCAGGACATACGCAAAATGTCCCAGAAAATTTTACCCAGTCATTCATATAGTTTTTTATGACATAAGCCAATTAGCTCTAAATTTAAAAGTGAGTAGTACAGAAGTAGAACAAATAATCCTTAAGTTTATATGGAATCACGAAAGACTCCAAATAGCCAAAGCAACCTTGAGAAAGAACAAAGCTGGAGACATCACAATCCCAGATTTCAAGATATTCTTCTACAAAGCTAAAGTAATCAAAACAATATGGTACTGGCACAAAAACAAAGACATCGATCAATGGAACAGAATAGAGAGCCCAGAGATAAATCCACTTACCTGGTCAATTAATCCACAACAAAGGAGGCAAGAATATACAATAGGGAAAAGATATACAACAAGAATATACAACAGGGAAAAGTCTCTTCAATAAATGGTGCTGGAAAAACTGAATAGCCACGTAGAAAAGAATGTAACTGGACCACCTTCTTATACCATATACAAAAATAAACTCAAAATGGATTAAAGACCTAAATGTGAGATCTGAAACCATAGTACTCAAATTACTTCCACATAGGCTACAATTTCATGGATACTGGCCTTAGCAACATTTTCCTAGATATGTTCCCTCCAGCAGCAGAATCAAAAGCGAAAATACACTATTGGGACTAAACCAAATAAAAAGCTTTTTCACAGTAAAGGAAACCATCAACCTAACAAAAAGGCAGTCCACTGAAAGGGAAAAGGTATTTGCAAATGATGTATCTAACAAGGGGTTAATATCCAAAATATATAAAGAACTTACACAACTCAACACCTCCCCAAAATCAAACAATCCAATTTAAAAGTGAGCAGAGGACTTGAACAGACATTTCTCCAAAGAAGACATTCAGATGGCCGAGAAACGTATGAAAAGATGTTCAACATCACTAATCATCAGGAAAATGACATCAAAACCACCATGAAACATCACCTTATACCTGTCACAATGGTTTCAGTCAAAACAAGAAATAACAAATGCTGATGATCTGGAGAAAAGGAATCCTTGTGCACTGTTAGTGGGAATGTAAATTAGTGCAGCCACTATGGAAAACAGTAAGAAGGTTTCTTGAAAAAGTAATAAGAGGAATACCATATGATCCAGTAGTTCCACTATTGAGTATTTACCCAAAGAAAACAAAAAAAAACTAGTTTGAAAGATGTATACACCCCTATGCAGCATTATTTATAATAGACAAGGTATGTAAGCAACCCAAGTGTCCATCCATAGATGAATGGATAAAAAAAAGATGTGCTGTGTGTGTGTGTGATGGAATATTACTCAGCTATACCAAAAGATGAGATCTTGCCATTTGCAACATTAGAGGGTATTATGCTAAGTGAAGTAAGTCAGAAAGAAAGACAACTGCCGCATGATTTCACTTATATGTGAAATCTAAAAACAAATGAACAAACAAAGCAGGAAAGACCCATAAATACAGAGAACAGGGGATGCCTGGGTGGCTCAGTCAGTTGAGCGGCTGCCTTCAGCTCAGGTCATGATCTCAGGGTCCTGGGATCGAGTCCCACATTGGGCTCCTTGCTCTGCGGGGAGCCTGCTTCTCCCTCTGCCTCTGCCTGCCACTCTGCCTGCCTGTGCTCTCTATCTCTCTGAAAAATAAATAAATAAAATCTTAAAAAAGAAAAAAATACAGTGAACAAACTGATGGTCACTAGAGGGGTAGATGAAGGGGATGGGCAAATGGGTAAAGTGGAATAGGAGGTACAGGCTTCAAGTTATAGAATGAATAAGTTACAGGGATGAAAGGTTGAGGATAGGGAATATAATCAATAGTACTGTTACAGTGTTGTACGGTGACATATCGTAGCTCCACTTGTAATGAGCATAGCACAATGCACAGAGTGGTACAATCACTATGCTGTATACCTGAAATTAATGTAACATTGTGTGTCAACTATACATCAATAAAACTGGTTGACTAATAAGTTAAAAAGTGGGTGGTGAGGGGCACCTGGGTGGTTCAGTGGGTTAAAGCCTCTGCCTTCGGCTCAGGTCATGATCCCAGGGTCCTGGGATCGAGCCCAGCATTGGGCTCTCTGCTCAGCAGGGAGCCTGCTTCCTCCTCTCTCTCAGCCTACCTCTCTGCCTACTTGTAATCTGTCAAATAAATAAACAAAATCTTTAAAAAAAATAAAAATTAAAAAAAGTGGGTGATGAAAGTAGAAAAACAATACGAAACACAGACTGACTTTATGGTCAAATGTTTTTACATTGATTTATTCAAATGTGATCTTAGCACACAGTAGTACTCAATTTACTAGTTACTGAATAAATGAATACATGTGAATATATAGGTTCATTTTTTATGGGTTCATTTTTAATTTAAAATGGGCTTATCAATAAAAACTGACTTATTAGAAGTTACTATCCTCATTTTGAAAAAGGTAGTATCAAGAATACCCATTCTATCAAAAAGAGAGAAACATTTTTTTTGAGACAGAAACATTTAAATAGAGATAAGAAATTTTAAGTAATACCATCAATTTTAAAGTTATAAATATTTATATTAGAATTGAGTTTAAAAGCTATTCAAATTGTTTTAATTGCATAAATAAAACTACAGGTTAGTTCATAATGTTCATAGTTCATATAGTCAGTTCATAATGTAACAGGGAAAGAACGGCTTACTTTAATGAACAGTATTCATTTATCTAACTCCCACAAAATAAACACAGATTGGAGTGCCCAGATGACTCAGAGCCTGATGTGGGGCTGATCTCACAACCCTGAGACCACAACCTGTGCTCAGCATGGGGTCTCTCTCCTTCTACCAGTGCACCTCCCCCTGCTCATACACACAATCTCTCTCTCTCTCAAAATAAATAAAATCCTAAATAAAAATAAACACAAATAAAAGGGTTAGATATGTTAAAATCATTAAAAAGCAAAAATTTAAAAGCTATCAGAATAACTACTGAAGCGTGGTGATGGGTTCACAGAAGTTGATTACATTATTCTCTCTACTTTTGTGTATGTCTGAATTTTTCCATTAAAAAAAATTTTAAGCTAGGGGCACCTGGGTGGCTCAGTGAGTTAAAGCCTCTGCCTTTGGCTCAGGTCGTGATCCCAGGGTCCTGGGATCAAGCCCCGCATTGGGCTCTCTGCTGAGCGGGGAGCCTGCCTCTCCCTCTCTCTCTGCCTGTCTCTCTGCCTACTTGTGATCTCTGTCTGTCAAATAAATAAATAAAATCTTTAAAAAAAAATTTTTAAGCTAAAGAAAATCAGTTATTCCAAATACATCTGGATTATTTTTACACAGTAAGATTAAAATAGTAGGGAGTACAAAGAATTGCTAAAAGAACCTCCAGTAAATTTTCAGGCCACCAAGAATTTTCATCTGAATACACACCTGATTGCCCTCAAATTCACAGAAAAGGGATTATTCCTTCTACTCAAAACCTCTAGTTCCATCTTGTTCCAATTTCCCAAGTACTTAGACCTTGCTCCTTTGTTTCTCTGAATTGGAAAAATCCCCTCCCCAGCAGGCTATAAAACCTAAGCATTTCTCTCCTATGTCAAACTCAAACAAAAACCTTCTTTAGAACCCAACAAATCATAATGAGAATGGTGCCAGTGTCTGTCTACTCATGCTTCCTACTTTCAATCCATAATCAAGCCTATACTGTAATACAAGAGGAAAGTGATTTATGACATAATCTTACTATTTTTAAATTTTTTTTTTAATATATTGATTTTTATTTTTTAAAGTAGGCTCTATGCCCAATGTGGGGCTTGAACTCACAACCTTGAGATTAATAAGAGAGTCCCATGCTCTACCAACTGAGCCAGCCAGGCATCCCTATAATGTACTTTTTTTTTCCCTATAACGTACTCTTAAATGAAAAATAAAATAATTCAATCATTCTCACTAAAAGCATATTCACATTTTGATGGTGCAAAGAAATGAATACAAATAAAACTAATTATGGTAGGATAGCAAGAATATTGGTGATTTATCATTCTCTTAAGTAATCATAGATTGTATTTTATAATGTTATCTTTAAAATATTTTAAAATTACTATTCTAGAAAGTACAACACAAATCAGCTAGATGAACTTAAATTTAAGATCCTAAATACAGGCATAACACCAAATGCTCACAATCAATTCAAAACTCATTAAATTTAATGCAAACATGAGTGAAAATGGAAATCATTTTTAAAACAACTACTAAGGGTGCCTGGGTGGCTCAGTCAGTTGAGTGTCCCACTCTTGATTTCAGCTCAGGCCATGATCTCAGGGTCGTGGGATCCAGCCCTGCACTGGGCTTCACAGTCAGTGTGGAGTCTGCTTGAGATTCTCTCTCTCCCTCTGCCCCTCCCCCCAACTCACATGTGCACACGCATAAACTCTCTCTCTCTCTCTCTGTAATAAATAAAATCTTTTTTTTTTTTTTAAACCCATCCAAGGTTATCTGTTTTTAAACAGTGTCAAAATCTTAAAGGGTGCCTCAGTGGCTCAGTGGGTGAAGGCTCTGCCTTCAGCTCAGGTCATGATCTCAGGGTCCTGGGATCAAGCCCCACATTGGGCTCTCTACTCAGCAGGGAGCCTGCTCCCCACCTCTCCCCAGGCTTCTGCCTGCCTCTCTAACTACTTGTAGTCTATCAAATAAATAAAATCTTTTAAAAAAATCTTTAATAAATAAATCAATAAACAATAGAAAATGTCAAGATTGAGCAGCCATAGCCTTAAGCAACTTTTAAGTCCATGTCTCTACCCTACCTTAAATACTATTTCCCTGTGTTCCCTGAAATAAGGCAAAAAGTCTGGGGATTCATTTTTACTCTGTGAAGAATGTAACAATAATTATAAAAGGACTTATACAACTGCACGTTTAGGAAATCTTTGTATTTTCCTTTACTCTATACTCAAAGTAAACTGTGAGACACTTACCATAGTAGTAGAATTTTTAATAGCCAAGACAAAAACAGGAATAACAATTATTCTTTATATATATATATATATATATGAATAATTATTCTATAAAGAAAACTGCAATTGCCTATAAGAACCATAATTATTTTCTCCTAAGCAATGGAGAAATGGCCCTATCATGAAATGCTCAACAAATGGCATTTAGTGTTAGTAAAATTATATGGGAGGTAAAAAGAGCACAAAATCCAGATTTCGAAGTTTTCCTTTTCTCCCTGATATACCTCAGGAAGACTGAGCACCAGTTAATAAACACACAGTGAATGGTAATTTTAGTTTATCAAGAGGTTAGGAAAAGTTCCACCACTATCATACCAGTCATTATCTTAAAAGAAGTTCAACAGGAAGAAAGGAAAGCGGTGCCTATTGCCTAGGCAAAGACAAACTCCCCTGGCATGCCTTAAGAACCGAAACCACTATGGCACAGCTAGAGGCACATCAGGGGGCCACACTGGTGCTTGGGTTGGAGCGGTGAACAGCAAAGTCAGTGCCAACTGAGACTACTAAACAGGAATGGAATTTTTTTTTTAAGATTTTATTTATTTATTTGACGGGGGATGGGGGGGGCACAAGCGGGGGGAGGGGCAGAGGGAGAAGTAGGCTTCCTGCCAAGCAGAGAGCCCTATGTGGGCCTCGATCCCAGGACCCTGATATCATGACCTGAGCCGAAGGCAGGCTCCTAACAACTGAGCCACCCAGGCACCCAACAGGAACAGAATTTAAATCACAGAAAGACTATTTTGTTTTCAGGTAAGAGAGAAGTTTGGGTATAAGGTAAGATGTGAAAACAGAGGCAAGGAGATCACTGGGGGGAGGCTGTTGCTGTAATTCAGGGAGAGACAATGAAGGCTTGAGCTATGAAATGGTACGGAAGACAAAGAGGAAAGAATGGATAGTAAAGGATTTCAATGAGGTAGGATCAACAGTATGTGATCAACTGATTAAATATGGTAGGTAAGGGAAAGTGGTGACTCCAGCTGCTTTACCAAATATAAGAGGAAAAGGAGTTAAAGGAGTTAAGAGAATGAGCTGGGGGACACTAAATAAAGTTGGCTTTAGAAATGTGTACTGGGGCACCTGGGTGGCTCAGTTGGTTAGGAATCTGCCTTTGGCTCAGGTCATGATACCAGGGTCCTGGGATAAAGCCCCATGTTGGGCTCCCTGCTTAGCCGGAGGCCTGTTTCTCCCTCTCTCCCTGTCGCTCTCTCCACTCATTCTCTCTCTGTCAAATAAATAAAATCTTAAAGAAACAAAACAAAAAGTACACACTGAGGCATGTGAAAACAGGAATCTGGAACTGAAAAGATAGCTGGGCTACAGGCAATAGCTTGAGAATTATAAGAGAAGGAGGTACAGTTTTTTCAATTTTCTTACAAAGAGGATATCAGTAATTGTTTTCCAAGATGTGAAGAATCCAAATGAGATGAAAAACACTAACAGGTGTTGCTGAGGCAGGGTGCACATGCCTCAAGCAAACAATCCATGTGACCTCTGAGTTCTGTGAGATCTCTCAAGATCTCTGTAGTGCTTCCTCTCCTTCCCCTCAGCCACACAAACCAAAACATATCTAGAACCGGACTTTCCCACCACACCCTAGCATCTCCAAATCACTACCTGCTACATCTTACTCTCTACTCACCTCCCCTTCCAACTCACTCTGACACTCCTACAGGATAATCTCCTTGCCCTCTTTAAGGCCTCCATTTCAATGACCAATACTCCCCCCAATCCCCGCTTTTCTCTATCAGCTTTGTCTTCACCAAAACTCTCCATCAATGGGTGTCTCTCCTCTGTCACACTCATCTGAAGTCCCTATCCTGGATAAACCTAATTATCTGCCTCTCCTCCATACTACATGGTTTGGGGTCAAGACCGACCAGTCTCAAATGTAAAATTATTCTTTCATCATTGCAAGAATATTTCTTACCTTTAATTAACTGCTGAAAATTTACATAATCATTTACTCTCCTATCAGATGAAAACTATTTTTTAAAAATGCAAACAAAGCCCCTATTTAAGCTCCTTTTTTTTTGTTAGGTTTTCTGTTACCCGAAGATGCCATGCTTTGATGGATACCTCCTGTCAGTCAAACTACTCTATTTAAAAGTTATAAAATATTAGAATAATAAAATACTAGTCCATTATTATTTATAAGGTAAGGAAAGCAAGTAACGAGAAAGATCAAATTATGTAACAAATAAAAAAATCAGAATCTAATACTCACCAATTATAGATAGAATACTGTTACTAAATTGTGAAGTCATGTCAGTGGGGCAGAATGAGGATGGTAAGTATGTTGGGATGAAGTAAAGGGTTTAAAGAGTATTTTCCCTCAGAAAAATGCATGCTGCTACATATGCACCCGAAGCTCCACAAATCTCCAAGTAAAGATATATGGCGGGGGGCGGGGAGGGGCGTGCGCCTAGGTGGCTAAGTGGGTTAAAGCCTCTGCCTTCTGCTCAGGTCATGATCCCAGGGTCCTGGAATCAAGCCCCGCATGGGGCTCTCTGCTCAGCAGCGAGCCTGCTTCCTCCTCTTTCTGCCTGCCTCTCTGCCTACTTGTGATCTCTGTCAAATAAATAAATAAAATCTTAAAAAAAAAAAAAAAAAAGATATATGAGGGGTAAGGCAGGGGCTGTCATCTATTATCACACGATCCTCCCCTTAGGAACTTCATGTTCTTTTTTTTTTTTTTTAAAGATTCTATTTATTTATTTGACAGATCACAAGTAGGCAGAGAAGCAGGCAAAGAGAGAGGAAGGGAAGCATGCTCCCTGCTGAGCAGAGAGGCCGATACAGGGCTCTATTCCAGGACCCCGGGATCATGACCTGAGCCGAAGGCAGAGGCTTTAACCCACTGAGCCACCCAGGTGCCCCAGGAACTTCATGTTCCTGAGACTACTTTAATTCTACTCTAGGCTCACCTGACATTAAATGGCCACAACAAAGTCTCTGCTGCCTCAACCTTACCCAAAACCCAGTCTGAGGTAAAAATATGCATACAGAATTTCCTGAAAGATACACAATATATTTTTTTCTTTGGGAAGTTCAAATATACATGGTTGAGTGTAACACCCAGACTGAATTACTTTGGTCTCTTACAGAATTTTCCTGGGGTGCCTGGATGGCACAGTTGGTTACGCCTCTGAATCCTGGTTTCAGCTCAGGTCATCTCTTAGAGACCTGGGCTCTGTGCTCAGTAAGCTGTCTGCTTAAGACTCTCTCTTCCTCTGCCCCTCCCTGCCTGCATTCTCTCTCTCAAAATAAATTAATAAACTTAAGGAAAAAAGGACTTTTCCTATTATACCATCAATATTATATTTTAAGTTTAGCCAGTGAAAATATTCTACAAAGGAAAGACATGTGAGAGGCACCTGGGTGGCTTAGTCAGTTAAGTCCAACTCTTGGTTCTGGCTCAGGTCATAATCTCACGGTCATGAGATGGAGCCCTGCTTCAACTGACATGCTCAGTGAAAAGTCTACTTGGGAGTCTCTCTCCCCTTAGCCCCCCCCACACTCTCTCTTTAAAATAACAAATAAATCTTTTTTTTTTTAAAGACTGAATGAATTTTTAAATTCTACCTCTGAAACTAATAATATACTGTATGTTAATTATATTGAATTTAAATTGAAAATTTTTTAAAGAAGAAAAGATTATGTGAAACATTATTTTATCTACTGTAGTGATGCTGGCATGGGTGTTGGTACCCACTCTATCTCCTCTTGTGTCTCCTTCAGAAGGAACCACTAACATCTCTCCATTTAAGCAGTATGAAAATGAGTTCTAGACACGTGAATAACTAATTTGTTTATCTAAGGAAATTCTGAATACAACTGACAATGTTTTTTTTGCTTTGACCACTAGCTCTATTGTAAGAAAGCAAAATCTGTAGTTTAACATCAAGCACTTATGGAGGATCTTACCATATACATACTCTCTGTGAACCTTGCTCCTGACTATTAAATATCCTCAATTATTTTCTAAAAAGTCAAAATTTTGTATACGGACACTGTGTATGTGTTGTGAGAGAGAGAGGCAAAGAGACAGGCGGAACGAACACACATACACTTAGCTCAAACATTTGTAAAGTGAGATCTGGTATATCATAAATAAAATAAAATATCCTTAAGACACATTCTGCACCATTTGTATGATAGGATAGAATGAATTTCAGGATAAAAATGCTATTCAGTTTTTACTCTTGGTAACCCTGAACACTTACAAGACGTGAATGTACCACCCTTTGCATTCGGAATAGTTTATTCCGAAAAATTACAAGTTTAAAGAAATGAATACTTTTCAATGTTTTTGTAACAAAAACAAGCTACTTATAATAAAATGCTAAACTCGAAAATGTACAATTTTTGAGAATAAGAACATATAGAGTCTATTCCAGAAGTACTCAAAAAATACTAGCATTTAAAGAACCAAATCAAAAAATGCTAACTGTAATTCCATCAACCAACTTCTGTAAGAATTCAGATATAAGGAATGAAGTAAAAGTATGGATCAGGTGGCTACAAAGTTCAAAAAAACTTAAGTATAATGAACTCCAAAAGTTCTATACTAGCTATAAACAGCAACAGCAAAGGATGTGATCTACAAAAGAATAAAAATAAAGAAAGACTCTAACCAAGGCATGGGTGGTAACAATTAAAAAAAAAAAAAAAAAACCCTAAAATAATTCAAGTTGATACATGGTTTTAAAAAGAGCATTAAAAGTGATCTACATTTAAAATAATGTGGGGGAAAAACTGTTTTCTGAACTTAGAATTTCCCATGGTAGCAGAATTAAAGAGAAGTTGCTGTTTTCAGAAAAATCAGTAAGAAAAACTATACTCTGAACTTGAATCACATGGAATTTTGTCAAAATTGTCCCATTTCCTGATGCTTGGTCTGAATCATCTTCAGACTCTGAAAAGTAAAAAATTTTAAAGCACCATCATGCTTCACACAGTTGTGTTTTATTGTCCAACTTTAGTAAACTTCCAAAGAGATCTTTTTTCACAAGGCCCACAACATTTGAAGAACAAGGGAAAGCAGGCTTTATCATGCAAAGAAACTTTCACTGTGCTACAGCAAGAATATGCCAAAGGTACACACAGAATTCCTGAATTCAACAATTAAAAATGTTTCTGTGTTACAATACATGAAACTTTTCCCCAACATTATACCTAATTTCCTTCTTATTCAGAAATAATGGCCAAAATCCACTACTTTCTACATTTAGATATTAGACACAGAAAAAGGTCAGTGGGATGAATAGGTTGAAATTTCCATGGTTTCATGAAGGGTATCACTTTATAAAGAGACAGATTTGTTCTGGCTTTTGGGAGGAGTGTTATGCTACCTTTAACTAAGAATATAAAGATGTTAGAGATAGTTACATTAAGATGTATTAATTCATAACACAAATACTTATTTAGTGTGTCAGGCACTAATAACAGAAAAAGATTGAGAGTTTCCTTCTTTCCTCAGGTTATTTTTATTTTTTAACAGTTTAGGTGTGCTGAGACCCACATAAGTAGGCTATGAGGTGTTACGATTTTTGACTACTAAGTGTGCTATCAGATGTACGTGAGCTTGAAATTCTCTGGGTTTATCCTATTTTTGGTTCACTGAGCTTCTTTCATCTGCTATACTTATGTCTTTTGCCCACTTTGGAAAGCTCCCAATAATAATTTGTTTAAATAGTTTTTCTGAACTGTACTCTTTTTCTTTCTAGAACTCAGATTACACAAATGTTCAACCTTCTGATATTGTTACACAGGTATCTGAAGCTATAAGGAGTTTTTTCTCCCTCAATCATTTTTCTCCATTTTGTTCAAATTGGAAATTATTTTTATTAATCTTAAAATTCACGGACTCTTTCCTTTCTCATTACCATTTCACTACTGAATCCATTCCATGAGTTTTTTTTTTTTTTTTTAAGATTTTATTTATTTATTTGACAGAGACACACAGCAAGAGAGGGAACACAAGCAGGGGGAGTGGGAGAAGAGAGGCTTCCACTAAGCAGGGAGCCCAATGCGGGGCTCAATCCCAGGACCTGAGCAGAAGGCAGACACTTAACAACTGAGCCACCTAGGCACCTCATTCAATGAGTTTTTAAATGGTAAGTTATTGTATTTTTCAGTTCTAAATTTTCCATATGGCTCCTATTACATCTTCTGTTTCTTGGCTGAAACTTTATTTTTCCATCCCTTTCAAGTGTGTTTGCCCTTACTTGGAGCATTATTCTAACTAACAACATATGTCATCTGAGCACTGATACCTGTTGATTATCATTATCCATACAACTTGATATTTTCCTGGTTCTTTATGATGCCAATTAATTTTAAATTGCATAGACCATTATGACCACTATGTTTTAAGACTCTGGGTTTTGTTTATATCCTACAGAGAACACTGATGTTTTAGGAAACAGTGATTAAGTTCAGACTATAAGGTGAAACAAGCTCCGTGAAGCTATGGTTCTAATATCAGTTCAGTTTTCAAAATCCTTTGCATAGTGCTTGGATCTGTCCTTTGCGTGCAGCATACAGTAACCAGAGTGAGACCTGGTGGGAACATATGCTACAGTTCAGTCTTCGAATTATGTAGGCAGTTAAGATTCAGATCCGCATAAGTACAGCTCAGGAATAAACTTATAAGCATAAACAACTTTAAAGAGTTGCATTCCCAAGCTCTTCCCACTCTTCAATAATCCAATTATTTTTTGGTTGCCTAGGGCTCCCCTTTTTTATCACCCAGCCAGAAAGCTAAAGCTTTATTCACCCACACTTCCTGCAACTATGCCAAACAGAAGAAAAAGAAAAAAAAAAAAAAAGCCTGTGAGGATTTGCCCCATTCTCTATACAACTCCTCTAATCAGAGAAGGTTCAACTTTGCACTTTAGGCCTGTCCCCATTGTTGTTGCTGCTGCCACTGCCACCACTGCTACTGCTGCCACAGGACTTCTTAGAAACTGGAACAAATGAGAACAAAGAACAGGAAACAAATAACAGAGGGAAAAAGCAGAGAAATTCTTGCTCTCTCTGAGGGTTAGAAGCCCTCCTACCCACTAGAGCTATAACTAGAGGGCTTCTTGAGTTCTGTGTGCACTAATGTCATCTTCTAGATTTGGGACAGCACTGAGTTCAGGCTTCTCCTAAATATTAAGATGCATACCTGAGGGGGCACCTAGGTGGCTCAGTGGGTTAAAGCCTCTGTCTTCAGCTCAGGTCATGATCCCAGGGTCCTAGGATTGAAACCCGCATCGGGCTCTCTGTTCAGCGGGAGCCTGCTTCCCCCATCCCCCTCTCTCTGCCTGCCTCTCTGTCTACTTGTGATCTCTATCTGTCAAATAAATAAATAAAATCTTAAAAAAAAAAAAAAAAAAAGATGCATACCTGAAAAGTGAAACACTACAAGGCTAAGAAAGGACCAATTAGGAAGGAATATGCTCCAGAATTCTAAGCACATTCACAGGGTCAAGACATTCACGTGCTCTTTAAGATCTCAGGGACTCTAAATATAATGGATTTCACTCCTGTGATTAGGTTATACTACTTAACACAGATGACTTCAAGGAAGGGAGACTATCTTTCATGGGCCTGATCCATTGGTGAGTCTCTAAAAAGGGACGAGGTTCTTCCTGGCAAGAAATTCAAAGAGTGAGAAGGATCTGATGCTTGAGAAATTCTCCATTTCTATAGAGTTAGAAATAGAGAGAGCCACAAAACCAGCCTTGAAAGACGTCTCTAGTAACTGAGAGTAATCCCCAGTCAATCCCCTACCAAGACCCAGCAAAAAAATGAGAACCTTAGTTCTACAACTTCAAGGAACTGAATATGGCCAATAACTTGAATCCCCTTGGTAGCAACTTCTTCCCTAGAGCCTTTAGGAACAAAAACAACCCAACTAACACTGGATTTCAACCTTGCAAAAACATAAGCAGAAAATCCAGCCACACCATGCCCAGACTTCTGACCAACAGAAATGCAAGCTAACAAATAGGCGTTCAAGCTGCTATGTTTGTGGTAATTTGTCAAACAGTAATGGAAAAACTAACGTAAGAGGCTATAAACTTAATGCCAAAAATGTAACAACTTAAATTCTTCAAAGGACAAAAATTATCAAAACTGACATAAAGAAATAGAAAACCTGACTATCCATATATCCATTAAAGAAATTAAATTCCTAGGGGTGCCTGGGTGGCTCAGTCTGTTAAGCCTGACTGTTCCTTTCAGCTCAGGTCATGATCTCAAAGTTGTGCTGCATCAGGCTCTGCGCTCAATGGGGGGTCTGTCTGAAATTCTCTCTCTCCCTCCCCTCTGCCCCTTCCCCCCACACTAGCTCACTCTGCCTCTCTCTCAAATAAATAAATGAATCTTTAAGAAAAAAAAAAAAAAGAAATTAAATTTCTTAATAAAAACCTTCCCACACAGGGCACCTGGTGGCTCCATCAGTTAAGCATCTGCCTTGGGCTCAGGTCATGATACCACGGTCCTGGGATCCAGACCCACAAATAGGCTTCCTGCTCAGTGGAGTCAGCTTCTCCCTCTCCTTCTACCCCTCTCCCCTTCTCATGCTCATGCATTCTCTCTCTCAAATAAATAATATCTTTAGGGAAAAAAAACTTCCCCACAAAGAAAACACCAGGGTCAGATGACTTGGGAGTAAATCGTACCAAACATTTAAGGAAGAAATAATACCAATCCTATATAAGCTTATTCAGAAAATTGATAAGAGGAAAGCTTCTCAAGCCAATTTAAAATGGAAAAAAGATCAGTAACTTTTTTCTTTAATGGTGTTTGGACTATTTTACTTGTCCCAACAAACATGTTGTACTTTTGCAAGTAGACAAAAATTAGTAAGGAAAGTTTAAGTTAAATAAAAAATAGAATTGGCCATTAGCATACTCATTAAAAATTAAATCCTAGCTGAGGAAATAAGAGCAAAAAAAAAAAAAATCCCTACTTTAATGACAGCTAACCAAAGAATCTTTAAAGTCCACTTATAAAAGCAAGCCATTGACAATCTTTGGCAAGGTGCTCCTGAATATATCCTCAAGCCAGCAAATATCTCAAACTAAGTGAATCTCTTTCTTGGGTCACAAAACTATTCACTTAATTTCCTGCCAAGCACAACTGGGGAAAACTGTTTTACACTTTGAGACAAAATGCCTTGTTAAATCTTTACTTAATTGTATGGGGTTATGTAATAAATTTTCAAGAGTTAACAACTTGTGGTCCATAATGTAGTCATCTATTTCCTTCCAAGAAATGATACTGCATTTTCTCTGTGTTCAGCAAGTTTAAAAGAAAAGGAAAGGTCTGAGAAAGGAGGCCAAGTGTAGCTCTAAACAAGGCTGACAAAGGAGGCTGAGCTTGCATAGGAACCTATGACCTATAGTTTTGGCTTATATTGTATTGGCTGAATTCCTGATCTAAAGCAAGTTCTTTTACACAATACATACAGAAAAATGTTACTATATCCAGTACATCTCCAACTATTCAAAGAATCCTTTAAAAACAAAAATTCTTGGGGCGCCTGGGTGGCTTAGTCAGTTGAGCCTCTTCCTTCGGCTCGGGTCATGATCTCAGGGTCCTGGGATTGAGCCCCGCGTCGGGCTCTCTGCTCAGCAGGGAGCCTGCTTCCCCCTCTGTCTCTGCCTGCCTCTCTGCCTACTTGTGATCTCTCTCTGTCAAATAAATAAATAAAATCTTTAAAAAAAAAAAAAGATTTAAAAAAAAAATTCTTGTCTAACTTTAAGTCACCATATTCTGTCTTGGGTAACTGACCAATATAGGGAAAATTTAATCTCCAGTGTGACATTCATTAAGCGTATCAGTGAGTTATTCAAATAATGGAGTAGATAGGGGCACGTGGGTGACTCAGTTGGTTGAGTGGCCACCTCTTGGTTTCCACTCAGATTATGGTCTTGAGTCCTGGGATCAGGCCACATTTGGCTCCAGGTTCAGCATGGGGTCAGCTTCTCTCCCTCTCCCAATGCCCCTCCCCCTGCTCTAGTGCACCAGGGCTCTTTCTCGCTCTAAAGCAAATAAGTAAATCTTTTAAAAATAATAGTAACAATGGAACAGATTTTAAAAAACTTGAATCTTAACAAGTACTCACTTTTACACTTTCTTCTGTGTTAAGTTTATTTCCCTTAACCAAGACAATCTGGAAAGGGTTGTTATTTTCCCAAACATGCTGCAAAAGAATGAAATAAAGTATTTTAATTAAAGACATAAATATTCTATGCTAGCAATGAAATCATCTTATCTGTTCTCATGTCCACTGGCAATATAATGAAAATAGACCTCTGAACTAACAGCTGAAAATCCCATATACTAAATGAAGCATAACAACCACTACCACTTAGTTCTTCCAGCAAAATACAGGCAGCATTCCAATACTGCCAAGAGGTTCACTAAACTAAACACCATAAACAAATAGTATTAAAGCTTTGGATGAATTAAGAATTGACCACTTAAATTAATACAGAGCTAATATCTTAATCATCAAGGAGAGATTAAACAGACAACTTGTTAAAAATGAGTAACTATTAAAAAATGTTAACTATTCCAATCAATAAACAGAAACATAGGAATTGCTTTATATAAATATATTACATTCTGGGGAAAAAATGGTATCTTTGATATATTTAAATTCTAAAAGTATTCAATAAGAAGGCAAGTTATACCAAAAGCGCTAGCATAAACTAAACGGACATAAATTAAATACACAAGAACATCAACTATTTCTGAACATCTTTTTTACTAGAACGTCTCAAATTGCTCATTGAAGTTTATGTTCACCTGAACTCTCAAGAAATTTCTAATTTGGTGTCATTTTTCTGTGATACCAAAAGAATGCCAAAACCAGAAATCGCATATTTACATTTCCTTGAGCTGAGGAAAAAGAATAGTAATAGATAATTACCAATAAATGGTAACGGATCTTCGGCTAATGTGCACTGGTTTTCACAGAATGAGAAGTGAGCAGAGAAAATATGTGAGGCTTAAGCACACAACCTAACAAAATTATATGCTTTTTGGGGTTACCAAAGGTTCACACGTGAAACTTACAGAAATAATTCGCATTTTCTTTGGTGGTAAAGGAAGAGGAAGGTTTGATGAATTTCGATTTATGGCAGCCTCTATGGCAATCATTTCCTGCTCATACATCTTCTTGATCTTGCAACATTCCACAAGCATAAAATGGGGCAAGGTCCTGTTCATTACACAGTTCCGAATATACTACAGTGGCAACAAAGAGTAAGGTAAAGATTTTCAAGCAAATACTTAAATTGACAGAAGAATAATATTAAATGAACATCACTATACCAATGTACTATGAAAATATATCTTAACAACTAATGTTAAGAATATGAGAAATTAAAATCACAACATAAAATAGCTACCATTAATTGAACACCTAAGTACCTAATAACTAGCTACTTTTTTTTTTCTTTTTTTAAAGATTTTATTTATTTGAGAGAGACAGAGAGAGCACAAGCAGGGGGAGTGGCAGAGGCAGAGGGATAAGAAAGCTCCCTGCTAAGCAGGGAGGCCAACATGTGGCTTGATCCCAGGACCCCGGGATCATGACCTGAGCTGAAGGCAGACACTTAACCGACTGAGCCACCCGGGCACCCGAAGAACTAACTAATTTTCCTAACAACTCTGGTAAGAGAGATTTTCTTCCCTTTAACAGATGAAAGAACTAAAAGAAGAGCTAAGTTACATACCTGGCATCTTAAATCTACCTGTTTCTCTCTCTCTCCCTCTTTTTTTTTTTTGCTAAACCTTTAAGAAATATGTACCTCAGGCTCGATGTTTTGTCTTCTCTTTGCACTTAATACCTGACATTTTGACCAAGTGGCTCACCATCCCAAGGGTGGGACTTGACACACGTACTGGTAAAGACTGTGATATCACAGTATAAGCTCTGATCAGTCAGGAAAAGTAGACATGTAGTACACATGTAGCCATTTCTTCACATCCTGAGGTGGTCATCTTAGACCTTCCCATGGATCCCTGAGGTCGACCTAGTACCTTTACAGAACAGGGCTCCAGAAGACAACCATTACTATCTCCCTTACAAAAACATTTGACCATCTCAGCTTGAAACTCTCTTCTATTTCCATGAGACCAGGACAACTCTCCAAAGGCATATAAGGAAAGGGATGGTTATTCACATTACCAGGGATGCCTAACAAACTGAATAGAAAGAAACTTAATATATTCCTCAGAAGAATAAATTTCCTATATAGATTCAGCATATTACATTAAATTCAGAACCACAAAATACTTTTTGAAATTAAAAAAAATCCAGAATGGTCTGTAAGTAGAAATCACATATTATGATAAATATATTCAATCAAACACATGAAATATGTATCATTCTACTTCCTTCACATTCCTTTACCTACATGGTATACTTTCTCTCTCACAAGACCTTGTACAAAAATGTATACAACTCTTTATTTTTCTTTATAATAACAAATCCTAAAACACAATCTCAAAAAAACCCCATAAATCCTAGTTTTGGCAAAACAATACGCCCTCCACTAATTAAGTTAAAAAAAAAAAATCAAAGCTCCTGGTTGGTTTTTGGGCGGGGGGCATTTTATTTATTTATTTGACACAGAGGGAGAGAGACAGCAAGAGAGAGAATACAAGCAGTGGGAGTGGAAGAGGGAGCAGCAGGCTTCCCACTGAGCAGGGAGCCCAATGTGGGGCTTGACCCCAGGACACTGGGATCATGACCTGAGCCAGAGGTGCTTAATGGCTGAGCCACTGAGGCACCCCAAAATCACAGCTTTTCTCAGCCATCACTTAATATCTGGCATGCCTCTATCCCTCTTTAAAACAAAAAAATAAAAATCACAAGAGTAATCAGATCCTATTGTATAAGGATGTGAAAATGTATTAAGACCTTGTTAACTGATAATCACATCCAAGATCCTATTTGACCAGATCATGGTGGGAGAGAGGTGTTGCACTGCAGATTTATTTATTTATTTATTTATTTATTTAAGATTTTATTTATTTGACAGAGACAGACAGAGCACACAAGCAGGGGAGGAGAAGCAGACTCCCAGCCGAGGAGGTAGCCTAACACAGGGCTGGATCCCACGAGCCAAGGACCATGACAGGCAGCCATTTAACTGACTGAGCCACCCAGGTGCCCCTCATTTACCTTATTTAAACCCTACTTAACTCCAAAAACAATCTGGGGCAATATCCTCAAGGAACTTGTGATTGCATGGAAATAGGTATGTCAAAGATGGAGGAAAGCTTTTGAGGATGAACAGACCTAATGCTTTAAAAATTCCTACCATATATGGAAATAACAAAAAACAGAGGGAAAGGCAATTACACATATAAATGTTAGACTGAACTGAAAAGTTTTCTAATTCAAAATGAAAATGTACAAGACCCTGTTAACTGATAATCACAAATAAGTTTATTTACCATTTAATTAGTGACCATTTAATCAAAAAATCTTTTTTTTTTTTGAAGATTTTATTTGACAGAAAGAGAGAGAGAGAGAGAACACAAGCACAGGGAATGGGAGAGGGAGAAACAGGCTTCCTGCAAAGCAAGGAGCCTAATGTGGCGGGCAGAGGAAGATGGAAAGGCAGACTCCCTGCTGAGCAGGAAGCCTGACATGGGGCTCATCCCAGAACCCTGGGATCATGACTTGAACCAAAGGCAGACACTCAACCACTGAGCCACCCAGGCACACCTAGTCAAAAAATCTTGTATTTTATTTCCTCCAGAATATTTCCTACCTAATTATTATGTTTACGTGATAAAACAGTAGGCAGCTTTAGCAAGTTTTATTAATAATTCATTATGCTGGAATGCCTGGGTAGCTCAGTTGGTTAAGCATCTGCCTTCAGCTCAGGTCATGATCCCAGGGTCCTGGGATGAGCCCCATGTCAGGCTTCCTGCTCAGCAGGGAGTCTGCCTTTCCATCTTCCTCTGCCCGCCCCCACTGCTAATGCTCTCTCCCTCTCTTGCAAATAAATAAATAAAATCTTAAAAAAAAAAAAAAAGTTCATTATGTCACAGGAAATGGTAACACTGAAACAACCAAAAAAATAGAAAGGAAACATTTAGATACACACATTAATATAATCATTATACCAAAAATATATAACTGCAAGTAAACAACAAAAACATGCCAAAATTTTAACAATGGTAATCTCAGAGGTGGGTAGGATTGCTATTACTTAATTTTGTATAATTTTCTGTAGGTTCTAAATGCTTAACTATAATAATTTATTTTTATCAGAAGTTTAAATTATTAAAACACACGTACATACACACACGCACACACACTCACATATATCTTTGGAAAAGTGATAGTTAATACACATACCTGGAACTGAATGAGTGGCTGATCACCAAACACATATTCTACTCTCCCACTTACTTGCAACACATAGTCATAGGGACTAACTTCATCTTCTTTCCCATGAATAGTCAAACGTTTTTGGATTGCCAGTTCATTTATTTTGATAGGATTCATATTAGGAGATATTTGAAAGCTAAACACATCCTAAAAAGGGGGGTAGAAAAAAGGAGCAATTTTATATTTGTACTGAAAAAACTCTCTTTACATTTATACTTATTACTACATTGTATACAGCCATACATAGTATGTCCATATATATATGTTACATATGTATATCCTTTACATTTAACATTCCAGTACATTTTCTTATTTTCTAAATATAGTATGTCCACAACAAACTTAAGATTTCTATAATTTGCAAGTCATCTCACACTATACAAAGTGCTACAGATCCCACAGATAAGATTCATATTTAACTAAAGTGTATATTTAACTAACGTTTACCACCAGAGAGTTTATCAAATACATTTCTCAGTAAATATCTTTTATATTTTTTAATATCTTTGTTTTAAAAAGGTCCAAAAATCCTGTAGTTGTTCAAACGTAGTCTGTACTAAGAATTTTATGTTATATACCAATTAAATTATAAATGAATATACCAATTAAATTATAAATTAACAATTCAGTCCAATTTTATAAACATGTAAAAAAGAAACAAAGAAGGTTTCATTAATGAGAAATAAAGATATAGTCAGAACTGAATATCAAATCTTCTCATCACAAATCCCAAATGTATAGATATTAAAGATCACTTAATAACATCTGAAACTTCTCATAATCTAGCAAAGTTAATTTCCCACCATATGATCACATACCAAGGATTTAAGAAAATTCACTATCTCCTAAAGCAGCCAACTGCTACTCTGCACAACTGTGGCTGTTAGAAAATTCTCTACTGACCAGAGGTTGCTTCTGCAGTATTTCCACCAAGTTAAGTCACCTCCCTTTTCCACAAGGTACTTCAAATTTCAACTTTTTAAACCTAAACTTACTGGGTGTTCCTTTTCTCTAGTATTTTTACCTTTTTTTCCTAATGGTCTACATGAGTTGGTGCTATATGCATTAAAGCATATGAGCCAGGATCCACAGAGTTATTTGAAAAGTCACTTGACTCCACTTTCCTCCCCTAACTCACTTCCCAAAAAGATACCAAGGACCTCATATCCTTCGGCTGCCAACTGTCACCTCCTCTCTATCCCACTCACACTATTCTACTTTGGCAATTCTTCATCTTTCTCCTAAAGAGCAATATAGCTTCTTATTTAATTTCCTGGCACTATCCACCTCAAAACCTTCAGCTACCTTAGAAAGTAACCTACTTTAAAAAATAGATTCACAAAGAGATATGATACTTTTTTAACATAATACAAATGGTTGTAACTGTCTAAAGCAGCGCTACCCAATAAAACTCTTTAAAAATGGAAATAGTCTATTCTATGCTATCCAGTACAACTGCCTCTTAGCCACAAGTGGTTTTTTTTTTTTTAAGATTTTATTTATTTATTTGACAGAGAGAGAGAGAAATCACAAGTAGGCAGAGAGGCAGTCAGAGAGAGAGGAGGAAGCTGGCTCCCTGCCGAGCAGAGAGCCCAATGCAGGGCTTGACCTCAGGACCCTGAGATCATGACCTGAGCCGAAGGCAGAGGCTCAATTCACTGAACCACCCAGGTGCCCCTCCACAAGTGGTTCTCAAGAAACTTGGTATGTGGCTAGTGCAAAGAACTGAATTTTAATTTTACTTAATTAACTTAAATTCATATTTAATGTACAAATGTGGCTACTGGCTACTGTATTTAAACAATACAGGTTTGAATAATAAGGCCTTAAGCGCCTTAATATACCATAAAATTATTCTATGACTCCCATTTACTCACTATTTCATAAACAGACTTTTTAGAAATAAAAAACTAGAGGACACACTCATTATCAGATAGCAAGAACCTACAGAAAAGACCAGAAATCAGAACTAGGCTTGAAAAACTGCAGATATTACAAGTAATACTCAGAAAATAAAACAAGTTTAGTTAATGTGCGTTAAGAATTAAAGGTTTTTTGAAAATGAGTAAAGAGCAAAAAATCTGAAGAAGAATCAGAGAGAACTCTAAGAAACAAAACATATTAAGTGAAATTAAAAACTCAATGAAAAGGAACATGGCAAATTTTAAAACATTTTTCAAATTTGACAATATCAAGTGTTAGCAAAGATGTGAAGAAACTAAACTCCCAAAAT
The DNA here is from genome assembly GCF_010015895.1 of Lontra canadensis. Lineage (NCBI taxonomy): Eukaryota > Metazoa > Chordata > Mammalia > Carnivora > Mustelidae > Lontra > Lontra canadensis. The sequence goes on along the minus strand of NW_022631032.1, from coordinate 9,781,979 downwards.
ATTTCTGGTAGGAATGTAAATTGGAAAAACTGCTTGGGGGGCGCCTCGGGGGATATAGTTGGTTTAGCAACCAACTCTTGGTTTCAGTTCAGGTTGGGATTTCAAGGTCCAGAGACTGAGATCCACATCGTGTCCCTGCACTCAGCCAGAGTCTGCTTGGGATTCTCTCGCCCTCTCCTCATGCCCCTCCTACTTGCATAAGCGTGCTCACTTGCTCTTTATCTCTCTCAAAATAAACAAATCTTAAAAATAAAAAAAAAACAAAGAAAGAAAGAAAAACTTTTTGGCAATATATATTAAAAACCAATTACACCCATATACCCACACTCACCAATTCCATTTCTAATTGTATATTCTAATACAAATACATAAACTGATGGTATTTCATACAAAACAATGTTGAATTTGAAATGCTCTGTGTGTATGCATGTATATAACACAAGAATTGAGAAAAATCTGAAAACTGACTAGAATTTGAGGATAAAAGCAAGTAAAATAAACTAGCTAAACAAAGAATAAAAAAGACAAGACACATATAGGGAGAACACATTCCCAACATACGTGAATGACAAAGATTCACTACTCCCAAAAACCAAGAACGTATACAAATCAGTAAGACACACATGACACAGTTTTAAAATAGACAAGAAACAAACACAACAGAAATATGAATGTTTCATAAATATGTGAAAAGACATACCTTATCTCTCAGTTCTGAGAGAGATGCACCTGAGACCATGGAGATACAGCTGACACTTGAGCAACATGGGTTTGAACTGTGTGGGTCCACTTAATTATGTGGATTTTTTTAATAAATACTGTAAATGTATTTTCTCTTCCTTATGACTTTAATAACATTTTCTTCCCCCTACCTTACTTTACTTAAAAATACAGTATACGGCACGTATAACAAATATGTGTTAATCAACTATTTATGTTATCAGTAAGAGAGTCAACAGGAAGCTATTAGTAGTAAGTTTTGTGGGGGTCAAAAGTTATCTGTGATTTTTGAATGTGGAGGGGTTGGCACTCGACCCTTCCATGTTCAAGGGTCAACTGTACATTTGTATAATGGATCTGTATATAGTACCAAGGGCTTGAAACCTTCCTTTAAAGACCAATCGTAATCTCATGATGATTACATTCAAGTCTTCTGAAGTACTGGTGTGTCTCATCACCCTTATTAATTTTCTTCACATAAACTATTAGACTAACTTGGTCAGAACTCAACTGGTTTTTCCTGTATCAAGCAATTTTCCAACATTTCTTTTAAATACTTCACAAAATATTGCACCTTTAAAAGGCTTGTGATTTTCCTCAGGAGTCAACTTGCATTGCTTAATGCTTACAGTCAGCTACATGAGAGACTACCCAACGAAGATACTGGGCATAAGGATGGAACAGAAACTCCTGTTTAGGAGGAAGGGATACAGTTCATTTGTGACTACGTCTGTATCATGACATCTGTGCTTATTTAGATAATGTCTACACAGGTGAAGAAATTACTCTTTACAGTTTTACTCTATGTGCTTCATTGTTTCTCTTATTTCTGCCCATGCTTCTGATACATTCTCTGAAATTCCCCCCATATAGTCTCTACCTCCTTCTACCTTCTCCACAACCCGCCCTGTTCCCTAACACACAGGAGACTATTTCAAATGCCATGTGCCCTTCTCCCTTAATTGATGCAATTATTTCATATAACTTATGCGTTTGAAAGTGATGCTCAGGTTTATCGGTATCCTTAACAAATTATGACTCTTGGAATTAAAAATAATACCATGGTCTGGCTGCTGGGACTAATGTTCTTTAAAACAGAAACATGACAGTTCCATGATTATATTTATCTTGCTTCTCAAGAGCCCTGCTCTATACTGGATGATACTGAAGATATGGTCATCAAAAATTGCATGTTTTTCACAGAAACTACTGTCTATATTGCTCCCTAACTATCCTGTAAAACCATTTTTAACCTATACGAGTACTTTGTTATACTTCATCTCATGTTTAGTGTTCCTACATACTGCTCCCTAATGTTGGTCATTAACAGTAATGACGAAATGGCAAAATGATTATTTTATATAGAAGTTGGAACGGCAAAAAAATGCATGTATGAGGGATCAGTAAGCTAATCATTCTTTATTCTGAAATCATCATTCTTATTTTTTGTTGGTGAAATATTTATCCACTTATGAAATAGTACTGATAATAAATTAGGAATTTGGGGTTTTATTTATTTGTTTTTAAAGATCACACTTACAAGTAATTTCTACACCCAGTGTGGAGCTCGAACTCACAACCCTGAGATCAAGAGTTGCATGCTCTACCAACTGAACCAGCCAGGCTCCAAATTTGTGTTTTTTAAAATGGACTTAGTTGCCTAAACAAAGAGGAATAAACTCTATGTGGCTTTTCAAGTTTCTTTAGTAACTTAATAATTTTAGTAGTCTATACAATACAAAATAGGAACTTTTTGTTTAATCCCCAGGGAACTGTTTGGCTAAAAGAAAAGTAAACTAAGAAGAGTTATGATAGCTCTATCTCAACTATCTGAATATTTGACACGTACAATGAAGGGTAGACTGAATGGGTACTTATTCAAAATGAGAATGGACAACCACATGGGCAGAAGTCATAAAAGGCTAGTTTGAATTTTTAAATACATTTTATATCAAAATTTAAATATGTGCTTGCCAAAAGTGAAAACATGCTACTTCTAAAGGTCGAGTACTTCCCCGAGTACTGAATGTATTTGGTCAGAGAAACTACACTATATAAGGGATGGTGAAAAGATTATATTATATAAAGAATCTGACTAGATGATCTTCAAACTACTTTCAGCATTAAAGTCTATGACTGTTGGAGGGGAAGATGACAGCAGAATAGGAAGAGAAGATCACCCAGTCCCACGAATACAACAGATAACTATCAAATTCTCCAAAATTAAATACTCCAGAAATGAATCTGAAGACTGGTAGAACAAACTCCAGAACTAAAGCTAGAAAAGCCACCACACTGGAGGGAATTGCAGAGATGAAGCTTAGGAGAGAAACAAATCATGGCCTTTGCAGTACAGAGGGAGCCGCTACAGCACAGAAGAATAAAATACAAACTTGTAACACAGAAGAGCACCAGGGGAAAAGGAGTCCACATAGTAACCAGCAAGAAAAGCAAGAGAGTCCCATTTCATAAGTTCCTGCAACCAGCCAGTGGGGCTTAAAGTCTGCAATTCTAAAGGCAGTGGGCTTGGCTCAGGGAAAGTCCAGAGGCATGGGGGCTACTCTTAGAAACAAGGTGGAACAAACAGCCCAAGGAAATACAGAATGAAAACAGAGATCTTTAGAGTGCCTACGCGCACAATGGGGAAGCTACTTGCTCAACTCGCAGCAGTGGCAAGAGTTCCAGAGAGGCAGCCCTCACAGAGAAACCTCATGGGGGAAAAAAAGGAACTGCAAGGCACCACTTCCCTTCCCTATCCTTCAGCATAAACCAGAGCCACCTGAGGGAATGAACACAGCATTAGCACTCACATGTAACTTGCTTATACCAAGCCCTGCCCCCCACACTCTTGTGGATCCATCCTTCCCAGTTGCACTTGCCTCAGTCCCACCACAGCAGGCCTCCTCACCCAGATGACCAGCCCAAACCCCTGACCAGCACCGTATCTCCTGACCCAGGAGTTCTGTGAGGCCTCGGTTCTGGTGACAACAGCAACAGATCTCATTTCGTAAGTAGACCAGAGCACATCTAGTTAAAACACACCATATTCAGGCCAGGGACCAAACACTGCCCACAACAGGCAAAGAGAGCCTCTGTGGGCTATATTGATCTGAAGGATAAAGTAGCCAGGGCACAACAGCAGAAAACACTCAGCACACAATAGAGATGCTACTGGAAGCACCAGGCTGTGAGGAACAGGAACACTACACTGCAGAGCACTACAGGACCTCTTCTGCATAAGGCCATTACTCAGAAGAACAGAAGATGTAGCTGACTTTCTTAACACATGGAGAAATAAGCACAGAGACAAAATGAGAAGACAGAGGAATTTGTCCCAAATGAAGGAACAGACCAAGACCAAGACCAGAGATATAAGCAAGACAAATATAAATAAAATGCCTAACGGAGAATTTAAAGCAATGATCATTAAGGATACTAACTGGGCTTTAGAAAAAAAAAGTAGAGGACATCAGTGAGACCATTAACACAGAGAATAAGAAAAACATGGCAGAGCTAAAAGGCTCAATAAATAAAATAAGAAACATGTTTGATGGTATGAACATCAGGCTGGAAGAAGCAGAGGAACGAATTAATAGCCTAGGAGACAGAGTAACAGAAGGTAATCAAGATGAACAAGAGAGAAAAAAGTACTTAGGGAACAAGTACAAAACAGTAACAGACTTAGGGAACACAATACTTCCACCAAAAGCAGTAACACTCACATTATAGGACTCCCAGAAAAAGACAGGGAAAAGGGGTAGAGAATTCATCTGAAGAAATAAGAGCTGAAAACTTCCCTACTTTGGGGAAGGGAAGATACCCAGATGAAGAATGCACAGAGAGCCCCCAACAAAATCAACAAAAGCAGCCCCACACAAAGACATGTTACAATTAAAATGGCAAAATATAGGAATAAATAAAAAATATTAAGAGCAGAAAGGGCGCCTGGGTTGCTCAGTTGTTAAGCGTCTGCCTTCAGCTCAGGTCATGATCCAGGGTCCTGGGATAAAGCCCTGCATCAGGCTCCCTGCTCAGTGGGAAACCCACTTCTCCCTCTACCACTCCCCCTGCTTGTGTTTCCTCTCTTGACCAAATAAATAAATCTTAAAAAAAAAAAAAAAAAAAAAAACAGAAAGACAAAAGAAGTAAGTTACATATGAAAGAAACCCCATAAGGCTATAAGCCCATTTTTTCAGCAGAAACTTTGCAAGCCAAAAGGAGTGGAATGATCTATTCAAAGTGCTGAATGGGAAAAAAAACTGCAGTAAAGAATACTCTATCTAGCAAGGCTATCACTGAGAATAAAAGGAGAGATAAAAGGGTGCCCAGGTGGGTCAGTGGGTTAAGCCTCTGCCTTTAGCTCAGGTCATGGTCTCAGGGTCCCAGGATCGAGCCCCGCATCAGGTTATTTGCTCAGCTGGGAGCCTGCTTCCCCCTCTCACTATTCCTACTTGTAAGCTCCCGCTCTCTCTCTCTCTCTCTCTCTCTGTCAAATAAATAAATAATCTTTAAAAGATCTTTAAAAAAAAAGGAGAGATAAAGAGTTTCTCATACAAAGAAAAACAAAGGAGTTAGTGACCATTAAACCAGCAATATTAAACATAGGACTCTTTCAGTCGAAAAGAAAGACCAAAAGTGAAAGTATGAAGGTAGGAAACACAAAAACAGTAATGAGTATTTTTGTAAAGTATCAGTCAAGGAACTCACAAAACCAAAGGATGTAATATGACAACACATACCTAAAACATGGGAAGGAGAGTAGTAAAAAATGGGTTAAAACCTAAATAACCATTAACTTAATATAGATGGCCATATGCAGAAGTGGTTATACACAAACCTAATGGCAACACAAATCAAAAGCCACTAATAAATATGCAAAGAATAAAAGAGAAAGAAATCCAACTGTATCACTAAAGAAAATAAGAAAACCATGAAAGATAGAAAGACAAGAAAGGGTCAGAAAAAATCTTCATTAACAACCACAAAGCAGGTAACAATAATATGGCAATATACATATATATACATATATGACTGCATTGAATATAAATGGACTAAACACTCTAATCGAAAGACACAGGATGACAGAGTGGATTAAAAAAACAGGACCCATCTATACGCTGCCTATAGGACACTTATTTTAGACTCAAAGAAACCCACAGAGAGAGACAAACCAAGAAAGAAAATCTTTACAGAAAACAAACTGATCGTTACCAGAGTGGAGATGGGTAGGTGGATGGGTGAAACAGGTGACAGGGATTAGGAGTGTACTTTTCTTGCTGACAACTAGGTGATTAAAATAACATTAAGATTTTATTTATTTATGACAGAAAAAGAGATCACAGTAGGCAGAGAGGCAGGCACAGAGCAGGGGAAGCAGGCTCCCTGCTGAGCAGAGAGCCCAATGCAGGGCTCAATCCCAGGACCCTGGAATCATGACCAGAGCCAAAGGCAGAGGCTTATCCTGCTGAGCCACCCAGGTGGCCCTAAAATAACTTTTTTAAAAAACTAGAAGTAAATAAAAGAATTTGGGAAAAAATTCTATGATTGCTTGGAATCCAGTAGATTTCACAATATCTCCATTTTTCTTCTCATTTCAAAACTTTTCACATATACTTTGTTACAATGATGATTACTGAAAAATATGTATATCCAGTAGAGAACTGACCCATATGCACTGAAATGCAGACCGACCTAGAAGGGCAAATCGCCCTGAGCCAGTGTTTTCAAGTTGAATTCTAGTCACCTTTTAGTGGTAAAATTCTTCATTCCATCTCTTCCAACACCACAGAATTCCCTAAATCATATTTCAAATTTGATCTTGATACATTGTAATATCCAAATCTTGATTTAAACTAACTTTAGTCTCAACATATCTCGGGAGAGAGCAACAAAAAAAACTTTTAAGCTAGATAAATCTCCTTCATAAAATGCCAGAAGGCCAGCCGGCTCTTTCCTTCTTTTGTATTTGTTCTTACAATTATTTAGAAACATATTGTTGGATAGGAGGCAAAACTGAATAAAACTGAAACACCTGGATAAAATCCTGTCTCTACCACAGACCAGCTATAAGATGTGAGACCTGGCACGAAAGAAAGAAACAAGAAACAAAGAAACAGAGAGAGAGAGAAAGAAAAGAAAGAAAAAGAAAGGAAAAAACCTTCTCTCCCTTTCATTTTCTTCATTGTAAAATGGGGATGATAACATTTTACAGGATTTTTAAAGGATTTTATTTATTTATTTATTTATTTGACAGAGAGAGAGAGAGAGAGAGAGCAATCACAAGTAGGTAGAAAGGCAGGCAGAGAGACGGGGGGTGGGGAGAACAAGCTCCCTGCTGAGCAGAGAGCCCGATGTAGGGCTTGATCCCAGGACCCTGAGATCATGACCTGAGCTGAAGGAGAGGCTTAACCCACTGAGCCATCCAGGCGCCCCTATAGTTGTTTTAAAAGTGGAGAATATACTTAAAAAATATATACCTTTCATAGTTCTTGGCATGGTAAAGTGCTCAATACAGAATGGCTACTGAAATGGTTTCTGTTGTTGTTACCACAGTAACTGAAGAACACCACAAAATATCCTTGAACGCCTACCCTAATTCTAAATCCAGATCCTAGATGATAAAATGACCAGACTAGATACAAAGGCAGTCTCATAATCTGGTTTGTAAAATAGCTGTGACCATTCAGGTATGGATTAGCTGTAAATATACTCTAATATAATGCCCATTTCCATATCACCATGAAATGCATATATAAGAATATGAGAAAAAAGAGATCATTTGATCAAACCTTTCATTTCAAGGGCAACAGAAAAATCAAATAAGAAAATAAAATATCTACACTAAAGAACATTATCTAGACTGGGATTGGCAATTTTTTTCTGTGAAGAACCAGGCTTTGCTGACAACCCATGAGTCTGTGTCCCATTCCTCTCTCCTTCCTTCCCTCCCTTCCTTCCTCTCTCTCTCTCTTCCTTTCTCCTTCGATCTTTTAAAAATTCCTTGAGTGTTTTAACATCCCTTTAAAATATAAAAACCAGAAACTAATAATACACTATATGGTTAATTGATTTTAAATAAAGTTTAGAAATAGTGAAATAAAAATGACTTCTAAAAAATAAATAAATACATACATACCATTCAAAAACTACAGTTTCCCAACCCCGATCTAGACTAATATATTACTGTATCACAAAATCATATGTGCAAAAGATGTGTCATTTGTTATACGTAATTCTAAATTTCCATCTTTAAATCTAAAAATGCTCTTTTTAATAAAATTTACCAGCTATCTCCTCTACGATTGGTGTTGCATTCAGGTAAAAATCACAGATTTATTACAATGTATTTCTTAAAATAACATAACACTACCTGACAATTTTCAAAATGAACAGCCACAATGAGCTTTCCTCCATAAAGTTTATCTTCTAAGTTTTCAAGGACCGATGGTTCATGTTCTGGTGGGTATGTCTGCTTTAGCCAATCCATCCAAGACAATCCCACAAGCGACTGAATCTTTTCCTCACTGAATTTGCGCATTTTTATTCGGAACTCATTCACTTCGGGATCCTTCAGTGCATCAAATTCATGTAGACCTAAACAAATTTTTTTAAAGTGTCATTCTGAGTAGCTAATAATAATACAAGAGAATACAAAATATATGCAACCAAATATATTGGATATTTGGTTTTTATCACGCAAATAAAACTGGGCAGGAAAATATGATGAAAGATCAAAAGAACATCCAGAAAAAGTAACAAATTTCATGTACAGAAGATGAACATAATTAGATTTCTAAAGAAGATAAACTTTAAACCTTTAAAGAAATGCAATTGGGTATGAGTTTTTTAAAGGTAATCACTGAAATAGTACACACTTTAAAACCACATACAAAATATCCAGTTTTTCTTTACAAACCAAGTAAGTCACATTTACTATATCTGAGAAAACCTAAGAATCTGAAAACTTTTAAGTTAATGAACTTAAAATATAAGCTATTACTTAAATTAAAACTTAGTAAATTTAAATTTTATAGATTAAACTTCCAATTCACTGTAATTTTAACAACAGTTACAGTGTATCAATTAATCAAAAATCTCATAAAATTATTCTTTGTTGTACTTAATTATGACCACTTCTACCATCAAAACAACTAAATATAGCAACTTTTTCATAAAATTATCATTATCTTAATAAATTAATTTTGGGGTGCCTGGGTGGCTCAGTGTGTTAAGCCTCTGCCTTCAGCTCAGGTCATGAACCTCAGGGTCCTGGGATCAAGCCCTGCATCAGGCTTTCTCTCTGCCTGCTGCTCTGCCTCTGCCTACTTGTGATCTCTCTGTGTCAAATTAAAAAAAATTGTTTTAATAAAATAAAAAATAATCCCTGAAATCTATAATAAATGAACATGCAGAAATTTTTATATGTACATTACATATAAAAATTAATGGTGAGATTGGCAAACATTTTAATTTAAAGATTATTCAGACTGGCCACACCTCATGATCCCAGCGCCCCTCTTTCTGCCCACAGGTCCTGTCCCCATGCTTTAATAAAACCACTTTTTGCACCGAAGATGTCTCAAGAATTCTTTCTTGGCTGTGTGCTCTAAATCCCAGCAACACCCCAAAACTACATCAATCCTGTGCATGTATTGAGGAGACTTTTCAGTGCCAGCTCTCTCATTCTTCTAAAGTGCTGTTTAGGTGTTCCTGGGGGGGCTCAGTCGGCCAAGTGTCCAATGCTTGGTTTTGGCTGAGGTCATGATCTCAGGGTCGTGAGATCGAGCCCTACATCTGTCTCTGTACTCAGCACAGAGTCTGCTCAAGACTCTTTCTCCCTGGGGTGCCTGGGTAGCTCAGATGGTTAAGTATCTGCCTTCGGCTTGGGTCATGATCCCCAGGTCCTGGGATTGAGCCCCATGTCAGCTCCCAGTTCAGCGGGGAGTCTGCTTCTCCTTCTCCCTCTGCCTCTCCCCTAGCTTGTGCTTGTTCTCTCTCTCCCTCTCTATCCCAAATGAATAAAACACCTTTAAAGAAGGGCGCCTGGGTGGCTCAGTGGGTTAGGCTCAGGTCATGATCCTGGAGTCCTGGGATCGGGTCCCACATCAGGCTCCCAGCTCTGCAGGGAGTCTGCTTCTCCCTCTGACCTTCTCCCCTCTCATGCTCTCTCTCTCTCAAATAAATAAATAAAATCTTTAAAAAAAAAAAAAAACTTTAAAGGAAAAAAAAAACTCTTTCTCCATCTTGTTCTGCCCCTCCCCCTCAAATAAAAATCTTTACTAAATAAATATTAGAATCAATTGTGGCATTAAATACAGAAAAATAAAAATGTTTAAGTTGCATAATGCAGCAAAGTTAAAATCCTGAGGGTACATTGTGACTTCCTGGAGAGTTTTACATTTGGAATGGAAATACATACTCTAAATCAGCTATGAAGGAAATGTAACTTAACACAAACTAGCCGAGGCACTTTGGAGATTTTTCCCCAGCACTGCTGAAAGTACTTCTACCCACAGACATAGGTATTACAGGTAAGGAAAGAAAAATGAGTACCTAATACATCTAACAAAAATCAAACTCTTTATCTCCCTTTATCTACAAAAGTCATGTCTAATCCACATTCTAAATGTTCCTCAACTCTGTCTACTCTTCTAGTTCCTGCAGTCATTAATTTAATCCTGGCCATCACCATCCCTCCCTTGGGTTACCACATCAGTTTTCACTAACTTCTCTATTCCCAGTCTTAATCTCTCTGATTCATTCTCTATTTTACAATGTGAATCATCTTTACACATATAATCTGATCATGTTACTCCACCATTTAAATCCTTTTGATACTTCCCAATTGCTTTTAGGAATCAGTCTCTAATTTTTCATATGGCCTGAATGGCTCCACATACTCTGAAGCTGGTTGCCTCTCTCATCTTCCTATTTGTCCTAGTTATCCCTTTACACAAACCATAACCAATTACTTCTATTCCGTGAATAGGCCATTCTTCACACGTGCCATTCCCATTCGATTATCCTTCTAACTCCTACCTGCTCAACTCCTCATCAGCACTGAAGGCTCAGTTTAGTTGTGTGTCTTCTATAAAGCCAACCCTCTCTCACTCAGTTGATTTTACCTCTTTGACTTATAGCAGTTTACACACTGTATTGTAATTGTCTATTTACTGATCCATATTTCCCACAGCATTGTGAGCTCCAAGCAAAGACCCAAGCTCACTGCTGTAGTCCCAATTTAAAACATTTGATACATACTGTTGAACTGCAATTGCTACTGCTTTGGTAACTTTTTCAATATATTGTAAATAAGGAACTCTGCTCACATAGCTGTTAGAACCATCTGAAGAGTATAGATTTCTTTAATTCATCCCACTCACTGAATTCCAATCTGAGAATCTGCTTTTAAAAAATAAATAAAAAATAAAACTTGAATTTAGAAACCACTATAAAGAGTTCTTAAAAATAGACACTTTGGGGCACCTGGGTAGCTCAGTGGGTTAAAGCCTCTGACTTCAGCTCGGGTCATGGTCCCAGGGTCCTGGGGTCGAGCCCCGAATCGAGCTCTCTGCTCCGCGGGGAGCCTGTTTCCCCCTCTCTCTCTGCCTGTCTCTCTGCCTGCTTGTGATCTCTGTCTCTCAAATAAATAAATAAAATCTTTAGAAAAAAAAAAAAAAACAGACATTTTGCCAAAAATAAGAAATTAGCGGGATGCCTAGTTAGTTCAGTTGGAAGAGCATGCAACTCTTAATCTCCGGGTTGAGAGTTCAAGCCCCAGAATGGATGTAGAGATTACTTTAAAAATAAATAAATAAAACAATTAGGTTAAGTAATTTAATTTTAACCTTAATTTCTACATGTCTTCTGGTAAGAAAATTTGATACCAAGCCTTAAATTTCAAGATAAGAATATTATATCATTTACAGTCAAGTATAATTCTTTTTTTAAATAGGCATCCCACCCGGCATGGAGTCCAACTCAGGGCTTGAACTCACAACCCTGAGATCAAGACCTGAGCTGAGATCAATAGTGAGATGTTTAACCGACTAAGCACCCAGGTGTCCCAAATATAATTTTTTCACATAAAAAAAGCACTGAGTGGGGGCACCTGGGTGGCTCAGTCAGTTACTTACCTGCCTTTAGCTCATGATCCCGGAGTCCTGGGATCTGGGATTGAGCCCCATGTCTGGCTCCCAAGAGGGAGCCTGCTTCCTTTGCCTGTCACTTCCCTTGATAGTGCAAACACGCGTGCTCACTCTCTCTCTCTCTACCACATAAATAAATAAAATCTTAAAAAAGGTATTGCATGAATATTTTCTTCACATTAAAGATACTGTTAAAATCCTGCAGTCACTTTAAAATATACCACAACTTAAGATAGGTCAGGGGAAAAATAAGGGAGTTTTCAAAATTTTTTTTTCAGGATGCTGACAAAATCCTCTGGTCAAATTTAATGGGCATTTGAAGGGGTGACCTTCACCACAGAGCATAATCAGAAGACAAATAGAAGCTCTGTAAATAATTATTTATAATAAACATTAAAAAATAAAATGAGATACATCATCATGAAGGAAAAGGTATTTTTAGACCCACCAGGGCAATAACATCTGTAAAGGTTCCATTGTTTTCTTTGGGGAGGAGAAGGCAGCAAACTCATTCCTGAAGTTAAACTAAAATAATTGTTTATTGTTTTACCAGGAGGCATGACCTCACCAAGCCCCGGTTATAGTCATCACATACAAATTAGCAACTGCGAAAACGGACTTCTTAGGTACTTAAAGTGAAAATTCATTCCAAAATATTATAACAGACTTACTCAAAACTTCCTAAATGCATGTTAACACTTGAATCTGTGTATATGATCATTAACATCAGGTTTTCTAGATATGCTGAAAATCTAAAGTACAGTTTATTTTTAAGCATTTATAAACTGTTCATTTTATTTTTTTTAAGATTTTATTTATTTATTTGACAGAGAGAGAGAGCAAGCACAAGCATGGAGAGCGCAGTGGTAGAGGGAGAAGCAGGCTCCCCACCAAGCAGGGAACCAACATAGAGTTTGATCCCAGAACCCTGATATCATGACTTGAGTCGAAGGCAGATGCTTAACCACTGAGCCACCTAGGTGACCCATAAGCTGTTCAGTTTAATATAAAACAGAGTTTGCATCTTGATCACTCAAACTGCAGGGCACATTTCATTAAAAGTTTTCATATAATAAACCTTACGATACAGAACAAAATATGGTTACACTGCTTATAGAAAGAAAAATTCAATTTATATATTACATACGTAAGACCCCTGCACTGTGGCAAGGTAAAGTCAGGGTTGCCAAATAAAAACAAAGACCAAAAAACAGCATGCCCAATTCTATTTGAATTAGATAAACCATGAATGATTTTCATCACTGAGTATATCCCATGTAATATTTGCATCTAGTATATTTTTATTTGCTAAATCTGCCATGCTCATGTAGAGATAACAGTGGCTAATGAGCCCGTATTTTTTGAAGATCACAACTAGAAGATAGTGTAGTGATCTAAATTTTGAAAACATGATACATCTCAGAAAGATATCTATATCCTGACAAAAGTTAGCTCTCTCTGTGATGCTAATCTTTTGGGTTATCAAATATTTAATCCTTAACAATCAGTGTGGTTCTAGTCTACTTCCTTCCATCAGCAGGGAAACCTAAAAGCTATATATTTCATACACACAGAGACACATACACAAAAAGCCACTTGGAAAGAACTATATCTCAATATTAACAGTGGATATTCTTGTCTTCAATAACACTATAAGTCATTATTTATTATTTTTTACTTTCCCATATATTCTTCAATTCAAACAAAGGAGAGACTTTTTGTACTGGAGAATTTAAAGTTTATTGAAAAAATCTTTGGAGCCCTAGCAAATAGCCCTAGCCCTCTTATATATTTCTTAATATATAAGAAAATTGTGGGGTCTCCTGGATGGCTCAGTCAGTGGAGCATGTGACTCTTGATCTCAGGGTTGTGAGTTCAAGCCCCACAGAGGGTGTGGAGATTACTTAAAAATAAAAAATAAGAGGCGGGGGTGGGAGGGAGAGGGAGAGAGGGAGAGAGAGAGGGAGGGAGGGAGGGAGGGAGGGAGGGAGGGAGGGAGGAAGGAAGGAGTGATGGATGGTTGGGTGGGTGGGTGAATGAATCCTATATGGTAAATAATTACAAACTTATTGAAGAAACAAAAAATTATTTCCTAAACCGAACTAGCTCTCCTCTGAAGTAATCAAACCTTTTTAAGTACTATACTGTCTGGGTACTTGGGTGGCCCAGTTGGTGAGCAATCTGACTCTTGATCTCTGCTCAGGTCTTGATCTCAGTGTTGTTGAGTTCAAGCCTGGTACTGGTAGGCCCTAGCATGGAGCCTACTTGAAAAAAAGAAAAAAAAAAAAGAAAAAGAAAGAAAAAAGAAATACATAGAAAAAAGAGAAAGAAATACACATAGGCTGTCATTCAGTAATTCAACAAAGTTCTGTTCTTCTTCTAAGCACTCAGAGGGAAGAATGTAGCCCTACACTTGTAATCATTAGTTAGTCTGAATCACTATAGGTCAAGATCAAAGAAAGCAATCTTACAGGACATGGTTCTTAGAGGGGATGATACTAGGTTATCTTGAAGATACTTATAATATTAAATGGGATGGTACTATATTATCTTTTGAGAGTGAATTTAGTCAATACAAGAGGCTAATCCAAATCCAAAAGCCTCCAGTGGCTTGTTTGGTTTTGTATTTCAATTTCAAGTCTTTTAAAAAATAAAACTGAAAACAACAACACAAAATTGCTACTGCAAAATAAATAAACTTCAAGCCTCCTCTGCAGTAAACCTCTCATAGTACTTAATTCTAGTATCATGTCTAAAGCAGGATATTGATATACCATTGGCCCATGTGATACCTAACATTATTATAGCCAAAGATACTCTATCACATTTTGTTACTCACGATTCTCCCTGGAATTAATTTGCAAAGAATAATGTGGACATAACATATCCTGACTCCCTACAAAGGTATCTCTACTTAAAGATAATTTTAGTTAAGGACTAAAATTTGTCAGTAATATGGGTTATTGACAGAAACTTTTCAATTAGCTTAAAGTCTTGATATACAGAATTTTATATAAATTGTGTATATAGTGTAGAGGAAGTTCAAAAGAAATGGAGGATGTATCTCTTAGAAAAGGGCTTCTCAAACTATCTGAGACAAAGGGACAACTTTTTCCTTTCCAATCTGCCAAAAAAAAGGGCATATACTCTGGCTAATAAAAATAAGTCACTAAAAAAGATACACAAAACATATTACCATAGTGTCCCAGAGGTTATAACATTGCTACAGGAATTTATAAACATTTACTCTCAATTGTTATATGCACCTTATCTCAGACTAGTTATAAATTTACAAATAAGTATTGGTCTTTGAGCCACATTCTACAAAGCAATGTCTTTGATCATACTTACATGTTTATACATACAACCATAAATATGTAAAGAATTCATACCAATAAGTTTTTAAGTTACCTTTTCCTATAAGGACTCCAATTTTTGAGTCTAATTTTTCCCCTGGGTCACAACTTCTTGTCACTAATTTGAGAACTGGAAGAAAAGGTCTGACATCACAGAGTCTTCTTGTTTCATCTTCAAGCTCCTCATATACAGCAGTTTGATTCACACATGCAAACATATAGGAGTCAATTTCCATAAGGAGGTTAAACATTGGGTAATTGTGAACTTGCTTCCATAACATCTGCAGGAAAAAAATAAAACCTTTCTGGAACATAAAAACTTGTTCAAGTGTACAAAGATACATCTACAAGGATACTTACTAAAGCACTCTCTATAAAACTCAAAAAAATAGGACAAGCCAAATGTTTAGCAATGAAGGACTGGCTAAATCAACTATAAAGTATTACAAATCTGTAAAATTAAAATAAAAATTCACAGTAACATGGAAAGTTGTCCAAGATATATTAAGGGTTTTTTGTTTTTGTTTTTTTTAAATACCAACATACAAGATGGGATCAGGAGGGAGAAAACCATAGGAGACTCAATCTCACAAAACAAACTGAGAGATGCTGGGGGGTGGAGGGGTATGGATAGGGTGGTTGGGTTATGGACATTGGGGAGGGTATGGGCTATGGTGAGTTCTGTGAAATGTGTAAGACTGATGATTCACAGACCTGCACCTCTAGCGCAAATAACACATTATATGTTAATGAAAATAATTTAGAAAAAAATAAAATACCAACTTACAAGGGAATACACATAGTATTAACCCATATTTGTAAGTAATAGTACAATGCACAAAAAATGCATTTACATAAACAAAATTAAGTGAGTATCTGCCAGACTTCTTAAGAGAGAGGACTCAAAATCAGAAATGAAAGAGAAGTTACAACTGACACCACAGAAATACAAAAGACTTTTAAGAGACTACTATAAAAAATTATATGGCAACAAATTGGAAAACCAAAAGAAACAGATAAATTCCTAGAAACATACAATCTTCTAAGGCTTAATCAGAAAAAAAGCAGATACTCTAAATAGAGTGATAACCAGTAATGAAATTGAATCAGTAATTTTAAAAAACTTGCACCAAAAAAAAAATGTCTAGGGGCCGGTGGGTGGCTAACTCAAGTAAACGTTGGCCTTCGGCTTAGGTCAAGAGTAGCCACTCCCCCACCCCCACCCCACCCCCACCTATAAGGCTCCCTGCTCAGCAGGGAGCCTGCTTCTCCCTCTCCACTGCCGTTCCTCCGCTTGTCTTCTCTCACTGTGTGTCAGATTAAATTAAAAAAAATCTTAAAAAAAAAAAAAAAATCTAGAACCAGATGGCTGCATTGCTGAATTCCACCAAACATTCAAAAAACAATGAATATCAGGTATCAGGGTGCCTGAATTGCTCTTTCAGTTAAGCATCCTACTCTCGATTTTGGCTAAGATCATGATCTCAGGGTCCTGAGATAGAGCCCGGCTACAGGCTCCTTGCTGGGCATAGAGCCTGCTTAATATTCTCTTTCTTCCCCTCTGCCTGCCCCTCTCTCCCTCTCCAGGTGGGGGGAAAAAAGAAATGAATATCAATCCTTTTCTTTTTTTCTAAAGATTTCTTTTATTTATGTATTTGATAGAGAAAGCGTGTTCCAGAAGCATGCAAGTGAGGAAAGAAGAACAGGGAGAGGGAGAGAGAGAATCTCAAGCAGACTCTGCACTGAGCATGGGCCCAACTGCACAACCCTGAGATCATGAACTGAGGCCAAATTAAGAGTCAGAAACTTAAGGGCACCTGGGAGGCTCAGTGGGTTAAAGCCTCTGCCTTCTGCTCAGGTCATGATCCCCGCATGGGATCGAGCCCCGCATCAGGCTCTCTGTTCAGCAGGGAACTTGCTTCCCCCCTCTCTCTCTGTGCCTGCTTCTCTACCTACTTGTGATCTCTTTCAAATAAATAAATAAAATCTTGGGCGCCTGGGTGGTTCAGTGGGTTGGGCCTCTGCCTTCAGCTCGGGTCGTGGTCTCGAGGTCCTGGGATCGAGCCCCGCACCGGGCTCTCTGCTCGGCAGGGAGATTGCTTCCCCCTCTCTCTGCCTGCCTCTCTGCCTACTTGTGATCTGTCTGTTGAATAAATAAATAAAATCTTTAAAAAAAAAAAAAAAGAGTCAGAAACTTAACCAACTGAGCCATCTAGGCACCCCACAATTCTTTTCTAACTCATCCAAAAAAAAGAGGAAAGAATGCTTCCAAATTCATTCTACAAGGCCAGCATTACTCTGATACCAAAATCAAAAAGACACTACCAAAAAAAAAAAAAAAAATTACATACTAGTATCCCCAATGAACACGGGTGCTGCAAAAATCTTCAACAAAATACTAGCAATGCAAATTCAACAAGACATTAAAAGGTTCATTCACCACAATCAGGTAGGAAATATTCCAGAGATGCAAAGATGGCTCATCATCCACAAATCAATCAAGATGATATACCAAACGAAAGATAAAATCATCCAATCATCTCAGAAGACGCCAAAACAGCATTTCACAAATTCCAAATTTGTTCATCATAAAAACTCTCAAAAGGTTGGGGCACCTGGGTGGCTCAGTGGGTTAAGGCCTCTGCCTTTGGCTCAGGTCATGATCCCAGGGTCCCGAGATCGAGTACTGGGATCGAGCCCCGCATCAGGCTCTCTGCTCGGCGGACAGCCTGTATACCCCTCTCTCTGCATACTTGGGATCTCTCTCTCTCTGTCAAATAAATAAATAAAATCTTAAAAAAAAAAAAAAAACAACAAAAAAAAACACTCTCAAAAGGTGGGAACAGAGAAAATATACTTCAACATAATAAAGCCATATATGATAAACCCATGGCTAACATCATACTTATGGTGAAAAGCTGAAAGCTATTGCTCTAAGATCAGGAACAAGACAAAAATGTCTACTCTCACCACATTTATTCAACATACAGTATTAGAAGACCCAGTCACAGCAATCACACAAAAAGAAAAAGTATCCAAATTGTTAAGGAAGAAGTAAAATTGTCATTATTTGCATAAGACATGATACTATATATATAAAACCCTAAAGATTCCACAAAAAATATTAGAATAAATGAATTCCACAAAGTTGCAGAATACAAAATTAATATACAAAAACCTGTTGTTTCCATACACTAGCAAAAAAGTATATACCAAAACCTAGCCTTAGGCTAAGTAAGTAAGTCAGAGAAAGACAAACACCACATGATCTCACTTATATGTAGCATAAACAAAAATACAAAACAAAAATACAAAAATAAAAAACAATAAAAATAAAAACAGAAACTAATAAATACAAAGAACAAACTGGTGGGGGGAAAGGTGAAATAGATGAAGGGGATTAAAAAATCAAAATACCAGTTATGAAATAAATAAATCATGGAGATGAAAAGTACGGCAGTAAGAATACAGTCAATAATATTGGAACCACTTGGTGTGGTGATAGTAAATATACATAACATGGTAAACATTTCATAATGTATGTAACTGCTGAATCATAGTTTGTACACCTGAAAGTAATATAATATTGTATGTCAACTCTACTTCAATTTTTTAAAAAAGTGATTATCTATGAAGATGTCCATATTTGCCATTTTTTTTAAACATTTTATTTATTTACTTGACACAGACAGACAGTGAGAGAGGGAATATAAGGAGGGGGAGTGGGAGAGGGAGAGGCAGGCTTCCCACCGAGCAGGGAGCCTAATGTGGGGCTAGGTTCCAGGACGCTGGGATCATGACCTGAGCAGAAGGCAGGCGCTTAATGACTGAGCCACCCAGGCGCCCTCATATTTACCATTCTTATGAACATAAGTAACTTCTAATTAAAAAACAAAAAACAAACAAACAAACAAAAAAAAACAGAAAATTCGAAGTACGCACCATCCTCCCTTACAAAATATTGTTTTTCCTGGATTCTTTTCTATTCACCAGGATTATCATCATTAATTATCAGTGCCCTGTCAGAAGAAGCAGAATCAATCTCTTGTCATTTTCCCCCAAGTTTCCTGAATGAAATCATATAAAAGAAGGTCACCATACAAATGGCAAGGTGGATTACAAATTTTTAATTGCAGCCAGTACAAAAACCAAGAGCTGAGAATAACAGACCCTAGTAAAAATCATAGCTAATCCTCAGATTCAGCTATATTCAGGAGAAAGCAGTGCTGCTGGGCAACAAAAGAAAGAATAGGTAAACTGGATTTCATAAAAATTTTAAAAATTTTATACATCAAAGGACAGTACTGCGAGTAAAAAGGCAACCCAAGGAATGGGAGAAAATATTTGCAAATTATGTATCTGATAAGAGATTAAATCCAGGATATATGAAGAACTCCTATGACTCAACAACAAGAAGCAAACAATTGAATTACAAAATGTACAATGGTCTTAAACAGAAAATTCTACAAATGGCCATTAAGAACATGAAAAGATGCTTGACATCATTAATCATCAGGGAAATACAACTAAAAACTGCAATAAGATACCATTTCACAGCTATAAAAACAGTTATTATAAAAAACAAGCGACAAAAACAGAAAATAAGAAGTGCTGGCCAGGATGTGGAGAAACTAGAACTCCTGAGTATTGCTGGTAGGAAAGAAAAAGAATAACGCAACTGTGGAAAACAGTCCGGCAGTTCTTTAAAAAGTTAAAACAGAGTTATCAAAAGATATAAAAATTCCATTTCCAGACATATACCCCAAAAAATTGAAAGCAGGGACTCAAACAGATATCTGTAAACCAATGTCCACAATAGCCAAAAGACTGATACAATCAAAATATCCATCAAGAGATGAACAGAAAAACAAAATGTGGCATAAAATTCCAAACAGTGGAATTTTACTAAGTCTTAAAAAGGAATGAAATTTGGACTTATATTACAATATGGATGACCTTTGAAAATATTATGGTAGGTAAGATAAGTCAGACACAAAAGGACAACTACTGTTTGATTCCACTTTTATAAGGTAGCTGGAATAGACAAATTCCTAGAGACAGAAACTAAAATAGGGATTACCAGAGACTTGGAGAAGAAAGTTTTTTATTTAACTTGAACAGTGTTTGTGTTTCTGTATAAGGTTGATGGTTGGGCAATACTATGAATGCATTTAATACCACAGAATTATGCACCTAAAAATTATTCTTATGGTAAACTTCACGTTATGTATGTTTTACAACTAAAAGAATGGAATGATGAATGCTTAATCCAACTTCAGGTGCAGCCACAGACATCCATACTTGTCACTGGTGACTATAATGATAAGTACTGAACCTGTACACCAGGTTAATACCTCTGAATCTTGGGATACCTAAAATAATTTTTGGGTTTTTTAGTTTTCTACTTCAGGGATCATGCAGTTTTAGAATTCTCATGTCTCCCAGATGAAGAAGCTTGGAAAAGAGTTAAGAGACTATCCAAAGTCAAGAACTTTAAAAAGGTTTATCATAAATACTTTTTCTTAAAAATATCGTATCCCCTGATTTTCATATTGGGTTCAGCTATTTGGAAAACATTAAAGAGAAAGTTTAGGAAAATAATTTCATTTACATTTCATTGTACTCACAAATCAATACCACTCATCAATTCACGTGAAAAAATAATCCAACAAAACAAGCAAGACTTGTTATATAAAAGAAATTGCGGGGCGCCTGGGTGGCTCAGTGGGTTAAAGCCTCTGCCTTTGGCTCAGGTCATGATCTCAGGGTCCTGGGATGGAGCCACACATCGGGCTCTCTGCTCAGTGGGGAGCCTGCTTCCCCCTCTCTCTCTGCCTGCCTCTATGCCTAATTGTGATCTCTGTCAAATAAATAAATAAAATCTTTAAACCTAAATAAATAAATAAATAAAAGAAGTTGCTTCCCCAAACTGAGGGTTACCAGAAGGGAGGTGGTTGGGGGAATGGGTGAAATAGGTGATAGGGATTAAAGAGTACAGAGTGCACTTGTAGTGATGAGCACAGGGTATTGTTTGCAACGGTTGAATCACTATATTGTACACCTGAAACTTATATCACACTGTATATTAACTAACTTGAATTTAAATTAAACCTTAAAAAAAAAAAAAAAAGAACTTGCTTCCAAAGGAGGGTATGCTATTCACTACTAGGGGAAAACTTTTTCTTCTCCCCAATCATCATGAAGAGTAGTGGGGGTATGGAGGGAAGAAGAGGAAAGAAAAGGGGAAGAGACAACCAACCAAAAATCACATACAAAAAAGTATGACAAGTTCAAAGATAATATTTAAAAAGATTTTAACTCAAAACTTTGACAATGTCAAATTCCTTTAAACAACCTGAATGAACATTTCAGACTAACATAATTTTTTCTTAATTCAGGTATTACATATAGATTAAAAGTGAGAGTGAGAATTACTTTTATACATCTACAAAAGACAAAGCATATATCAAAATCCTAAACGTTAATTTTCCCTCAAACTGACCATATGATTTACATTAATAACATTTTCTATAACAGAATAACATCTTCCCCTAAGTGATATATTAAGTAAGCTACATTTATAAAAATTCCACCTATTAACATACCTGTTTAATATAGGAAATGGTAGCTTCCCGAGGAACCTCCAGCTGAATATAAATCCCAGTGGGCAAAAGGAAATCCACAGGTATGGAGCCATCAGATGCTAACTGTGAATCCACTGCCCAGATGTCAAGGATGTCTGCCATAGCAGGAGGCATTATGAAACTGACACACATTCATAACCATGGGGCCCTAAAAATCAAGTAAAACGTAGTGAAACAGAAAATTAGCCAAATCTTATAATAAAATATGTTAAAGACCACCAATCCATAATTAGTCTTTGGATTTCAATACAGCCAATAATATAACAGATGGCTAATTAAAGATTAAGCCACCAGAAACAAATTATTTAATAACACTGTCAGTTATCATTAGCTCCATTAAACACACACACACACACACACACACACACTACTCAAATTCAACAAAAGTGTATCACATATGAAAAATGAAAGATTTAAGATTAGAGGTTTCTAAGAAATTCAGTTAACAACCACTCAACAGGTATTCCAGATTTTACTTAAATAATATTGGCTTCTTTCGCTGAGTTCTTCTCTGCAAACTCCAATGAAAACAGCAGTCAAGAGGGCCTTCTTTCAAATATAATTTTCTATCTGGGCACCTGGGTGGCTCAGTCAGTTGAGCATCTGTCTGACCCTTGATTTCAACTTAGATCATGATATTGGGGTCATCAGGTCAAACCCTGTGTTGGGCCCCATGCTCAGCAAGGAGTCTGTGCTTTTCTCCCTCTTTCTCAAACTGCCTCCCTCCACCCCATTAAGACACACTCACTCTAAAATAAATAAATCTTTTTTTTTTTTAATTTATCAATCTCATGTGAGAAACAAAATGTCATGAACTTATAGTCTCACGACCCATCACCTAAGAATTAAAAACACCAAATCCCTCAACCCAGCTGGCAAGGCCCTTTGTGCTATGTTTCTGGACTAATTTCCTTTGCTTGTCCTAATACTGCACCACCTTAGCCTTTGTACCACAAAGGCTATTAATCTGCTGTTGGAACTATGTTCAGACAAATGTTGACACTCCTGGAATCAAACCCCTATTCCAACAAATGCGCCCCTGAACTGCACCTAGAAGACTTCCTTGAGAGCTTCCTTGAAGAAAGCCCAGCAATAACAGTGGGCGGAACACGGGCACTGAAGTTAATTAAATCAAGATTCAAATCCCATTTACTGAAAGAATGAAAGCATCACATCAAAAGAGACAAGAGCCAACTTGAAGTATTTCTGAGCATCAGAAATACTCATGACATCCATGGGTTGAAATGCATCAAAAATATATAAATAAGTGACTTAATAATAATAAAAAGAAATAATAAATAATTTACTGATCACCACTGGAGATTGCTAAGACCAACTCCCTATTCTGAAAATTGACAAAGAATGGGGAAGCAAATCAAACATGTTTTGACCAGCTTATACCAAATATTTCAGGGTAACCAAATGACTGATGAGGGTAAGGTTTTTTCCTTAATTTTTAGAACTTTAGTTCATAAACAAAGAATGATAAAATTAGAAAACCACCGTTGTGCAACCTCTAATGAAACAATGAATCTAGGCAATAAAGCATAATTTATGGATGCTAAAAAATTTTACAAAATAAAGTGAAAGGATGATGAGGAACTTTATAATGAACAGTATCAGGTTAACACTATCTAAATCCTGTGAATAATCCAGACATATATCTCCTCCTACAATGCAAAAGAAGTACTAACCACACCCTATAGGATATAGTTGATTTTAGAAAACAAACAAACAAAAAGAACCTGAATTTAATCAAGACTCTAAATCTGAACTATTTATCAGTTTACAAGAAATAGGAAAACAGAGAAAGGAATTAAGGACTTCAAGGAAGCATCAGTCAAGTCCTAATGAATCATCAGTCCTAATGAATCATCAATAAAAAAAAGTAATCAACAAAAACAAAACAAGCTAATCAACAATAAGAAAAGAAAATGGTGCAAGGACTGTTAACAAATCAACATTTAGGAGGGGCACCTGGGTGGCTTAGCTGGTTAAGCCTAGAGCTCTTCATTTTGGAATACATCATGGTCTCATAGTTCTAAGATCAAGCCCTGCCTCAGTTCTGTGTTGGGAGTGGAGACAGCCAAATCCAACACTTATTTCACCAAATCAGCTATAAAAACCTATCTTTAGGGACACCTGGGTGACTCAGTCGGTTAAGCCTCTGCCTTCGGCTCAGGTCATGATCCCAGAGTTCTGGGATTGAGTCCCACATCAGGCTCCTTGCTCAGCAGGGAGCCTGCTTCTCTCTCTGCCTCTGCCTGCCACTCTGCCTGCTTGTGCATTCTCGCTCTCTGACAAATAAATAAAATCTTAAAAACAAACAAACAAACAAACATCTTTAAGACAAACTGGGAAATTAAATATGAACTAAATATTAGATGATTTTAAGGAAATACTGTTGCATTTGTGAAATATAATAATGGTCTGGTGGTGGGGCACCTGGCTGGCTTATTTAATGAAGCATGTGACTCTTACTCGTGGGGTTGAGTTCAAGCCCCACATTTGGTGCAGAGATTACTTAAAAATGGGATCTTAATAGATTAAGATCTATCTATACGCTGCTACAAGAGACTCACTTTAGACCTAAAGACACCTGCAGATTGAAAGTGAGGAGATGGAGAACCACCTATCATGTTAATGGATGTCAAAAGAAAGTTGGAGAGAGAGCAGAGAGGAGCAGAAGGAAAGAGCAGAGGGAGAAAGAAGAGGGAAAGAGCAGGGGAACAAGGAGAAGGAGATACCCTGCTGGAGCCCTACGTGGAGCTTGATGGACTCGATCCCAAGACCCTGAGATCATGAGCTGAGCCAAAGGCAGATACTTAAACAACTGAGCCACCCAAGCGCCCCAAAACTGGTCTGCTTTCTTACACCATACACAAAAATAAATTCAAAACAGATGAAAGACTTTAGTGTGAGACAGGAAACCATCAAAATCCTACAGAAGGGGCGCCTGGGTGGCTCAGTGGGTTAAAGCCTCTGCCTTCGGCTCAGGTCATGATCTCAGGGTCCTGGGATCAAGCCCCGCACTGGGCTCTCTACTCAGCTGGGAGCCTGCTTCCCCCCCCCCCACGCCTGCCTCTCTGCCTACTTGAGATCTGTACCTGTCAAATACATAAAATCTTAAAAAAAAAAAAAAAATCCTACAGGAGAACACAGGCACCAACCTCTCTGACCACAGCTGTAGCAACTTCTTACTAGACATATCACCAGAAGCAAGGGAAACAAAAGCAAAAATGAACTATTATGACTTCATCAAGACAAAAAGCTTCTGCACAGTGAAGGAAAGCAATCAACAAAACTAAAAGGCAGCTACAGAATAGAAGAAGATACTTGCATGACATACTGATAAAGGGTAAGTATCCAAAATCTAACAAAGAACTTATGAAACTCAACACCCAGAAAACAAATAACCCAGTTAAGAAATGGGCAGAAGACATGAAGACATTTCTCCAAAGAAGACATTTAGATAGCTAACAGACATGAAAAGATGCTCAACATCACTCATCATCAAGGAAATACAAATCAAACTACAATGAGATACCATCTCACACCTGTCAGAATGGCTAAATTAACAACACAAGAAACAACAGGTGTTGGCAAGGATGCAAGAAACCGCACTCCCTGAATATTCAAGCCTTTACTGATTCCTCTCTCCTAACTCTTACACCCTTTTATAATCTGGACCCATTACACTGACACTTATACAGGCCCTCAATCTTTCTCATGTGCCAGTCTTGTTTCTGTCAGCAAGATAGTGCACTGATGAAAGACTGTGGCCTCAGAATCCAACAGCTTACTTGTGAGAGCTCGTTCCATCCCTTACCGGCTGAAAGATCTTGGGCAAATCATGTATCTTCTCCCCTAAGTTCCCTTATCTGTGAAATGATGAAATCAACAGTAACTACCTTAGAGCACATAGCTATAAAAATTAAAGAAAGAACACCTGGAACTTAGTAAGTCAAATATAAATATTTGCAGCTAACTTGTTTTTTTTATTCAAAAGCCCTAAGTTCTTTTGAGCTATGAATTATGTATTTTCAACTACTTTCATTTCCCCAAAAGTGTTCAGCACATAGTAGCCATTTTGTAACTGTTCAATGTTTTTAAGACAAAACATTATTATCCCTACTCCTACAATTCAAAAAAAAGCTCACAGGGTAATAAGAAAATCTAAAACAGCTGAAGGTGAGTTCTTACTCCGTGCCAGCATTCTAGTAATTTCTTTACATGCATTTCTGTATTTTATCCTTATTACCATCCTATGGTAATATTATTACTCCTTGAGGAACTTAAAGAGGTTGTTATCTCATAGCTACCAAACAGAAGTCCTGGATTTGAAGTTGGGTCTAGCTGCAGAGTGTGAGCATTACACAACCCTCTGCATAATAACTCTTAAATTACCAGAAAAAAGTCTTTATTATTATATTATTACTAACCATAATAAACCACACGTTAACTATAAGCTTCTTGAGGGCTTGACCCATGCTTTTTTGCTTTTTTTCCCCCCATGCTTTTTAAAGTACTGTCTCTTACCACAGTATATGGAGAAATCATTAAACTTGGGCCCTCTAAACTGATACTTTATTACAAAGATTTATTTTTATTTTTATTTATATGACAGAGAGAGCACAAGCAGGGGGAGTGGCAGGCAGAGGGAGAGGAGAAGCAGGCTTCCCCACTGAGCAGAGAGCCTAATGTGGGACTCGATCCCAGGGCCCTGGAACCATGACCCGAGCCGAAGGCAGACACTCAACCAACTGAGCCACCCAGGCGCCCTAAACTGATACTTTTATAAACATGAACAAACTACACACAGTTACTACAGATGTCATTAACAGTCACTGGTCCTGGAATAGCTTTAGGTACATCACTGCAGAACAGCCTTTTGAGGCTGTCTTTAGGAGAGTTGTTTTTCAACCTTGCAAATAGCAGGTGTTCAAGAAAATATGCTACACAAAATTATAAAGACCATGCTTTGCTTACTTTCATCACCACCACACAAAGATGGGGGAAAGCCAGCTCCTGAATACCAAGTCACAGCATGTATGACATGTATTGCAACAAAAGCTGGAAAAACAGAAGTTTGCATTTAAAATAGAGAAGGGTTTATGAAACATCAGCCACCTATCATACAATTACAATCATGATAAACCTGTACATGCCCCTCCTTTCTTTAGCATGGATTTTTGGCAAGATTCTCACAACTGAAACCAAATCACCTAATAAATAACAACAGCAATAAGGGAGCATGAACCTATAAAAACAAAATTTCTAAGATCTCACCCTTACCAGACAGCTGGAAATGCTGAGGCTTCCTAGGGCCTGAAGCCCAGAACAGCAATCTTTTCAAAGAGACTGCACCTCACACCACCCTATGGCATTAACTCCCCAGATACAAAATTATGAACTTCTGCGGCTATTGGAAGAAAAAGCACTATAGCAGATTTAAGAATTTCTTGATGACATAGTTATAAATAAATGAATTATAAGAATAAATTCATGGGCCCCTACCTACCTTCCTTTCTAGATCTGTTCTTCAATACTCTCACATATCCTATCCTTAATCCTGACACCCTGAACCACTGATACTTGCCAACATATCCCATACTCTCTCCTACCTCCTACCTTAACCATCATTCCCTCTCCCTAAGATGTCCTTATCTACATATCTCCTGATCAACTCTTACTCTTCTATTTTTTAATGATTTTTTTAAATTATGTTATGTTCGTCAACATACAGTACCTCATTAGTTTTAACTCTTATTCTTCTAGACTCTTGGAATCCTTCCCTGATACTCCTGTGCACCCAAGCACCAGGGCATATCTATGTCAAAGCAAGAGCACACTACATTGAAGGTCACAGCTTACAAACAGCTCCCAACTTCTTATTCTCACCTCTTTATTTGCAGCTTTGACACATATTATGGCCTCAGTAAATATTTACATATGGGTAAATGAATAAATGAATGAGTGAACAAATTCTATGAAAGTCACTTAGTAGAACAATTGTACTGGATAATTAAAAATGTGATCTAAATCATGCCTAAGAGGAAAAATTTAACTATGTGGCTTCAATGCAGTCTCTCAGTACCTAGTCTAAGAATTCCATAAACAGCCCACAAACGTGACATCTTGACATGAAGTCACGGTAATATCTATCATTACACAGATAAAATGCCATACACATATAGATTTCCTAAAACTCATTAAATTTAAAAAACTGAAATGATCTAATTCAGATATCACTTATCTATTTGCACATGGCTTTACAAAAATCTGCCTATATCTTATAGATGTACCTTTCCATAAAAGAGTAAACCAGAAAAATATTAACGAATATACATAATTCTGATCACATCATCACTTGCAATGGATCAAGCTTCACCTAATATCACTTTGTTTCCAATCCATACATTCCTGTCATGTGAAGATGAACATGATATATATCTTACCTATAACCTAAGCACTGCATTCCCAACTATATAGCAACCCAGTAAGAGTACAGGCATTTCCTTCCAAAACTGATGCTTTTTCAACTAATGTTTAACTATAGAATGGCTTATTCCCAAAAAATGACATCTACTAAATTTAGACAGACTGGAGAATTCCCATGATGTCAAGGGATAACCATTATTTTTAATGTAGGGAAAAAGAATAATTCACTAAGCTCCACATTTATCATTTTGTATTTTTCTATATCTATGCTACATTTCACAACAGAAATATTTAGAAACATTTAAATAAATTAAATTTTTAAAACTGGCAATATAAGGTGCAAAGTATTTTTCTCGTGCTATCTCAGAACATATCAAAAAGGCAAGTTTAACCATTTAGCTTTACAGTAATCATGTTCATTGCTTCTTAAAGGAACAGCACACCAATCTCCAAAATTAATTCCTTGATCTTCAATTTCAAGGGCAAAATCCTCACTTTCAAATGTCAACAGCTTTAAAAAGACTCCAATGATTCAGCAAGATAATAAAGATGGTTCTTAAGCAATACTATGTTTATTTATTTATTTTTAAAGATTTTATTTATTTATTTGACAGACAGAGACCACAAGGAGGCAGAGAGGCAGGCAGAGAGAGAGGGAGAAGCAGGCTCCCTGCTGAGCAGAGAGCCCGATGCAGGGCTCGATCCCAGGACCCTGGGATCATGACCTGAGCCGAAGGCAGAGGCTTTAACCCACTAAGCCACCCAGGTGCCCCGCAATACTATGTTTAAAAGAAAGACTTAGAAATGTTTTTCTCAACCAGAAGTAAATTATCAAAAGGGAATATTGCAAGGTTACAAACGTGTCCATTAATTTCTACCATTAATATTGTCATATTAATAATTCACTAACAGGGGCGCCTCGGTGGCTCAGTGGGTTAAGCTTCTGCCTTTGGCTCAGGTCATGGTCTCAGGTCCTGGTGCGGGGCCCTCTGCTCATCAGGGAGCCTGCTTCCCCCCACCCCCACCATCTGCCTCTCTACCTACTTGTGATCTCTGTCAAATAAATAAAAAACCTTAAAAAAATAAGTAACCCCCCCCAAATAAATAAATAAATAAATCACTAATAACTGGCTGGCTCAGTCAGAAGAGCATGAACTTTTTTTTCCTTAAAATAGGCTCCACACCCAACGTGGGACTTGAACTCATGACGCCGAGATCAAGAGCTACAAGTTCTATAACTGAGCCAAAGAGGTGCCTGGAGCAAGAACTCTCGATCTCAAGGTTGTGAGTTCAAGCCCCACATTGGGCACTGGGCACAGAGCCTACTTAAAACGAACACAAACACAAAACAAAACAAAATAAAACACCACTCAGGTAAACATATGGTATATAATTACAGCCTAACGTGTAGGTTGTACTTGTGTGTCCCTTTAATAAAAGCACTTTTGTTTAGATCAATGTTCAAGGTTTTCAAGTATTTTAAGCCAAATACTATCTAGAAGAATGGTTTCCAATCCTCTCATATTCCATATGCTTTTTAAACAAATATTATACAAACACTTCAAAACCTGAAATGAAACTATTCATATATCTTATATATATGTACCTAATTTCAAAATAAACCCATGTAATGCCCCAGCTATAACATAAAAGGAGAAATAAAAGAAAATATAAAGTTTTTCTCAATATGTAAATACTTGGGACATGACCAAACGTCTGCTAATGAAGCAGTCAGGTTTGCCTCTCAACACAGAATCACCGTGGATATGACAATCCAGATGACTAATCCAGATGTGTTGTACTGATGATCAAATACTACAAATGCCACTCACTGGTGTCACAGATTTTCTAAATCTTTATCTTTCAACATCAATATTTTGAAACCATGTAAAAAATACTTTCTATTATATTTTTATGTAATATAGGATTAAGAGCTCAACTCAGATAGTAAATAGAATTTTCACCTTATCAGGAAGAAAATTCAAAAACTGTGTTGTACATGAGACTTTTTTTGTTGTAGACAACTGTCTAATGCATTGCAGGATATCTAGTAATCCATGACCTACTACTAAGTAGCACTTCCCCCAGTCACTGTATCAACAAATACAACAAAACGGTTTGTCAAAAATTTCAAGAACATCTTATAGGAGGGAAGTCACACTGTTCACTTTCAGAACCACTGCTCTAGGACAGTTCCTATTATTTCTCAAAGTAGTAGTAACCTCGAAATGGTCTTTTTTTTTTTCCTAATTTTATTTTTTGAGAGAGAGAAGGAGCATGAGCAGGGGGAGGGGCAGAAGGAGAGGGAGAAGAACAAGCAGACTCCCTGCTGAGCAAAGAGGGTGGGGCCAACTCAGGACTGAATATGAGGACACGAGATATGACCAAAGGGAACATCCAGGCACCCCAATCCAGAAATGTTTTTATCTAGACCTAGTTATACTAGGTATTTAAAATAGTAATGAACACAATTTATCATACATTTCTACTGGGAAACCAATGTTTCTTATATTTGGTTATGCTGTCTTTGGCTAATTCTTGAAGGGTGAAAGAAGCTCAAGTAAAGAAAATTTTAGCCCCTTAAACAATCAGAGGAATATAAGGCCAGTATGACTAGCTCTTACTTTTCATGACTCTTAGTAAACAAACTTAAAGATGGGGTGGTCAAACTAAACCCACAGGATAACTTGTGGCTCTGCAGAATATCATGTACAACACTGTACACAGGTACCGAGAGAGGGGGCATATTTCAAAATGTGCTGTGCTGTTAACATTAAAATACCATGTCCTTTATCAGATTAAAACTGTGATGTGGTTGCTAAACCATCGAGGTATCAAACCAAATGCTAACAGATAAATCTTTCGTAGAGATATTTTGAAAAAAAAAATTACTGCTACACATTCAAATATAAAATATATCTGATTCCTACTCCCCTTTGTCACCTTATTTCATAGGGAGCACTACACATGAGTTCAGCCTAAGAATTAACTCAAGAGTTTCCAGTTGGGAGATGCCTTAAGAGTTACAAACCTTGGGGCCCTTGGGTGGCTTGGTTAGTTAAACATCTACGTTGGCTCAGGTCATCATCCCAGGGTTCTGGGATAGCCTCGAGTCAGGTTCCCTGCTCAATGGGGAGCCTGCTTCTCCTCCTCCTGTTGCCCCTTCCCACACGTGTTCTCTCTTTCTCTCTCTCTCTCCCAGTTTCTCTCAAATAAATAAATAAAATCTTTTTAAAAAAAAGAGTCACAAACCCTGAGGTGCCTCCAGGTTCAGCCTCCAATTCTTGATTTTAGCTCAGGTCATGACCTCAGGGTCATGGGATCCAGCCCCATGCTCAGCAGGCAGTCTGCTTGAGATCCTCTCTCCCTCTGTCCCTCCCCTGCACACTCTCTCAATAAATAAATCTTAAAAAGTTAGAAACCCTTCTCATTTTAAAGATAAGAAAAGTAAGGCCCAAAGAAATTAATTATCGAGGATGACACAGCAACAGAGCTAGAACCAAAGTCAGATTTTTCCCAAGCAATCAGCATACCTTTTAAAATCTTTTTTCCCCTTATTCTTTGTTTTCCTTTTCTCTTTTTTAGAAATGACTTATTTTAGACAGAGAGAGTGAGCACGTGTTTGTGCCTGTGAACAGAAGCAGAGGCAGAGGGAGGAGAGAATCTTCAGTAGATCAGTGGGGAGGCCTGATGCAGGGCTCAATCTCATGACCCTGAGATCATGACCTGAGCTGAAACCAAGAGACAGAGGCTTAACTAATTGAGCCAACCAGATGCCCCCTCCTTTTCCCTTTAAAAGAACTGTCCTTCCCAGGGCTACCTAGCCCCACAGAATCCCCAGTCTTGCATCACTCTTCTGTTTGAACATGTAGTCAATGATCAAAGCGTGAGGACAAGTATGACAAAACTATGAAAACAACTCTCTTCCAGGAAGCTATCAGAGGGCATGGAACTTTAGCAATGACAATCTGCTCAACTAAAATCCTCATACCGTAATTATAAGCCTATATCCTGTCAATTGTTCACTGGCAGAAAAAGAGGAAAGGATTTAAACATTCTCAGTCTCCCTAGGAATACATCATCAGAGCCATTAGATTTTACACTTTTTTAAATCAAATCATAAGTAGAAGCCAACATAAACTTACAGATGAACAAGTTTAACCAAAAACTACTCTGCAAAATTATGGAAGAAATTTTAAGAGAGACTGAAAGACAATTTTTAAAAAAATTAAATCCAACAGGGGTGCCTGGCTAGCTCTCTTGGTGAAGCACGGGACTCTTGATCTCAGGGTTTTGAGTTCAAGGCCCACACTGGGTATGGAAATTACTTAAAAAAATTTTTAAATCTTTTAAAACTTTTTTTTTAAGATTTTATTTATTTATTTGACAGACAGAGGTCACAAGTAGGCAGAGGGGCAGGCAGAGAGATAGGAGGGAGCAGCTCCCCGAGGAGCAGAGAGCCCGATGTGGGGCTCAATCCCAGGACCCTGGGATCACGACCTGAGCCAAAGGCAGAGGTTTTAACCCACTGAGCTACCCAGGTGCCCCCCAATTTTTTTTAATTTTAAAACAAAAATTAAATGTAATAGTATTTACCTAATATTAATTTCTTATTATATGATATAGCTAGAAGATAAGTGAATGTTCATAAAAAAAATTAGCACTGGGGTACCTGGGTGGCTCAGTCAGTTAAGCATCTCTCTCTGGCTCAGGTCATGGTCCCCGGGTTCTGGGATTGAGCCTCGAGTTGGGCTACCCACTCAGCAGGGGTTCCTGCTTCTCCCTCTTCCTCTCCCTCTGCCCCTGCTTGTGTGCTGTCTCTCTCACTCAGAGCCATTAGATTCTGTCTCTGTCTCTCAAAAAAATAAATGAAATCTTTAAAAAAAAAAAATAGCACTGAAAGGGGCTGTACACATTTGAAGATCACTATCTTTACCATCTCAAACATTCAGGTTTCAATCAGACACCAAGTAAAAGATGGAATCTTGATTCATATGGACCTCAGTTCTGCCATCTACATTGTTCAAAAACAACAAGCAATATACTAAGCAATGAAAATCTGAACAGAGTAGAACTTAATTTTGTAAAGACTGCTATTTTATCTGAATCATCATAAGTCTATGTAAAAGATACCTCCAAAGATGGGGCACCTGGCTAGCTCAGTCAGAGAAGCGTGTGGCTCTTGATATCAGGGTTGTTAGTTCAAGCCCCACACTGGACATGGAGCCTACTTTTAATTAATTAATTAAACTACATATTTAGATTCTTAGTACTTAACCTCAATAGAAACAGAATATATTTATAAATATTTAGTGTGTTTGGGGCATCTGGGTGGCTCAGTGGGTTAAGCCTCTACCTTTGGCTCAGTCATGATCCCAGCGTCCTGGGATCGAGCCCCGCATCGGGCTCTCTGCTCAGCAGGGAGCCTGCTTCCCCCCCGACCCTGCCTACTTGTGATCTCTCTCTCTGTCAAATAAATAAATAAAATCTTTTTAAAAAACTAAATAAATACAAAAATAAATATTTAGTGTTTCTCTGTAAAACAAGTTTTCTCATTATAAGTCAGATTTATTTCAGTGTCCATGACAGCAGAGCAATTTTTTAAAACCACAACACATATACTTAATATACCAAAATTATTTCAGTGGCTAACCTAGGCACAGAGAAAACTGCTGTCTTAAGGAAATTTCTCTCTTATATAACTTCCCAACAAGCAATCTCTAATGCACAGCTAGTTCCCATCATGGTACACATCCTGAAGAGGAAACAGCCAACAATTAAAACAGCACAAATTTAAATGAAATATATATAGTTACTAAAGTTCCCCACTCCCAAAAAATAGATCACTACTGTCTTTGGGTCTTAAAAGAGAAGCTCCAAAATATTCAAATTCGACAGAGCAATCATCTCAGATAAAATTATCCACTATGTAAATGCTACTTAACTCTGAAAGATTACTGTAAGATCTAATGTATAAAAGTCATCAAGTATTTAACGTTGAATTTTATCATTCTCTTTAATTGAGTATATGGCTCATCAATATTGAACCAGATCCAGAGATTTTATTATTGAAACACCAAGAAGTTCTTTTCATAATACGGTTTCACCTACACATTATGTTGTACAACTTGGATGGTATAACCTTGATAATTTACTTCCCTCTCTGACCTTCAGTTTCCTAATTTATAAATAGGAGTAAGTAATTTCTACTTTGCAGAGTTGGTGTAAGTTTTAAATAAAATGGTGAATACACAAAAGCACACTGCATAGCACTTTATATATAAAAAGCACTCAGGGGCACCTGGGTGGCTCAGTTGGTTAAGCATCTGACTCTCAGTTTCAGCTTGGGTCATGATCTGGCTCTGTGCTCAGTGTCGAGCCTGCCCGAAAGATTCTCTCCTTCTGCCCCTCCACCTGCTTGCTCAAACTCTCCCTTTCTCTCTCTCTTAATAAATAAATCTTTTGGGGCGCCTGGGTGGCTCAGTGGGTTAAGCCTCTGCCTTCAGCTCAGGTCATGATCCCAGATTCCTGGGATCGAGTCCCACATCAGGCTCTCTGCTCAGCAGGGAGCCTGCTTTCCCACCTCCCCTGCCTGCCTCTCTGCCTACTTGTGATCTCTCTCTGTGTATCAAATAAATAAATAAAATATTTTAAATAAATAAATAGATCTTTTTTAAAAAATTAAAAAATAAAAATAAAAAATAAAAAGCATACAATAATCGATGACTAATATTAATTTACAATAATACTTGTTTCTTTCCAAGGAGAGGAACAGCCATGACTCCTTTCCACAGCATACAATGACCCTGACTGCCTGGTGTGAAAGGAATTAGAACAAAGTTCCTCAAAAGGTGGTCTCTAGTGACCTACCAGGTGGTTGGCTCACATAATTTCCCAAATATAATCACAGTTTGTACAGAAATCACACAAAACAATTCTGGGTTAGCAGAGCTGTAATGATTAATTTCTCTTGGCCAACAGTTGAAATGATGCTTCCAGACTTAGCAAATATATTTTTACTTCATTGTTACAGCAATTTATTTTTGCTAAATATTTTTTACTATCATGTGGTATTATTCATTTGAGGGTAAATGACTCAAAAACAGTTCAATGAAGCAATCAGAAGTAGAGGAGCAAAACACCATTATATATTTCTTATAGAAAACCAATTTCCCCAACTACTAAAAAAGGTTCCAAACCCATGATAAAGTTAATGCTAATGCTCAGGGAGAAAGCAAAATTAGCTGCTGAAAGATTCCTCCATCACCTTATAATACTGGGCACTACACAGTATCAGTGACATACAATATGACAGAGCAATTCCTACCACGTATGCATAAGAGTAAAAATTTTGCTTTATAAAGGCCAAAACCCCTGGCAAATCCATCATGGTTCCTGAGGGAGAGGTGCTTAATGACTTTTCATACTGTTTATGAATGAAAAACTATGCAACCATAGTTAAGGATTTTTCATTTAGTTTGTAATTTTCTAAGCCACAATAGAAGCTCAAAAGCAGCACCTATAATTATTACTTACAGAATTAAAATTCTCAAATCAACATCACTATTTCAGTGTTTACTCGTAGTCAATGCATTCACAGTGATTCAAGCACAGATATCAGCACCTGACTTTGGGCTTCTACAGTTTTTGCTGCTGTTATTTTTTTTAAGATTTTATTTATTTATTTGACAGACAGAGATCACAAGGAGGCAGAGAGGCAGGCAGGGAGGGGGGGAAGCAGGCGCCCCAATGAGCAGAGAGCCCGATGGACCCTGAGATCCCAGGACCCAGGACCCTGAGATCATGACCTGAGCTGAAGGCAGAGGCCCAACCAACCAAGCCACCCAGGCACCCCTGGGCTTCTACAGCTATACCTGTGCATTTACATAATGAAATGCATACCAATTTTTATCATAAATGACCTTCCTTTATATTGCATTATATTTTTAATATAATTAAAGCATTATAATTTTCTTGTAACATATGTAGGTAGATTATATTAACTATAAATTCTATTTCAATACAGTACAAGTATTACAAAATATGCTACAAAAAAGGGATGTGAGGGGCGCCTGGGTGGCTCAGTAGGTTAAACGTCCAACTCTTGATCTCAGCTCAGACCCTGATCTCAGGGTTGTGAGTTTAAGCCCTACAGGCGTGGAGCCTACTTAGAAAAAGAAAAAAAATTGAGTCCAACAGGGTTTAGAATCACTGCTATAAAATTAATCGGGGTTCTTTATATGTATTATCCAACTTTCTAGAAAGACATTTTCTAGAAAGTTTTTACCAATCTGTATTGCCTCTACACTGATGGATGTACATAGTATTAACAGATTTGTAATACAAGTTTTTTCATTTTAGTCAATTACCTAAAGGCAAAAAAGTTCTTATGAGTTAAATTGCATTTTTCTGATTACTTAAAAAATCAAACTTTATTTTACTGAAATTTGAATTTCTGTATGTGTTTGGTCACACAGATGTTTCACTTAAACATTAATACTCTTTTCACTGCAAAGTAAATGATAACCATGTGAAAATGTTACAACTATGAATCATGGTTTTATTAACCTCTTGCCTCCTTATCTTAGACTTTGTTACTTTTAATACATTAAGGTATACTATCCAAGTAAACTGAACACTGGCATCTTAGAGAATATTTGCTTTGAGAATAACTGATATTATAATACAGAACACTAAGGGAAACCTGCCTGGCTCAGTCCGTAGAGAATGAAACTCTTGATCTCAGCGCTGTGAGTCTGAGCCCCATGCTGGGTATAAAGGTTACATAAAAGTAAAATCTTTAGGGGTGCCTGAGTGGCTCAGTCAGCTGAGTGTCAGACTCTTAAGTTCAGCTCAGGTCATGATCTCTGGGTTGTGAGATCAAGCCCTGAGTCAGACTCTGTGCTCCATGGAGAGTCAGATTCTTTCCCTCTGCCCCCATCCTGCTCAAGCACGTGCATATTCTCTCTCTCTCTCTAAAATAAGTATATAAATCTTTAATAAAAATCTTTAAAAGTATATAAATAAGTAAAACTTTTTTTAGTTTCAAGGTTTTAAATTCCACTTAGTTGGGGCACCAGGGTGACTCTCTTGTTAAGCGTCTTCTTTCGTATCAGATCATGATCCCAGGGTTCTAGGATCGAGCCCCGCATCAGACTCCCTGCTTGGCGGGAAGCCTGCTTCTCCCTCTCCCACTCCCCATGCTTGTGTTCCCTCTCTCACTGCCTCTCTCTGTCAAACAAATAAATAAAACCTTTAAAAAAATAATTCTACTTAGTTAACATATTATATAATATTAGTTTCAAAATAAAATATTTTTTAAAAAATAGAGCACTTAAACCTCCAAAAGACTTAAACACTTAAATCTCCATACACTTAAATTTTAAACACTTAAATCTCCATAATAAAATCCTGCTTTCTAAGAAGAGAGTTCCAAACACATTCTAATTTCAAATACTCATCTGAAGTAAGTTTAAATTAACTAAAGCTTAACAGTTAATGGAATGCCCTAAGTAGACTTCACAGAATGCTAACATATATGTCATTTATGTTACATTAGAAATGATCACAGGGGCACCTGGGTGGCTCAGATGGTTAAAGCTTCTGCCTTCGGCTCAGGTCATGACCCGGGGTCCTGGGATCGAACCCCACATCTGGCTCTCTGCTCAGCAGGAAGCCTGCTTCCCTTCCCCTCTCTCTGTCTGCCTCTCTGCCTACTTGTGATCTCTGTCAAATAAATAAATAAAATCTTTTTTTTAATTTATTTATTTATTTATTTGACAGACAGAGATCACAAGTAGGCAGAGAGGCAGGCAGAGAGAGAGAGAGAGGAGGAAGCAGGCTCCCTGCTGAGCAGAGAGCCCGATGCAGGACTCGATCCCAGGACCCTGAGATCATGACCTGAGCCGAAGGCAGAGGCTTAACCCACTGAGCCACCCAGGCGCCCCAAATAAAATTTTTTTTTAAAAGTTAAAAAGAAGGAAATAATCACAAACTGTTATTTTTTCAATTTTAATTTTTTCAATTTCAATTTTAATAATTTCAACTTTAATTTCAATTGTAATTTCTATTTTAATTTAATTCAACTAGTTTTTTTTTAAGATTTTATTTATTTATTTGACAGACAGAGATCACAAGTAGGCAGAAAGGCAGGCAGAGAGAGAGGAAGGGGAGCAGGCTCCCTGCTGAGCAGAGAGCCTGATGCGGGGTTTGATCCCAGGACCCCGGGATCATGACTTGAGTCAAAGGCAGAGGCAGTAACCCACTGAGCCACCCAGGCGCCCCAATTCAATTAGTTTTAATTTCAATTTTTAATTTCAAATTTAATCAATATAATTCAATTTAATTTTTTCAATTTTAATAATGCTGCCATTATTTTTTCCTTTAAAGAAATTCCATGCACAGCATACCCTGTGTACTAACAGAATCAGTATTCAAAAAGCATTCTTGGTTTTGTTTGGAAAATATTACACATAGATCAATGGAACACAACAGACAACACAGAAATAAACCCACAATTATATAGTCTTAATCTTTGACAACGGAGGCAAGATTATACAATGGGGAAAAGTCTCTTCAACAAATGGTATTGGGAAAGCTGGATAGATATATGCAAAAGAATGGAACTGGACCACTTTCTTACACCATACACAAACTTTGAGCGTTGAGTTTGCTAAGCTCTTTATAGATTTTGGATACTAGCCCTTTATCTGATATGTTGTTTGCAAATATCTTCTCCCATTCTGCCAGTTGTCTTTTGGTTTTATTAACTGTTCCCTTTGCTATGCAAAAGCTTTTGATCTTGATGAAATCCCAATAGTTCATTTTTGCCCTTGCTTCTGTTGCCTTTGGCGATGTTCCTAGGAGGAAGTTGCTGCAGCTGAGGTCCAAGAGGTTGCTGCCTGTGTTCTACTCAAGGATTTTGATGGATTCCTGTCTCACATTGAGGTCCTTCATCCATTTGGAGTCTATTTTCGTGTGTGATGTAAGGAAGTGGTCAGTTTCATTTTTCTGCATGTGGCTGTCCAATTTTCCCAGCACCATTTCTTGAAGAGACTGTCTTTTTTCCATTGGACATTCCTTCCTGCTTTGTCGAAGATTAGTTGACCATAGAGTTGAGGATCTATTTCTGGGCTCTCTATTCTGTTCCATTGATCTATGTGTCTGTTTTTGTGCCAGTACCATGCTGTCTTGATGATGACAGCTTTGTAATAGAGCTTGAAGTCTGGAATTGTGATGCCACCAACTTTGGCTTCATGAAACAGATTCTTAACTACAGAGAACAAACTGGTTACAAGAGAAGAGGTGGGTGGGAGGATGGGTGAAATAGGTCATAGGGTTCAAGAGGAGAGCACTTGTTGAGATGTGCACTGGTGATGTACGAAATTGTTGAATCACTATTTGTACACTGACGCTGTGTGTTAACTGTACTGGAATAAAAATTAAATTACATTTTTCAAAAAAATGCAATGTATCCCAAAACTTATGGAGAACATCAAACTACCGGGTGTTCTACAATTCATGCCATTTACCTACATTTTTCTTCCACCTTCCACTGATAATCACTTAACAAATAATGTTTGAAACAAGCTGCACTGGGGTACCTGGCTGGCTCAGTAAGGACTGCATATGACTCTTGATCTCAGAGCCTACTTTAAAACAAAAACAAAAACAAAAAAAAAACAAAAAAAAAAAACCTTTTTTTTTAAAGAAACAAGCTATATAAATTAGCTATATTCACTTAAAAGGCACTAGAGAATTTTAAATAATTCCCACATTCCCAAAAACTTTTTAAAAGTCATTATTATTAGGTAAAAGTTTAAACATAAATTAGAATAGTGGAATTCCAATGGGGGGAGGGGACACTGCTGGATATTATTTCTTCAGACAAAATGGGCTGATGAAAAAGTTTTAATTCAGCAGATTCCTAAGTCTAATGAATGTTAATTTCCTACAGAGATTATAAAAAAATAAAAATCTTATCATCCCATTATTCAAAAATAAAGTGCTAACCTGTTTAAGATACTCTTTTAAAATAAATGGTCTTGAGGCACCTGGGTGGCTCACCTGGATGAGTGTCTGTCTCTGGGTTTCGGCTCAGGTCATGATCTCAGTGTCATGATAGAACACTGCATGGGGCTCAGTAGGGAGTCCACCTGAGATTCTCTCTCTCCTACCCCTCCCCCAACTCACATGTGCACTCACATTCTCTTTCTCTCTAAAATAAGTAAATCTTTAAAAAATAGTAAATAAACAAATCCTCAGAAAATAAAATAAATGGTTTTGATATAAATATTAATTTTTTTTAAGACTTTACTTATTTGAGTTAGAGAGAGAAAGCAACTGAGAGAGAAAGCATGAATGGTACGGAGGGGCAGAAGGAGAGGGAGAAGCAAACTCCCCGCTGAGCAGGGAGCCCAATGCAGGGCTTGGATCCTGGACCCCAGGACCCTAGGATCATGACCTGAGCTGAACGCAGACTGCCAAAGGACTGAGCCACTGTGACACCCCAAATAATGAACTTTATTAAGTAATGCTAATTAATTTTTTCAGTGTTTTATTTCAGTCTGCCCTCCTTTCTTCTAAATATTCTATCATGTTTATCAACAAGAAAGACAATATATTGCTCAAATCGGATATACATTTCCAAGAAATGCTCTCCCCTCACCCTGTGCCTTCTCTTCCACGTCCAAATGAATAGTATTTTGGGCATGGAGACTAATTGTTAAGCCTACTTAAATCACTGTTGACCATAACCATGTTTTAGGGTAACACTGATTATTTTACTAAATAGGTAAAACTAGTAAGACAAAGACTTAATAACAATTATCTAGTTCAAAATATGGTGACTTTCTTTATCCTTTGAAGATACTGCTGAGGGAACTCTTGTACATGATAGGTAAGTATTTTCTATTTTTAAACATAATTATTGTTTAAAATAATAAAAAAAGCTCATGCAAAAAAAGAAAGTATGCAATGAGTTACTATAAAGCAAACACCTACTGTAAAGCGAACCACAGTCCAGGTCAAGAAACAGAACACTGCAACAGAACACTGCATTCAGAACCTCCTTGGGTGTTTTTTTCAGGTAACAAACCCCTTTGTCTCCCTAACCTCTCATCTCAACTCTGACTTCTGAGAAAAGTTCTTTTTTGTTTTTTAATCATTTCAGCTAATAATGCAGGCATAAGGTAAATAATTCTGGTTTACTGGATATACTTTTGATCTACCATGCAGATATATATTTTAGACAAAAGTTTCATCTAGGGGCGCCTGGGTGGCTCAGAGGGTTAAGCCTCTGCCTTTGGCTCAGGTCATGATCTCAGGGTCCTGGGATTGAGCCCTATGTCGGGCTCTCTGCTCAGCAGGGAGCCTGCTTCCCTCTCTTTGCCTGCCTCTCTGCCTCTTTGTGACCTCTCTCTGTGACAAATAAATAAATAAAATCTTTAAAAAAAAAAAAGTTTCATCTAGACAACTTCTGTTTCTCAATACAGAGGCAATGGGGGTCCAAAAGACTCACTGGGTGTCTTTTTCTTTTGGTGGGGGAGGGGGATATCCACTATCTTCATCCCAGAAATGTTATCCAATCAATTCTGGTACCTATTTATAACAAGTGACATAATGACAATCAGAAATGACAGTATCGAGCAAAGGATACCCACATGTTAAGTGCTGTGTGAGTCATGAGCCAAACTGTACAAGTGTACGGTGATGCTGGTGAGTAACTAACCAACAGCCCTCACATCTAGGAACTGAGTCAGTGCCAAAAAGCCATCTGGATGGCAAACAGTAACATGAGAAGAATTTTAAATAGCTTTACAGCTGTAGAAAAAAGAACTATTCCAGGCTCCAAACCTTTTAGTTCTGTTGTCGTTATGAAAATAAGTTGTAATACACAGAAATTCAAACAGCATCCTAAAAAGCTGGCATTTCTCCCAAGCCATTTCAGGATTACTACTTTAGATACTAATTTAACTTTGGTCTATGCAAGTATTTGTCTGTTTAAATGCTTTTCTTCAGAGAAAATTATCCTCCTAAGCTATCTAGCCATGAATGACAAAATGCTTCTGTCTTTCATTTCCTCTTCACTGCTGACAGTAAACAGAGTTTGAAAAAATCTTAAAAGCCAGGAAAAATTGAAGAGGTTGGTGCCAACCCTCTTCTTTCACTGCCTATTCTATCTAGAGGACATGGTAAATCAGTAGAGGCAGGCTGATAGTGTCATCTCAGCACTAGGCATTGATCAAGAGAAAAAGACAAGAAAAAAAACTGGAATTCAAATTAATAAATATTTATTAGTTACTTACACACGCGACTGGGAGAAGAGGGAATTACAAAAATAAAACATGGACCAATCTGCAACCCAGCCTGTAACAAAGCACTTAGGTTGGTTGAGACAGATGAAACAGATCTGTCTGTTCTGTTTCATTCAGATGGTGCACCTTCTTAAATTACTAGAGGCAATAAAACCGAGAGAGAGAGAGAGAGAGAGAGAGAGAGAGAGAGAGAAAAGGCTCATATTACTGACTATTAATGTTTTCTACCTCAACCCCCACAGAGCTTCAATCACAAGAGATAAGGATAGACTACTGTAAATGGGAAATATAAAGTACCTGCCTAAACTTCACACAGGAGGTTGGAAAGTAGTGTCTAGGGATCAGGAGACCTCACCTGAAAAGGTGAGGCAGCAACACAGTACTGCTGTCATGAAACCCCACCCCCATGGCCACACACTGCCTCAACCAACGACCTGTGCTCAACAGAACAAGTACTAGAAGTTACATGGTTTGGAGTACAAGTCACCATATGTCACTATGTCTAGTTTCTCAAAAAACTGAAATCTTGGGGTGCCTGGGTGGTTTAGCCAGCTAAGCATATGCCTTTAGCTCAGGTCATGATCTCAGGGTCCTTGGCCTCCCTGCTCACCATAAGCCAGAAGCTGGCTTATGGTGAGCAGGGAGGCCTCTCTCTCCACCTCTTCCCCCTGCATCTATGCTCGCATTCTCTCTCTCTCAAATAAGTGAATAAATAAAATCTTTTTAAAAAAGAATCTGAAATCTTCACCTACTTATGCTTCAAACCACTTCTGGCTACTGTCCTGCATTTAATTTGGAACAATATCCTATAGTTAATCTAATAAACCACATTTTGTTTCAAAAACCTCAAATACAGGAGCGCCTGGGTGGCTCAGTGGGTTAAGCCTCTGCCTTTGCTCAGGTCATGATCTCACGGTCCTGGGATCGAGCCCCGCATCGGGCTCTCTGCTCCGCAGGAAGCCTGCTTCTCCATCTCTCTCTGCCTGCCTCTCTGCCTACTTGTGATCTCTGTCAAATAAGTAAATAAAATGTTTAAAAAACAAAAAACCTCAAATACAGCATTTTTTTAAAGATTTTATTTATTTATTTGACAGAAAGAGATCACAAGTAGGCAGAGGGGCAGGCAGAGAGAGAGAGAGAGGAAGAGAAGCAGGCTTCCCGCTGAGCAGAGAGCCCGATGCAGGGCTTGATCCCAGGACCCTGGGATCATGACCTGAGCCGAAGGCAGAGGCTGTAACCCACTGAGCCACCCAGGCACTCCTACAGCATTATTTTTAAAACACCAAACATGCCTGGGGTGAGGATCCCTTGATTGAGAGCATCCCCTCTTGATTTTAGCTCAGTTTATAATCTCAGGGTGGTAGGACTGAGCTCAGGCTTGAGATTCTCTCCCTCTGCCTCCCTGGCTCACATGAGCACACTGCTTGTGCTTTTTCTCTCTCCCTCTCAAATAAATAAAATCTTTAAAAATGTATTTTATTTATTTGAGAGGGAGAAAGAGCGAGCAAGAGAGCAAGCAAGAGCACAAGAACAGGGGTAGGAAGCAGCAGACTCCCCGCTGAGCAAGGAGCCTGATCCGGGTCTCAATCCCAGGATGTTGGGATCATGACCCAAGCTGAAGGCAGTTGCTTAACCAACTGAGCAATTCAGGAGCCCCAATGTTTAAAAAAAATTTTTTTTTTTTTAAAGATTTTTATTTCTTTATTTGCCAGACAGAGAGCACAAACAGAAGAAATGACAGGCAGAGGGAGAGAAAGAAGCAGGCTCCCGTTGAGCAGAGAGCCCGATGTGGGACTCGATCCCAGGACCCTGGGACCATCACCTGAGCCGAAAGCAGAGGCTTAACCCTCTGAGCCACCCAGGAGCCCCTAAAAAAAATTTTTTAAATAAAAGGCATTTTTCCCTTGTCATGAGAAGTTTTAAGATCTAATCTCTTAGCAACTTTCAATTATGTAATGCAGTATTATTAACTACGGTCACCATGCTGTATAATACACTCTTCATGACTTATTTGTATCTAGAAGTTTGTACCTTTCGACCCTCTTTACCCATTTTGCCTACACCCCACCA
The DNA here is from genome assembly GCF_010015895.1 of Lontra canadensis. Classification (NCBI taxonomy): domain Eukaryota; kingdom Metazoa; phylum Chordata; class Mammalia; order Carnivora; family Mustelidae; genus Lontra; species Lontra canadensis. Next base: position 9,737,286 of record NW_022631032.1, on the reverse strand, counting down.
TGCCTTTGGCAATCAACAATTTGTTCTATTTATTGATTAGTTTGGTTTGGGGATTTTTTTAAAAATTCAACACATAAGTGACATCATACAGTATTTGTCTTTCTCTGAATTATTTCCCTTAGCAAATGCCCTCAAGATCTATCCATGTTGCAAATGGTAAGATTTCCTTCTTTTTATGGCTGAATAATATTCCTCTGTGTGTGTGTGTGTGTGTGTGTGTGTACACCATAACTTCTTTATCCATTCATCCATCAATGGAAACTTAGGCTGCTTCTACATCTCGGCTACTGTAAACAATGCTACAATGAACAGAGGAGTGCAGACATTTTTTTTCCATTACTATTTTTTGTTTCCTTCAGATAAATACCCAGAAGTGGGATTGCTGGATCAGACAGTAGTTCTCTATTTTTAATTTTAGGAGCAATCTCCACACTATTTTCTGTTATGGTTCCACCAATTTACATTTCTACCAACACTACACAAGGGATCCCTTTTCTCTGCATTCTCACCAGTATTTGTTACTGCCTGTCTTTTTGATACCAACCATTCTAACAGGGTGAGGTTATTATCGTGTGGTTTTTTATTTTAATTACGTTGATGGTTAGTGATACTGGGCAAATCTTCCAAGTACCTGTGAGACATCTGCAGGTCTTCTCTGGAAAAATATCTATCTATTCAGGTATCTGCCACCTGGTGGCGGTGGGGGGGTTGTCTATTAACTTGTATGGGTTCTTTGTATCTTTTGAATATTAAACCCTCTGCAAATATTTTCTCCCATTTGGTAGGCTGCCTTTGTTTTGTTTTGTTTTGTTTTTTTTCTTTTTAATTTTCTTCTGCAGGAAACGTAAGTTTCCCTCAGGGATTTTTTTTTTTTAAAGATTTTATTTACTTATTTGACAGAGAGAGAGATCACAAGTAGGCCCAGAGGCAGGCAGAGAGAGACCAGGAAGCAGGCTCCCTGCTGAGCAAAGAGACTGATGCAGGAATGCAGGGCTGGATCCCAGGGCCCTGAGATCATGACCTGAGCCGAAGACAGAGACTTAACCCACTGAGCCACCCAGGTACCCTGCCTTTTCATTTTATTGACGGTTTCCTCTGCTGTATAGAAGTTTTTTAGTTTGATTTAGTCCCATTTATTTTTGCCTTTTTTCCTTTGCTTTTGGTGTCAAATCCAAAAAACTCATCATAAAATCCAAAATATCACTGCCAAAATCAAAGTAGGAGGGCTTACCGCCTATGTTTTCATCTAAGAATTTATGGATTCAGGTCTTAGGTTCACATCTTTAATCTGTATTGAGTTAATTTTTGTCTATGATCTAAGACCGGGATCCAACTTCATTCCTTTGTATGTCGCAGTCCAGTTTTCTGAGGCTCAATCCCAGGACCCTAGGATCACAACCTGAGCCAAAGGCAGACATTTACCAACTAAGCCACCCAGGCACCCCAGTTTGTTAATATTTCAATGAGCATTTTTAAATATATGTTCATCAGGAATATTGGCCTACAATTTTCTTTTCTTGTGGACCCTTAACTGGTTTTGGTGTCAGTAAAAAGCTGGTCTCATAAAATGAGTTTGTTAGAGTTCCCTCCTCTTCTGTTTTTTTGGAAGAGGCTGAGAAGGACTGGTATTAATTTTTCCTTAAATGTTTGGTAGAATTCACCAGTGAAGCCATCTGGTCTAGAATGTTGTTTTTTGGGAGGTTTTTGGTTACTGACTCATTCTTCTTACCAGTAATCTGTCTTTTCAGGTTTTCTACTTCATGATTCATTCAGCCTTGGTTGATTGTATGGTTCTAGGAATTTATTTCTTTAAGGTTGTCCTATTTGTTGATGTTGAAACAACATTATTTTTTTCCTCTTCTCTTAATATACCATTTAAAATACCTTTTTGGAGGCACCTGGGTGGCTCAGTCACTGAGCATCTGCCTTCGGCTCAGGTCATGACCCCGGGGCCCTGGGATACAGCAGCAAACAAGGCTCCCTGCTCAGTGGGAAGCCTGCTTCTCCCTCTCCCTGTAACCCTTCACCCTGTTTGCACTCTTTCTCTCTCAAATAAAGTATTATAAAATAAATAAAATGAAATAAAATACTGTTTTCTTATGGAGTGTGATTTTCATTTTATTCATCTATACCACCCACATCACTTACTATCATAAATGAGAGAAAATAAAATGGAAAACGTCAGTATCAATTTCATATCACTAATACAAAAGCGAGACAAAAATATGTTTCCTGATTGTATTCAGCTCTTAAAACCAACCTATACTTTTCCTCTTGATCTTTTTTTATTATTATTAAAGGAAAAGTTACAGGGTACCTGAGTGGTATAGTCGGTTAAGGATTTGCCTTCCACTCAGGTCATGATCCCAGGGTCCTGGGATCAAGCCCCACATCAGGCTCCCTGCTCAGCGAGGAGCCTACTTCACCCCCTCCCTTTGCCCCTCCCCCCACTTGTGCTCTCCCTCTCTCTCTTAATAAATGAAATCTTTTAAAAAATAATAATAAAGTTAAAGTTACTATTGAAGTTCATTTGACTATTTCTCAGCTTCAAAAATGACACCATCTGGAAACCGAGGGAATACTCTCAAAGAATTTAAAATGGAATGGCTAAAACATTAGCAATGAAAGAAAGCTTTAAGAAACAAAACAATCTAATATAATGGAATATTTAAACACTAGCTGCAAGGGCGCCTCGGTGGCTCAGTAGGTTGGGCATCTGTCTGCCTTGAGCTCAGATAATGACTTCAGGGTTCTGGAATCCAGACCCGAATCTGGCTCCCTACTCAGTAGGGAGTCTGTCTCTCCCTCTCCCTCTGTCCCTCCCCCTGCTCTGTACCCATGTACTCTCTCTCTCTCTCTCAAATAAAGAAATAAAATCTGGGGTGCCTGGGTGGCTCAATCAGTTGCGCATCTGCCTTTGTTCAATGGGTCATGGTCTCGGGGTCCTGGGATCAAGCCCTATGTGGGGCTACCTGCTCAGTGGGGAGTCTGCTCCTTCCTCTCATCTCTGACCTTCCCCACTGCTTATGCTCACTCTTGCTCTCTCTCTCAATAAAAATAATAAATAGAATCTTTAACTAAAAAATAAATAAATAAAATAAATATAAAACCTAGCTGCAAAACACTGTAATTACATGATAGAGTTCTGCCTAGTGACCTGCAATGATTTTTTAAAAGGCCCCCAAATTCCTTTACTTCTATTCCTTCTTCTTTATTTCTCCTCTAACTTCTACTATTCTTCACTTTTTTTCCCTTCTACTGAGAATTGAGGACTATGCTCTTTCCTCTTACCTGAGCTCTCTTTGGCCAATTAAATAAAGCATGGTAATGCTATACTAGTATCTGGACCTAGGTTTAAGAAATTGGTAGTTTTGTTCAACATAATACTAGAAGACCTAGCCTCACTGGTGAGAATGTAAACTGGTGCAGCCACTCTGGAAAACAGACTGGAGGTTCCTCAAAAAGTTGGAAATAGAGCTACCCTACTACCCAGCAATTACACTACTGGGTATTCACCTCAAAGATACAAAAGTAGTGATCCGAAGGGGCACGTGCACCCCAGTGTTTATAGCAGCAATGCCCACAATAGCCAAACTATGGAAACAGCCTAGATGTCCATCGACAGATGAATGGATAAAGAAGATGTGTTATATATATACACAATGGAATACCTCTCAGGCACCAGAAAAATGAACTCTTGCCAATTGCAACAACATGGACGGAACTAGAGGGTATTATGCTAAGCGAAATAAGTCAATCAGAGAAAGACAATTTTATCATATGATCTCATTTATATTAGAATTTAAGAAACAAGGCAGAGTATCGCAGGGGAAGAGAGGAAAAAATGAAACAAGAAGGAACTAGAGAGGGAGACAAACCATAAGAGACTCTTAATCACAGGAAACAAACTGAGGGTTGCTGGGGGGCAGGGGATGGATAGAATAACTGGGTGATGGACATCAAGGAGGGCATCTGATGTAACAAACCCCAGGTATTATATAAGACTGATGAGGGGCACCTGAATGGCTCAGTTCGTTAAGTCTCTGCCTTTGGCTCAGGTCATGATCTCCAGGTCCTGCGACTGAGTCCCACATGGAGACCTATATCAGGCTCCTGGCTCAGCTGGGAGTCTGTTTCTCCTTCTCCCTCTGACCCTCCTCCCTGCTTCTGTCTTCTCGCTCTCTTTCTTAAATAAATAAATAAATAAATAAATCTTTTTTTTTTTTAAAGGCTGATGAATCACTGACCTCTACCTCTGAAACTAATATACATTATATGTTAATTAATTGAATTTAATTTTTTTAAAAAATTAAAAAAAAAAAACTGGTAGCCTCCACCTGTCATTTCTTAAGACACTTGCTTGTGAGATGGTCATTCTAAAAGCCACGTGTAGGTGGTTTGGCCAACCCCCACTGACTGCCAGCACCAACAGCCAGATTTCTGAGTGAACAGGCCTTCCTGACTCTAGCCCTCAGATTATGAGTTTCTTCACCTGAGGCCCAGATATCATGGACCTGAGACATCAAGACCCTGCTGTGCCTTGTCCAAATTCCTGACCACAGAAGGGCATAACAAAATGGATGTTTTATACCACTATGTTTTGGGATGTATCTATTATCTAATAGATAATTAGAATATAATCTATTAGATTAAGAAATCAAATTACAGGGGCACCTGGGTGGTTCAGGTGATTAAGCAACTGCTTTGGGCTCAGGTCATGATCTCAGCATCCTGGGATGCAGCCCTACCTCAGGCTCCTTGATCAGCGGGGAGTCTGCTTTTCTCTGCCCCTCCCTGCACCCTTGGGTACATGCACTCCCACTCATGCTCTCTCTCTCAGGTAAATAAAGAAAATCTTTAAAAGAGAGGTCAAATTACACTACTATAGCCAAGAGTTAATTCATTTTTTTTCTTTTAAAAAAAAATACACATAAATATATAACATCTTCTCAAATACATATTTTTCACAAGGGCATTTCTTATAAGAAATATCTTCTTATATACAAATAGCTTCAGAATATTAGCAAACCAGTAAATCTCTGGAATTACAACCATCTCCAAACCAAAATTCTACTGAAATTTAAATGGAACTGAGAACTAAAAGCTAAAATTAAATTACCTGTGATAATCTTAATGTTGCTATCAATTTCCCCCAAAATGAGGTATATCTTAATGAGTTTTTTAAAATGTCTTTATATAAAAATGAAAATTCCATCACCCAACTTTGATCTAACAAAACTTCAGTTACAAAAACTGTCAAGACAACTTCCTTTAATCATAACTGTTCAAACTAGATTCCAAATTTATAAAATAATATAAGCTTGTAGTCAACTTCCTTAAATGTTTATAAATTATCTTAAATTCTTATTTTTCCAAAAAAAGGGCAGAATATTTAAATAAGTTAATTTAATACTCTTTTCCTTTTTTTAAGATTTTATTTATTTATTTGAGAGAGATAGAGCATGAGCAGGGGTGGGGCAGTGGGAGAGGAAGAGGAATAAGCAGACTCACCACTGAATGGGGAGCCTGATGACGTGGGACTCAATCCCAGGACTCCAAGATCATGAGGTGAGCCAAAGTCAGACACTTAACTGACTGAGACCTCAGGCTCCCCTTAATTTAATATTTCAAAGCCAACTAATATTTTGTCTACAACTCAGTTTAGCAAAAACATATAACCCCAGAATTATTTCATCTCACATTATAAGCTTCCATTCACTGTAAGAACATTATGCAGTTTGTACCCAGGACCTGGATAAACCTACAGAGCTATGAGTGGCCTGGCTGTTAAAATAAAGAGCCAACACTAATGAAATCAGCGTTAGCATCTCGTATTCCTTCAAAATTGAAGGGGAGGGATGCCTGGGTGGCATGTTATAAACTTTAGAAGTATAGATCCCTTATTTTATACCTCACAAACTGACACCTATAGAAATAAAATGACTTTCCCAAGACTGTGGCAGAGACTGCTTTTCTCCTTCCATAATTATAGGAATGTGGCTGGGTACTAGATATTTCAACTTCCTGTGCAATATGAAGAGGTCATGTACCAAGTTCTCCGTTGTGGAATACTGAATGGAAATTACCTGTGCCACTTTAGGTGAGGGATTTTAAGAAAATTGTTTTGCCGCCTACACCTTCTCTTTCCCCTTCACTGGTCATAAAGGATGAAGAGTCAAGAGATGGAAGAAACCACCTGGAAGAAAGCCACCCACCAAAGAGATCCAACCACCTTAGATTATTCCATGGGCAACAAATAAACATCTATTGCATTTGAGCCATTATTCGTTTTCATGCTCTTAGAGCAAACTGGGACTTCACTAATCTAGTCAAACACGTAGTTTAGGTAGCTGCAAGGCCATGATTAAAAACCACGTGCCCTCCCCTCAGTCACACTGAGTGCAATGATCTGCCTATTCTACAACTGTATTTTCCTCTCATCTTACTCCAACCAAAGAGAAAACAGAATTATGAAGAGGAGTGGGGGAACAACACTGATGAGACTGTATTTACAATACCAGAAAACCATTCACCCCTATTTAAACTCAACAGCTTTCATCCTTGTTTATTAACTTTTCACAATGCATTTTTTAAAAATTTTTTTAGTAATTTGACAGACAGAGATCACAAGTAGGCCGAGAGTGGGGGGAAGCAGGCTCCCTGCCGAGCAGAGAGCCTGGTGCAGGGCTTGATCCCAGGATACCAGGATCATGACCTGAGCTGAAGGCAGAGGCTTTAGCCCACTGAGCCACCCAGGCACCCCCACGATGCATTTTTTAAAAAAATGTCTTTATGTATTTGAGAGAGAGAGAATGTATTTACTTGAGAGAGAGACAGAGAGAAAGCATGAGGGGGCGATGGTCAGAGGGAGAAGCAGACTCCCTGTTGAGCAAGAAGCCCAATGCGGGACCTGATCCAGGGACCAGATTCCAGGATCATTATCTGAGCCAAAGGCAGCCCGCTCAACCAAATGAGCCACCCAAGTGCTCTCACAATGCATTTTTAAATCTCCTGGTAGTAATGAACATATTTACAGCCTTCTTTTTCCCCCAGACTAGTCATCTGACTAGAATTACTGTATTTTTAATTAATAAATATAGAAGCATGAAGTATATGAATTTGAAGTATATATATGAAAGAATGCTAAGAAAAGGGGATACTTTAACACAGACTTGAAGGAAAAGAGAAAATTAGCTAGGCAAAGTAAGAGAGAACATATCCAAAAACCTAAGAAATCTCAAACACTTGAGGAATTCAAAGACAGCCTTGACAGGAACATGAAGAGGAAGGAAACAGAATGATACTGGAGAGGCTAGCTACATCTAGATTCTGGTAGACCGTATTAAGGTGTGACCCCTGATATTTGGAGGGGGGGGAACACAGGAAAAGGGGCACCTGGGTGGCTTAGTCTTTAAGCATCTGCCTTCAGCTCTGGTCATGATCCCAGAGTCCTGGGATCAACTGGGCTTCCTGCTCGGCAGGAAGGCTGCTTCTCTGTCTCCCACTACCCCTGCTTGTATTCCCTCTCTCACTATCTTTCTCTGCCAAATAAATAAATAAAATCTTAAAAAAAGAAAAAAACGAACAGGAAAAGACTCAATGAAGACTGTTAAACAGGTGAATAAAAACCGATCAAATAGGTGGGAGGGAGTGAAATAGGTAAAGGGGATTAATAGTACATTTATCCAGATGAGTACTGGATAATGTATAGAGCTGCTGAATACTGTATACCTGTAACTAATGAAAAAGTGTATGTTAATTACACTGGAATTAAAATTAAAAATTGATCAAACAGGGCACCTGGGTGGCTCAGTGGGTTAAGCCTCTGTCTTTGACTCAGGTCATGATCCCAGGGTCCTGGGATCAAGGCCTGCATCGGGCTCTCTGCTCAGCGGGGAGCCTGCTTTCCCCTCTCTCTGCCTGCCTCTCTGCCTACTTGTGAGCTCTCTCTCTGTCAAATAATAAAATCTTTTTTAAAAAATTAAAAAATAAAAAAACAAAAATTGATCAAATAAACAATTTTTATAAATTTTGGTGAGAAAATAAATATGTAAAAATCATGAACCCAAGAGAAAAATAGGCAAAATAATTAAATACAAATTTCACAGCAGCTCAAAAAATCTTTAAAATATGGGGGGAAAAAATGTTCAACCTCATTAGTCATCACGGTAACATAAATTAAAACCACAAGGAGATACCATTTCATAGATCACTGCTGGTGGGAGAATAAATTGATTCAACCTCTTTCAGAGTCTGGAATCAAAAATTCCTTTACTAAGTACACATCCTTGAAAAACTCTTAACCAATGATGTCACATGTACATCAATGTTCAGTGTGGAACTGTCCATAATATTTGAAAACTGGACACAACCTAAACATACATTAATAGAATGGATCAATAAGTTGTATTGAATATTTTACAATATGGAAAATTAGTATAATATAGCTATACACATCACCATGATGAAGCTTACAATGTTAAGAGGAAAAAAAAAGAATATATACAATATGATTCCATTTACTAAAGTATAAATATGTTAAATATTTTTCAGAGATATACATATGGATGGTAAAGCTATAAAGAAAAACAAGGTTCAGGTGCCTGGGTGGCTCAGTCAGATTAAGCATCTGAATCTTGATTTCGGCTCAGGTCATGACCTCAAGGTTGTGAGACTAAACCCTATGTTGGGAGTTGTGCTCAGAGTGGAGTCTCCTTAAGACTCTCTCCCTCTCCCTCTGTCCCTCCCACCCCCTCCCCAAAACAGGAAAGAAACAGGGGCGCCTGGGTGGCTCAGTGGGTTAAGCCTCTGCCTTCAGCTCAGGTCATGATCTCGGGGTCCTAGGATCGAGCCCCACATTAGGCTCTCTGCTCAGCGGGGAGACTGCTTCCCCTCCCCTCTCTCTCTCTGCCTGCCTCTCTGCGTACTTGTGATCTCTGTCTGTCAAATAAATAAATAAAATCTTAAAAAAAAAAAAAAGGAAAGAAACAAAAAGTAAGAAAATAAAATATTTATCTAAGTGTAGCTTGGGGAAAGGAAGAAAATATGCTACAATAAGACACAGGATTTGCCTAGCTATATGCACAGAGGTTTTATTTTTATTGTTTTTTAAATTATGTATTTCAGTTTTCACCTGATCTTCTGTACACATGCTAAATTTCACACTTCTTTAAATGGACTGAGAGCAATAACATATGTAAAGCTCCTAGGCAGCACCTAGCATAGAGAATGCATTTGATGGTGGAACCCACGCCCCATTTTGCTCTGTGACCTCTGTGTTGGTGATGACTAAACCCAAGCTCCAGATTTCTCCTGTCACCTGCAGTTACTTCTCCTCCAGCACTGCTCCAACCTAAGAATCTCAACCATCCTCATGCCCTTACTGCTTCTCCTTATAACCTTTGTTGTTATCTCTAGATTCTGGGAGGGAACTGACATTAGCGCACACTGACATTAGCAGCTAACTGACATAAGGAGTTATAATTCTACCAAACTTTATTCCTGTTACCCTTCTAATATCTAAATAGTGAGTTCCTGACCAACACGGACAAGCTCTTCTATCTTTCAGGTTCTGTACAGTACCTGATACCAGACACGAGTAACCATCCGCTGAATGATGAATAAATACAAACATTATAGAACTAAGCTATTAACTGAAAATAAGATTAAAGTTTAAAATCAGGCTGGTGCAGGAGTCCCTGGGTGGCTCAGTCAGCTGGGAATTCACCTCCTGATTTCTCCTCAGGTCATGAACACGGGGTCCTGGGATCCAGCCCCAGGTGAGGCACTAAGCTCAGCAGGGAGTCTGCTTGAGAGTCTCTCTCTCTCCCTACCTCCCTTCACCCCTCCCCCTCTCCTAAAAAAATAAATGAAATCTTTAATAAAAATAAAAACATGCTGGTGCTTACTCATATTCCCCAGGCCCTTTAATAGCACTGGGTTTCTTAACTGATAAATAGTTGACATACAATATTATATTAATTTCATATATTCAACACAGTAATTCAACAATTCTAGGGCCCCATCAGAGTTTTAAAGAAGAATCTTTAGTTGCTCAGGAACAGCAGAAAGATACCTCCAATGTTGCTTTGAAATCTCTGCCCACAAAAATAGTGGATTTGTAGTCATGGTCTGTACATAATAATCCTCAATCATTAGTAATTCTAAAACTGAATTTTAAAAAAATTCTGAATAAAAAATTAAGATCTTTTTTCAAAGTAACATAGATTATTAAAGTTTTCATTTATTTTTAAGTAACCTCTTCATCCAATGTGGGGCTCAACTTTATGACCCCAAGATATCAAGTCACATGCAAGCCAGGCGCCCCACATAAATTATTTTCTATTTCAATTTTAACTATTCTAATATTTATAATTGTACTTAAAATATACTCTGTATTATGCATGAAAATTGTTAATCCTCCACGTAAACAAAACAATGATATTTAATAACATATGTAACATAAGAGCATGCTCTTACATTGGAAAATTGTATTGACATCAACAAGGCAGCCATTTATATTGCCCTTTATATACTACTTCCTCTGTCATGTGGCAGTGAAAAGGCTAAGCAAGATGCTTGCAGCAAAGAAAACAGTTTTGAAAGGTCATGCTACACAGATAGTCAGAATTTCTTTCACAATATCCTCACTGTCTACGGTAGACTATATGGACAATCTGACCACAGTTATTTTCTGAGTAAAAGCAAAAACCATGTTATCAAAGGACCAGAAACAGCAGGCACTCAACAATATGATCTTTATGAACGTTTTTTTCTAACTGCATAAACATTCACTACACATAAAGAAAAAGAACCCTGAGGCAAAGACAAGAACTGGAGGAAGAAGAATTAGTAAAGACCGGAAGGCAAGTTTAAACCACTCAGTTTATTCACAGTGTTCATGTAACATGATAAGCTTCTAAAGTAAGCTTTTTTTTTTTAAGATTTTATTTATTTATTTGAGAGAGAGAGAGAGAGAGAGAGAACAAAGTGGGTGAGGCAGCAGGCAGAGGGAGAGGGAGAAGCAGGCTCCCTGCTGAGCAAGGAGCCCAAGGCAGAACTGAGTCCCAAGACCCTGGGATCATGACCTGAGCCAAAGGCAGACATTTAACCAACCAAGCTACCTAGGCCCTCCATAAAGTAAACTTTTTGAAATTAAAACATGTCATTTACCAACAAAAAGCATAATTACAGCAATACTGAAGACAAGAATATGATCTACTTCAAAATTTACAAATCTTAATGACAATTACAAGCATGGTGCAAAGCTTCAAAAACCACTCTAAGAGCTATAATCCCATCAACATTTTTTCCCTTAATACTTATTGGTCTACTATTCATCTAAACAGACAGTATCAGGGCGCCTGGGTGGCTCAGTAGGTTAAGCGTCTGCCTTCGGCTCAGGTCATGGTCTCAGGGTCCTGGGATCAAGTCCCGCATCAGGCTCTCTGCTCGGCGGGGAGCCGCTTCCCCCTCTCTTTCTGCCTGCCTCTCTGCCTACTTGTGATCTCTCTGTCAAATAAATAAATAAAATCTAAAAAAAAATAAAAATAAAAAAATAAACAGACAGTATCTTGCGGCGCCTAGGTGGCTCAGTTGGTTAAGTGACTACCTTCGGCTCAGGTCATGATTCTGGAGTCCCAGGATCAAGACTCGCATCAGGCTCCCTACTCAACAGGGAGTCTGCTTCTCCCTCTGACCCTCACCCGTCTCATGTTCTCTCTCTCTCAAATAAATAAGTAAAATCTTTAATAAATAAATAAACAGACAGTATCTTTCCTGAACTGTTACACAATGTGTTAGTCAACAGCAAGATGAAAATTTCCCAAGCTCCTTATAAAATTTCCAATCTCATAAGTTAACAAGTATACTCTTTGCAGGGGGGCGGGGGGAGTCATTCTAGATCATTTAATCATCTTGTCCTACCCTGGGAAATTATAGTTATTCCTGCCTACTAATCAAAACACAAAGCTGTCTCCAGATCCAAATGAAGGTCCTAGTATATTAGATATCACAGCCAAGTTACACAGACGCAGTATCCATCAGTTTCTGGCAACATACTCTTTTTAAGCCTCCAGAACTTTAATTCTTATGAGGCTCTCTCACTAAAATTTAACTAGAACACAACTTTCTTTACCAGTTCTGATCCTATAGCAGAGCATGAGGATTTGTGTTACTTCTATAACTACCAAAAACAATCTATGATATACACTCTTCTAAGAAAATATGCATAATTAAAACATTCCACTACTCAAAAACAAAAGTAAACTACAAACTGTAACCCTTGTATATTAGTGGTGGCAAGGTAAAATGGTGCAACCACTGTGGGAGAATATGGCAGTTCCTCAAAAATTTCAACAGAGACTTACCATATCATCCAAAAATTCCACTACCCAAAAGAATTAAAAGCAGGGGGCACCTGGGTGGCTCAATCAGTTACACATGTGACTCCTGATTTCGGCTTGGGTCATGATCTCAAGGTCAGGAGATCAAGCCTGACATCAGGCTCTGGGCTTAGCAGGGAATCTACTTGTCTCTCTCTCCTTCTCCCACTCCCTTTGCCCCTCGTACCCCACTTGCTCAAAGATAAATAAATCTTTAAAAAAATTTAAAAAAGCACAAGAGCACCTGGGTGGCTCAGTCATTAAGCATCTGCCTTTGGCTCAGGTCATGATCCCAGGTCCTGGGATCAACCCCACATCAGGCTCCCTGCTCAGTAGGAAGCCTGCTTCTCCCTCTCCCACCACCCCTGCTTGAGTTCCCTCTCTTGCTCTCTTTCACTCTGTCAAATAAATAAATAAAATCTTTAAAAAATAAAAATTTTTTAAAAATAAATTTAAAAAGCATTAAAAACAGGGACTCACCCAATATTTGTACACTCAACTGCAAGTAATATTACTACCAATAACCAAAAGTAAAAAAAAAAATAAAATTTGGATAAACAAAATGTGGTATATACATACAATGAACTATTATCCAGCCTTTAAAAAGGATACAGTGACACATGCTCACCGGGGATAAACCTTGAGGACATTATGGTATGTGAAATAAACCAGCCACAAAAAGACAAAAACTGTTTGATTCCACTTACATAAGCTATCTAGTAGAGGCAAATTCATAGAGATAGAAAGTAGTACAATGGTTAACAGAGATTAGAGTGAGAGAGCAATGGGGAGTTACTGTTTACTGTAGAGTTTCAGTTTGGGATGATGAAAAAGTTCTGGAGATGGATAGTAGTGATGGCTACACATCCCTTTTATACTAAAAAATCTGTTTTATTGTGTACCCCCTTCTATTACCAGCACTTTCAGATACTCCAAACATCTGGCCTCACTGTCCATTAGCTACAAGTTACACCACTCAGCTACAGCTCTGTCTTTCACTCCTCCCCGATCCTTACCTCTAGATCTACAGCCCCATCACCACCCAAAAGAAAATGCAAAGGCTGAACACTGGTCTACAACTCGACTCAAGCAAGCCTCCTCTACCTTCACAATGTCAGCTTCCACTACCTCCTCCCTCACTGACCCATTCAGGTCATACTGGCCCTCTTACTGCTCCCAGAATACATCAAGCACAATCCAGTCTCAGAGCCTTTGTATTTAAGTGACTTCAGCCTGGAACTCTCCCCAACCCCTAATCCAAATATCTACCTGACCTGTTTCCTTACTTTCTTTAGATCTGTCAGCTAAAATGTCACCTAATCAGAGAGGTCTTCCCTAACCACCCTCCATGAAGTAGTAAATCTATCCTATCAATATCCCCATCAATATCTACTTTTCTCTAATATATTTCCCTAATATGCTTTTCTTAATAGTCATCACCACCCAACACAGTATATATATTAACTTACTATCTTCCCCATCCTCATGAGAATATCCATTCCATGAGAAAGGGACCTCTGTTTTATGCTCACTGTTGTAACCCTACCAGCTAGCACAGTTCTTGATATACTAGAAATTCAAAAATATATACTGATTCAATCATGGCCTCCAGTCCCTTAATATACTCCCTTTTACCAAGCCTGAATCCTATAGATAATTCTTTCAACCACCAATGTCAAATTTCTCATTTCCATCCGACGATTGTGCAAGCTAAATTCACACTGCCTGCCAGGTTATGCTAGCTTATCTTAAACTGGGCCTTTACTGACTGCTCAGCAATCCTTTCTATTCTATCCTAGTGATCACATCAAGTTTCTCCACCATCATCTCTGGCCTGGTCAATTCTGGCCAACAGCCAGTTATCTGACCTTTCTGCTTCCCCTCTATTACTATAACCCATCTTTAATAAAGTAGCCAGTGAAATCATTAAAACATGTAATATATCAAGACATTTTTCTGCTTAAAACCTTCCTTAAAAAACTTCCTTGAATCTAGACTCCTTACCACGGCCATAGGGACCAAAACGGCCCAGCCCTACCTACTTCTTCAACTTCATCTCATGATACTATGGTCCTCTCCCATTCTGTTCTAGAGTATGCGACTTTTTTCTGATCCTCCAACACAATAAGCTATTTCCACTTTGAGATTATTACGTTAGCTTTATTTTCAAGTGACTGAATTTTTGTCTTTCACACCTTATCCTAATGTCACCTCCTTAGAAGTACACCCAGAGGTGCCTGGGTGGCTCAGTCACTTAAGCATCTCCCTTCGGTTCAAGTCATGGTCTCAGGGTCCTGAGACCCTGAGCCCCACGTCAGGATTCCTGCTCAATGGAGTCTGCTTTTCCTTCTCCCTCTGTCCCTTACCCCGCTCATGCTCTAATAAATAAAATCTTGAAAGAAAGAAAGAAAGAAAGAAAGAAAGAGCGAGCGTGCGTGCCTGGATGGCTCAGTCAGTTAAGTGTCTACCTTTGGCTCAGGTCATGATCCCAGTGTCCCCTGATCGAGCCCCAAAATGGGCTCCCTGCTCAGCAGGAAGCCTGCTCTCCCTCTCCTTCTCCCTCTGCCTGCCACTCCCCCTGCTTGTGCACACACACTCTCTCTGTGTGTGTCAAATAAATAAAATCTTCAAAAATAATTAACTAATTAATTAATTAAAAGAAGTAATCACCCAGTCACTCTACCAAGAGGCTTGTTTTAAAATTCTCTTCATTCTCACATTACAATTTGGTATTTTTCTGGTTCATATTAATTAATTGGCTCCATGAGAACAGATCTTATCTATACAAATACCTGGCACAAAGCACATGTTTAAGAAATATTCCATGAATTTGATGATTATAAAATTTTCCCTAAATATTTTCTTCTCCCAGGATCCCAACACCACTGCTAATTAACTATATGCCTAGCAGATAACCTTAATCCTTACCTTATTAAAAAAGTAAGGTAAGGAATTATACAGTTTTCTTCCTCTTTGCCTAAAAATTCCTTGATTTATTTTCTTCTATTCCTCTGGTTTCTAAGCAAAAACGTTGCTACTTTTCTTTAAGAATTATGTCCTTTACCCACATCCTTGATCTCAAACCTATCTATCTCCTCCTGGCAATTAATCACTCTAATATTTAAACTACCAATGGATCACTCCCCTTTACCAAAAATATACTATGTGTTAATGCAAAAATATCTATGTGGCTAAGTCCCCACAACTGTACAAACTTCTTGAAAAACATTCTACTTTATTCTTTATGCTGTGTAGTTTGTAAAACCATTTACTTAACCTCTTACAATTCATCCTGGTCTACTTAATTTATTCTCTCAGTTATCAATAATCTTTTCTTTTTAAGAGACAGAAAGTGGGAAAGGGCAGAGAGAGAGGGAGAGAGAATCTTAAGCAGTCTCCACACCTAAAACAGAGCCCTAAGAGGGGCTCAATCTCACAACCATGAGATCATGAAATGAGCTGAAATTTAAAAGTTGGTCACTCAACTGACTAAGCCACCTAGGTGCCCCTCAATAATTTCTTAATAGTTAAATTCAGTGATGCTTTCCAGGGTATTAAAATCCTTAATCTTTCTACAGCATCTCATCCCTCTAAGGAGCCTCCCCCTGAAATTCTTTACTATGCTTCAAAGAAACTGCGTAATTCTGGTTTCCTTAATACTTTTCTTCTTATTTTTCCTTTATTGATTCTTTCTAACAACATCCACTCATTTACTAAGGCATTTCCTAAAGTCCAGCACTTAACATTTTTCTGTCGGCTAGCACCCTGGAAATGTTACCTACTTTCACAACTGATACTTTATGTGTGGATTACTCCAAAATCTATTATATCCAGGTCCTAAAGTATCTTTTTCTAATTTCCAGTCTCATATTCCCACAATTAAGGAGATATTCTAACACTTCCACCTATAATTAAAAAAATGTGTCTAACAAATTCATCACATTACAGTCCCACCCACTAGATCATTAGTACCAGTCTTTCCTCATAGTTTCCTTACTTCTTCTGTTCATAGTATCATCATACTTCAATCTACCAGACCTCAAAATCTTGGATTTGTCTGTATGACTCCTTTCTTCCATATTCTCTGCGAAATCTATTTCTCAAATATCCGTTGTCAAATTAACTCAAGCAGGTAGTCATTATTTCACTTCTGCAGCCCTGATCACAGCTGTAATTAGCCAATTCATTTCATGAATATTTGTTAAGCACTTAGCTTGCCTACAAGACTAGAAGCCCAGTATACCTGGCAAAATAAACCCAGGGAGGTAAAGTCTGTCCCTGTTAACTATACTTATCATCCATGTATTAATCACTGGATGAGCCACGTAATTTGTCATCTAAACCAAAAGACTTACAAACAAAAGAGGGAATTAAAAATAGGTGAACATCCCAGGGCACCCAGCTGGCTCAGTCAGTGGAGCATGTGACTCTTGAACAGGGGTGTGAGCTTGAGCCCCACTTTGAGTGTTGAGATTACTTAAAAAAATGAAATCTTAAAGAAAACACTTGGACATCCAGAGAAGAAAGAATGGTTCAATATTTGCAAATCAGTCAATGTAATGTACCACATTAACAAAATGAAGGATAAAAATCATATGATTATTTCAATAGATACAGAAAAAGCATTTGACAAAATTCCACATCTGTTCCTGGTAAAAACTCTCAACAAAGCAAATTTAGAGGAAACACATCTCAACATAATAAAAACCACATATGACAAACTCAAAGCTAACATCATACTCAATGGTGAAAAGCTGAAAGTTTTTCTTCTAAGATCAGGAATAAAATAAGGATGTCCACCAATGAGACAAAAATAAATAAAAAGCATCCAAATTGGTAGGAAAAAGTAAAACTGTCACTCTTTGCAAATGACAAGGTACAATATATAGAAAATTTTAAAAAACCCTAAAGATTCCACCAAAAAAAAAAAATTAGAAATAAAAAATTGAGTAAATTTGAGGGCACAAAACTACTATACAGAAATCTCTTGCATTTCTATATGCAATAATGAACTAACAAAGAGATATTAAAACAATCCCATTTACAAGTGCATAAAAGAATAAAATACCTAGAAATAAATTTATAAAAGACCTATATCTGAAAACTATAAGACACTGATGAAAGAAACTGAAGACAGGATATGTGGGTGGCTCAGTCAGTTAAGCATCCAACTCTTGATCTCAGCTCGGGTCTTGATCTCAGGGGCATGAGTTCAAGCCCTTCACTGGACTCCATGTTCCACTTTAAAAACAGTTAAAAAAAAAAAAAGCCTTTAAAAATAAAGAAAGAAATTGAAGACAACAAAAATAAATGGAAAGATATACCATGTTTACAGACTGGAAGAATGAACACTGTTAAAATGTCCATACTACCCACAGCAATCTACAGATTCAACGCAAGCCCTATCAAAATACCAACAGTATTTTTCACAGAACTAGAACAAATAATCCTAACATTAGTATGGAACTACAAAAGACCCCAAACAACCAAAGCAACCTTGAGAAAAAACAAAAACTGAAGTATCACAATTCCAGATTTCAAATTACACTACAAAGCTATAGTAATCAAAACAGCAGGGTACTGGCACAAAAGTAAGACACACAGATCAATGAACAGAATAAAAAGCCAAGTAATAAATTCATACTTATATGGTTAATCTATAACAAAGGAGGCAATACACAATGGGGAAAGGACAATAAATGGTGCTGGGAAACTGCACAGACACATACAAAAAAATTAAACTGGGCCACTTCCCCATACATTACATGAAAATAAACTCAAAATGGATTAAAGACCTAAATGTGAGCCCTGAAACCATAGAACCCCCAGAAGAAAACAAAGGCAGTAAATTCTTAGATATCAACCTTGGCAGTGTTTTTCTGGATCTGTCTTACCAAGCAAGGAAAACCAAAGCAGGAAAAAAAAAAAAGTGGGGGGGGGGTTTGGCAGTATGCCAAAATAAAAAGCTTCTACACAGCAAAGGAAAACATCAACAAAATAAGAAGGCAACTTACTAAATGGGAAAAGATATTTACAAACTATATATGTGATAAGTAGTTAGTATTCAAAATACATAAAGAATTTATACAAGTCAACACCAAGAAAACAATCTGATTTTAAAAATGGGCAGAAGCACTGAATAAACATTTTTTCAAAGAAGACAGACACACAGCAACAGACACATGAAAAGATACTCAACATCACTGATCAGGGAAATGCAAATCAAAACCACAATATCACTTCACACTAGTCAGAATAGCTAGTATCAAAAAGTTACAAGAAGTATCAAACACTGGTTAGGATATTGAAAAGGGAATCCTGGTGCACTGTCAGTAGGAATGTAAATTGGTGCAGCCTCTTTGGAAAACAGCATGGAGGTCCATCAAAAAATTAAAAACAGAAAATACCAGGGTGCCTGGGTGGCTCAGTTGGTTAAGAAGCTGCCTTCAGCTCAGGGTCATGATCCCAGGGTCCTGGGATGGAGCCCTACGTTGGGCTCCCTGCTCAGCAAGGAATCTGCTTTCCTTCTCACTCTGCCCCTCACCCTGCTGTCCTCACTCTTTCTCAAATAAATAAAATCCTTAAAAAAAATAAAAATAAAAATAAAAAAATGAAAATTTGGGGCACCTGGGTGGCTCAGTGGGTTAAGCCTCTGCCTTCGGCTCAGGTCAAGATCCCAAGGTCCTGGGATCAAGTCCCACATTGGGCTCTCTGTTCAGTGGGGAGCCTGCTTCCTCCTCTCTCTCTGCCTGCCTCTCTGCCTACTCGTGATCTCTCTCTCTCTCTCTCTCTCTCTGTCAAATAAATAAATAAATAAAATCTTTTTTTAAAAAAATGAGAATTTAAAAAGAAATACCATATAATCAGGTAATTTCACTTCTGGATATTTACCAAAAGAAAACAAAACCTCGGGGTGCCTGGGTGGCTCAGCGGGTTAAAGCCTCTGCCTTCGGCTCAGGTCATGATCTCAAGGTCCTGGGATCAAGCCCTGCATCGGGTTCTCTGCTCGGCGGGGAGCCTGCTTCTTCCTCTCTCTCTGCCTGCCTCTCTGCCTACTTGTGATTTCTGTCAGATAAATAAATAAATAATCTTTAAAAAAAAAAAAAAAGAAAGAAAGAAAACAAAAACTCTACTTCAAAAAGATATATGGGGGGCGCCTGGGTGGCTCAGTGGGTTAAAGCCTCTGCTTTCAGCTCAGGTCATGATCCCAGGGTCCTGGGATTGAGCCCCGCATCGGGCTCTCTGCTCAGCGGGGAGCCTGCTTCTTCCTCTCTCTCTTCCTGCTTCTCTGCCTACTTGTGATCTCTCTCTGTCAAATAAATAAATAAAATCTTTAAAAAAAAAAAAAAAGATATATGGACCCCTATGTTTATGGCGGCATTATTTACAGTAGCCAAGATATGGAAGCAGCCTAAGTGTCCACTGACAGATGAATGGATAAAGATGTGATATATATAAAACGCAATTATTACTCAGCCATAAAAAAAGTGAAATCTTGCCATTTATGACAACATGGATGGACCTACAAGGTATTATTCTAAGTGATGTAAGTCAAAAACAAATACCTTATGATTTTACTTATATGTGGAATCTAAAAGCAAGCAAACAAAGAAACAGATCCCTAAATATAGAAGAAACTGGGGGTGGCTAGAAGGGAGGGTGGTGGCAGGGTATATGCAACTCTTAATTTTGGGATTGTGAGTTCAAGCCCCATGATGGGCATAGAGATTACTTTAAAAAATAAAAATAGGGGCGCCTGAGTGGCTCAGTTGTTAAGCGTCTGCCTTCAGCTCAGGTCATAATTCCAGGGTCCTGGGATCGAGCCCCACATCGGGCTCCCTGCTTGGCGGGAAGCCTGCTTCTCCCTCTCCCACTCTCTCTGCTTGTGTTCCCTCTCTTGCTGTGTCTCTCTCTGTCAAATAAATAAAAATCTTAAAAAAAATAAAAATAATAAATAGAAATAGTAAAGAACAATAAAAAATTTAAAAGGATAAAAACTGGAATGCCGCTGGAATGCCTGGGTGGCTCAGTCGGTTAAGCATCTGCCTTCAGCTGGGGTCATGATCCCATGATCCTGGGATCAAGTCCCACATCAACTCCCTGCTCTGTGCGGAACCTGCTTCTCCCTCTGCCTGCTGCTCCCCCACCTGTGCACTCATTCTCTCACGCTCTCTCTCTCTCTCTCTCTCTCTCTGACAAATAAATAAATAAATAAAATCTTTAAAAAAAAAAAAAGATAAAAACTAAGCCACAGGAATAAAAAAAAGTATAGCACAAAAAAAAAAGCTGGGTGAATTCAGAATGGTATTTGTCAATTATATCTCAAAGCTAGGGAAAAAAATTTGGCATTAATTGATCCACAAGAGTCTTAAACCAGGATACATGGTCACATTAACTAGAACTCAAGTACTTAGGAAAATGCTGCATCCTAAGCACATTCTACCTATTGATTTAATAAATGAATTAGAGATGAAATATTCACTTTATCACCTCCTCTTCACTCTTTATTTTCTACTGCACACTTATTTTCAGCCACAAACACTGTCTTGAAAGAGGCTAACCATAACCACCTAACTACCAACTCCGAAAAAGCTCCAAAAAGCTTCAGTTTTCAATTAACCTCTCTCAACAGCTTTCAACAATACTGTCCCCTCCTCTCTCCTTCATGAAGCTGAGGGGTAAATGGGGTAAACATAATCCTAATCAGACTATTTTAGAAGAAGGCCTAGGATTTCTACCTCTCAAACACATGACTTAGTTAATCTCCACACGATTAGCTAAAAGATTAGAATCTAGGGGTGCCTAGCCAGCTCAGTCAGAAAAGCATTAACTATTCATCTCAGCGTCATGAGTTCAAACCCCATGTTGGGGGGTAGAGATTAACTAAAAATAAAATCTTAAAAAAAAAATTAGAATCTAACCAATATTCACATTTTCCTTCTATTTTTCAACTTCCGGAAAACTGGCAAGTAATTAAAGATACAAATTGGACACTTACCTCAAAATGATAGCCCCCATTTCAGTCTTATTTTAAGATATCAGATGATGGCATTACTTATTTTTTTAAACTGAAGTTTTCATGAAGACTTTCAAATTAGAAGATACACTACAAAAAAGGGTGAAGATAAAAGGTATTAACACTAAATGAGCTAAATTAAAAATAAGTTGTTACTTGTATGACATGATAGCTTATAACTGTATTTTTAAATATGGGGAAAAATATAAAAAACATATGAACTACAATAATAAAATTGTAGAGCATTAGAGCAAGAAGGGACATAAGCAGACATCCTATTCAACTATCTAAATCCTCTCATTTAGATCACCTTTATGAAACCTCTTTTCTGTAACATCCTATTTCTACTTCTCAACCTATTCCTCTATCTACATCATAAGCTACTATTGATAGCTTATTTCACTTTCCCCCTTTCCTTCTTTAATATTTAAAGCACAATATACAGAAAGATGTATGCAAGCAAACAAGATGAATGCTATAAATCACCGTCCCACAGAAGAACACCAATACCATTACATCTACCTACATGCTCTTCTCATCCCAACCTTTATCCTAAATAATTATTCCATTACTGTTTAAAACAGAACTTTGTCACATATGTATATATCCCTAAATAATGGTTTGTTTAGGTTTGTATTCCTGGCTCCTTTTTTCAGCTTGATAAATTCATATGCTGATAGTCTTCAGAGATGTGAATTCTGCTGCTGAAATATTTTTCTAAGCTTTATCCATGTTACTTTTTAATTGCTCTGTAGTGTTTCATTATGTAAATATGCCAAAATGTATTTATCCATTCTGTTTTCAGGCATTTGGATGGTTTAAAGTTTTTTGCTATTATCAACATTATTATACAACTTTCCAGGTGCACATGAACAAGAATTTCTTTAGGGTATGCTTTAAACCTAGAAGTGGAATTGGTGGGTTATAGGACATGCAAATTCCCAACTTTACCAAAAATGCCAAACTGTCTTCCAACTGTATCACTCTACCAACTCACCAGCAGTATGTAAACTGATATAAACACAATCCTCTCCACTAGTACTACCCACCTAGTAAAGTCAGATTTTTTAATTTGTGGCAATACAGAAAATATACTAGGATTTCAGTCTGTATTACTTAATAAGGTTGAGGACCTTTTCACACAGTTATTAATTATCTATGTTCCTTCTTGAATTCCTTTGTTCACAGTTTTGGCCCTTTATATTGGGTTGTGTTTTTCTTACTTGACTTTATGTATCAGGACCAGAACTGATTACATTATCTGGAGGCCCACTGCAAAATTAAAAAGCAGGGCCATGGGGTACCTGAGTGGCTCAGTCAGTTAAGCCTCTGACTTTGGGGATCAAACCCCACGTCAGGCTCAGGCTCTGTGCTGGGTGGGGATTCTGCTTGTCCCTCCCCTCTCTCACTGCCTCTCACCCCACTCATGGTCGAGTGCACTCTCTCTCAAATGAATAAATAAAATCTTTAAAAAATGGCAGGGCCATTATTCAAAAATTAAGAATTTTAAGAGAGTGATAGTTTAACAATAAAATAAGTACAGGGTGGGGAGCTGCCTAAGTGGCTCAGTGGGTTAAGCCTCTGTCTTTGGCTCAGGTCATGATCTCAGGGTCCTGGGATCAAGCCCCGCATCGGGCTCCCTGCTCAGCAGGAAGCCTGCTTCTCCCTCTCCCTCTCCTGATGACTGTGTTCCCTCTCACACTGTGTCTCTCTGTTCAGCAGGGAGCCTGCCTCTCTGGCTACTTGTGATCTCTGTCTGTCAAATAAATAAATAAAATCTTAAAAATAAATAAATAAATAAGTATGGGGCCCTGTGTGACTTCACAGGTTATACATCCATGAAGGCAGCCCTGATTAGAACACTAATTCTCTAGTATATATAATTATTTTTCCCAATTTGCAATAATTTTTTTCCAAGTTTATCATTTCATTTTCTTGACGTATCTTTAATTTTTTTAATTTTTTTAAACTTTTTTTTTTTAAAGATTTTATTTATTTGACAGACAGAAATCACAAGTAGACAGAGAGGCAGACAGAGAGAGAGAGGAGGAAGCAGGCTTCCCGCCGAGCAGAGAGCCCGATGCGGGGCTCGATCCCAGGACCCTGAGATCATGACCTGAGCTGAAGGCAGAGGCTTTAACCCACTGAGCCACCCAGGCGCCCCTAAACTTTTTTTAAGTAGGCTCCACATCCAGTATAGAGCCCAACATGGGGCTTGAACTCAGGACCCTGAGATCAAGACCTTAGTTGAGATCAAGATTGGGACACTCAGGGCGCTGGCGTGGCTCAGTGGGTTAAGCCTCTACCTTTGGCTCGGGTCATGGTCTCACGTTCTTGGGATCGAGCCCCACATCGGGCTCTCTGCTCAGCGGGGAGCCTGCTTCCCCACCCACCTCTGCCTGCCTCTCGGCCTCCTTGTGATCTCTCTCTCTGTCAAATAAGTAAATAAAAACTTAATTAAAAAAAAAAAGATCGGGACATTTAACCAAATGAGCCACACAGACGCCCCTATGGTGTCTTTGAATGAACATTAACTTTAAAACTACTAATCTTTTTTTAGTGGACCCTTCTGTCTCATTGAAAAAATCCTATAGTCTTCACAAAGGTTTAGGCTTTGCTTTCTCATTTGAGTCCTAAATCATGGGTGTTTCCCAATGATCAGTAAGCTCATAGCCCTCTCTTCTCAGCCATAATGTCCCATTCCTCACTAATAAAATCTTAAGGGACTTTACATACTCTATTGATAGCAGCATCCTAATCACATCATTTAATTCACTTCTAGGCAAGCCCACTCAAATTGGACTAGAGCTTGTGCTACACACCAAGTTTGGAATTATATATATCTTCTCAGTAATACTCGAAGTCAGAAATTTTTTTAAAGATTTTATTTAGGGGTGCCTAGGTGGCTTAGTCATTAAGTGTCTGCTTCAGCTCAGGTCATGATCCCAGGGTCCTGGGATCAAGCCCTACATCGGGCTCCCTGCTCAGTAGGAAGCCTGCTTCTCCTCTTCCGCTTCTCCTGCTTGTATTTCCTCTATCACACCTGTCTCCCGGGGCGCCTGGGTGATCAGCTGGTTAAGCAACTGCCTTTGACTTAGGTCATGGTTCCGGAGTCCCAGGATCAAGTCCCACATCGGGCTCCCAGCTCCAAAGAGAGTCTGCTTCTCCCTCTGATCTTCTCCCCTCTCATGCTCTCTCTCACTCAAATAAATAAAATCTTTTTTAAAAAATAAATAAATAAAAAATAAAGATGTACAAAAAGGGAGAAAAGACTTAAAAATCTTCAAGTTTCATAAAATTAGGAGGAATTAAAAGAGCGGAACTGTTGACATAAAGGTTGAAAATCTTTTTCATTTTGTATCTTCAAAATAAAATTCTGTTAGGAAGCCAGTAATTCAAATACAGTCTTGGTTTCTTTGGGTAGTAAGGTCAATAATACTGTTTTCAAAATGAGAAGAATGTTGGGGCGCCTGGGTGGCTCAGTGGGTTAAAGCTCTGCCTTTGTCTCAGGTCATGATCCCAGGGTTCTGGGATCGAGCCCCACATTGGGCTCTCTACTTTGTGGGGAGCCTGCTTCCTCCTTTCTCTCTCTGCCTACTTGTGCTCTCTGTCAAATAAATAAATAAATAAATAAATCTTTTAAAATAAAATAAAATAAAATGAGAAGAATGTTATAAAATAGACTTTAGATGATGCTAAAATATATCAAACTGCTTACTTTTCCAAAAGGGAATCAGTCAACTCAAAAATAACAGCAATTTGCGGCTGCAGGATGTTGACAGGGAGGCAATGCATGCAGTGGGGGCAGGGATATAAGAGAATTCTCTGAACCTCCTACTCAATTTTACTGTGAACCTAAAACTGCCAAAAAATGATGTCTATGAAGTAGTCTGCTTCTCCCTCTGCCCTTCCCCCTGCTCGTGCACACTCTCAAATAAATAAATAAAATCTTTAAATAAAAAAATTTACTCTTAACATTCCTACTAAAGCTTTGGGTAAAAACAATGTTATTAATAACCTTACACATGAAGATCCATTCTCACTGCTCTATTGTGAAAAGAAAGGAAAAAATTCTGGACAAACAAACACCCATTAAACTTTAAAAAGATGCAGGGGAAGATTTCAAAAGCTTATCCAAGCAGTGATAATGGCATATAAACAAACAAAAACCCCTACACAAAGTCTATCTCTAGTCCTTGTATCTCTAGTCCTTGTTCACATAAAAGTACTTTTCTACAAAAAAAAATACTATGCCTCAATCTTGCAAGTTATATTATAATTTTAGAGCTGGCTAAACTATTCTATTTAAGTAACAATTATTTCAACCTCCCAACCTCCACCCACAAATAAGCAAGCAAAACCGGGTGAACTCAAAAATCACTTCATGGTGTAAGTATTTATCTCTCTCCTCCTTATCCCTTCCTACTGAATTCAAAGTACTCCTTGCATACTACGACGAAATCCTAGACCTACATCAAAGGATAAAGTAATTTAATTTCTACATTTTAACTTTTTTTTACAAAATGCAATTAGAAGAGTCAAAAATATTCTTTAATACATAGTACCCAAGAACGAACCAGATTAAGATTGCTAGTGTAAAAGTGTTTGTCTTTCTTTTTGTTTAACAAATGGAGATTAAATATTCTGGGTTTTTTTAAATAAAGTTTTTTGGGGCTTGGGTGACTCAGCCATTAAGCGTCTGCCTCTGGCTTGAGCAGAACCCCGACGTGGACTCCCTGATCAGTGGGGAGCCTGCTTCTCCCTCTCCCACTCCCCCTGCTTGTGTTCCCTGTCTTGCTGTATCTCTCTGTCAAATAAATAAATAAAATCTTTTTTTAAATAAATAAATAACATAAAATAAAGTTTAAAAAAATATATAGCCAACAAGCATAGGGGGGAAATGGACACTCTCATTATAAAAATAAAAATTAAAACCACAGTAAGATACCACTTTGTATCTACAAAAATGGGTAAAATTTAAAGAAACTAAGAATATCCAGGCTTGGGGCGCCTGGGTGGCTCAGTGGGTTACAGCCTCTGCCTTTGGCTCAGGTCATGATCCCAGGGTCCTGGAATCGAGCCCCGCATCGGGCTCTCTGCTCAGCGGGGAGCCTGCTTCCTCCTCTCTCTCTGCCTGCCTCTCTGCCTCCTTGTGATTTCTGTCTGTCAAATAAATAAATAAATCTTTAAAAAAAAAAAAAAAGAATATCCAGGCTTGCTGAGAATGTGAGCAATGGAAATTAACATACCTCGTGACATAGGAATTGCACCACAGACATACATCCAAAAGAACTATGTACACATTTCATCAAAAGATATTTACTAGAATGATAAATAAATAAAATAAAATAAATCTACACTGATATACCACTTTCCACATAGCAGGTATTTTTTGTCTGTTTATTTGTTTTAAGACTTTATTTATTTGACAGAGATCACAAGTAGGCAGACAGGCAGGCAGAGAGAGAAGGGGACATAGGCTCCCCACTGAGCAGAGAGCCTGAGGCGGGAGCTCGATCCCAGGACCCTAAGACCATGACCTGAGCGGAAGGCAGAGGCTCAATCCACTGAGCCACCCAGGTGCCCCTCCACATAGCAGTTTATCAAAAATCCCTGTTTGCCAAGCAAAGCACTTTCTAAAGATTTATTTATTTGAGAGAGAAAGAGAGAGAGCGAGCTCTCTTGAGCACCTGTTGGGGGAGTGCAGAGGGGCAGGAACAAAGAATTTCAAGCAGACTGAACTCTGAGCATTGGAGCCAGACAGGGGGCTCGATCTGAGGACCCTGAGATCACCACCTGAGCCGAAAACAAGAGTCCAATGCTCAACCAACTGCACCACCCAGGCACTCTGACAAGGTACTTTCTTGGCAAGGCTGTGAAGAAATGCCTATTATCAGGGCGCCTGGGTGGCTCAGTTGGTTAAGCGTCTACCTTTGGCTCACGTCATGAGCCCAAGATCCTGGGATCAAGCCCTATATCAAATCCCCTTGCTCAGCGGAGAGATTGCTTCTCCCTCTCCCTCTGCCCTTGCTGGCTCTCTCTCATGCACACTCTAATAAATAAATGAAATATTAAAAAAAAAAAAAAGCCTACTAGCCACAATAACAACAACAAAATGGTAATTACGTGAATTATGTGAAATGTAGTAACTAGCCGTCTGTGGTAAATATTTTGCTATATATACATATGTCAAATTATCACATACACTTTAAACTTACACGATGTTGTATGTCAATTTAATCTGAATAAAGCTTGCAAGGGAGAAATACACATTACCCCTTATGATCAATGGGAGAATCTGGGTCCAAACATAAGGGCATTTTGGCAATACCTATCAAAATTACAAAGATATATGGCCTTTGATTAGTAATACCACATCTGAATTTATTCCATAATTTTATACTTGCTTATGGGCAAAATGACACGTACAAGGTAATTCATGACAACACTGTTATAATAATCAACAGGGCGCCAGCAACCAACTGGATTTTGGGTAAGGTCATGATCTGGTCGTGGGATGGAGCATGGCATTGGGCTCCACACTCAGAGCGGAGTCTGTTTGTCCCTCTTGCTTTGCTCCTTGCCACCCCCCATTCTTGCTTGCATTCTCTTTCTCTCTCTCAAAGAAGAAGATGGAATCTTTAAAAAATTTTTTCTTTAAAAACTAGAAACCAGGGGTGCCTGGGTGGCTGACTCAGTAGGTTAAAGCCTCTGCCTTTGGCTTAGGTCGTGATCCCAGGGTCGTGGGATTGAGCCCTGCTTTGGGCTCTCTGCTCAGCAGGGAGTCGGCTTTCTCCTCTCTCTGCCTGCCTCTCTGCCTACTTGTGATCTCTGCCTGTCAAAAAAATAAATAAAATCTTTAAAAAAAAGAAAAAAAAAGAATATGCAGCTTTAAAAACAAAACAAAACTAGAAACCACCCAAATGTCTACCAAGAGAGAACTGGTTAAATAAAGTATCCAAAAGGAAACCATACAACTTAAAAAAAAAAAAATTTATACATACTCTCCGGCAAGATTTTGTGAAGATTTCCATTGTTAAGAAATACAATATGTAAAGGGAACAGTGGGAAGACCAATTTGTAAAACAACAGGTATAATATGGGGGCTTTGGTGGGTTTTGGAGGGTAAAGATAGAAAGAAATAAGAATCTGTGTTTTTAATTGTCTTTATATACATAAAGAAACCCTAGAAGGATACATAAATAAAAAGTTTCCTGCATGGGGTAAGTGTGCTAGAGGAATGGGGTAAACAGAAACAGGATTAACTGAGGCATAGTGGTGGGAAGGTTTACATTGTTTAACTTTAAAAATTTTTTTTTTAAATTTTTGTTTTGTTTTATTTATTTATTTGAGAGACAGAGAGAGAACAAGTCGGGAGGAGAGGCAGAGGAAGAAACAGACTTCCCACTGAGCAAGGAGCCCAATGTGGGGCTCAAAGGCAGATACTTAACTGATGGAGCCACCCAGGCACCCTTAACTTTTTTATGTTTAAAAAGTTTTTAATCCCAGGGCACCTGGCTCAGATGGTTAAGCATCTGCCTTCAGCTCAGGTCATGATCTCCAGTTCCTAGCACTGAGCCCCACATCGGGCTCCCAGCTCAGGAAGGAGTCTGCTTCTCCCTCTCCCTCTGCCTCTCCTTCTGCTTGTGCTCTCTTTCTCAAATGAATAAATAAAATCTTAAAAAAAAAAAAAAGTTTTTAATCCCAATTTAGGAATTGCTACTAAATACATCAGTAAACTAATAAACCAAAAGGGGGTCCTAATACTATCAACATACACACATGATGACAGGAACTATCTTTTTACCATCTCTGTAACTGAGACCCCAGCATTGTCCAGCTATCTTACTGAAATCTGTAGGATGACTAGGTCCATCTGGCTTAAATCATCAGTCCAAGATCCCTTAACACTAGTATTCTAAAGATATTTTCTCTGTAATTCCATTTTGCTTCTCTTAGGTTTAAGGTCAACCTCTGCACACACACATACATATAATTACATGTGTATATATGTATGTAGGTATATATACATATGTATGTATGTGTGTGTATGTATTATATACATACACATAAACACACACATATCTCAAGTCTCTTTAGAACAAAAGCCTCACCTAACGGTTCTCACTCACCTATTGAATCCAGAGGTTAGTCTTTCCTACTAACCAGGAATTCACCCCAACAAATAAGTCACAGTCTAATAAATAAGGGAACCTACAAAATGAAACCATCCAGGGGCACCTGGGTGGCTCGGTGGGTTAAAGCCTCTGCCTTCAGCTCAGGTCATGATCTCAAGGTCCTGGGATCAAGCCCCACATCGGGCTCTCTGCTCAGCGGGGAGCCTGCTTCCTCCTCTCTCTCAGCCTGCCTCTCTGCCTACTTGTGATCTGTCAAATAAATTAATTAAATCTCTAGAAAAAAAAAAAAAGAAAGAAAGAGGGGCACCTGGGTGGCTCAGTGGGTTAAGCCTCTGCCTTCGGCTCAGGTCATGATCTCAGGGTCCTGGGATCAAGCCCCGCATCGGGCTCTCTGCTCAGCGGGGAGCCTGCTTCCCCTCCTCTCTGCCTGCCTCTCTGCCTACTTGTGATCTCTCTCTCTCTCTGTCAAATAAATAAATAAAATATTTAAAAATAAATAAAAATTTTTTAAAAAGAAAGAAAGAAACCATCCAGAATTTGCCAACCAATGATATCTCCTCCTTAAACAATGAGATATCCCCTATCATGAATTATCCTCCTTAACGAAGTCTATCATCCACCACTCATTTACCTAAAATTCAAAACACTATGGTATCTATTAAGTTGCTGCTCATTCCAGCACCCTGTCCATCAGGCTAACTCCTATGCACCTGTACCAGTTCAGGTGATATTTTCTCCAGAGCCCTTTCCTAATTCCCAAAGGCTCACTTGCATGGGATCCTGCTGTATCCTATGACAGTATACTATTAGCTTTAAATCATTACATTACAAATATTAGTTTGCTTATATTCCCTACTGGACTGTGAATCCCTCAGGACAAAGAGAGAGTCATATTCATACTTATAATCCAAATACTTAGCAAAGTGCCTTTACAAATGGCAGGTAATCAAAAGGGCTCACTGAATGAATTAAAGAAACTACACATGTAGGCAAACTGTGAGCATGATTGAAATCCCACTTAATATTCTCTTAGCCCCAAAGACATTTTACTTTATTCACTCCCTGCTTTGAAGGAAAAAACAAGTCCAGTAACACTCTTCCTTAACAGAAATATCTTATATTAACATGAAACAATTAAAAATATCTCAATACTTCATGAATGTTACAGAAAATTATTTCAAAAGTGTGCCTATTAAAAGTTAACTAAAACACAATTGATGGAGTGCTAAATTTTATGACTTTTATTCATTTTTGTTTTTAAGAAATTATGAGTTATAATGACAACAAAAAATAATATACAGCATCTTCTTTTTTTTTTTTTTTAAGATTTTATTTATTTATTTGACAGATGGAGATCACAAGCAGACAGAGGAGGAAGCAGGCTCCCCGCCAAGCAGAGAGCCCGACCCAGGACCCGATCCCAGAACCCCAGGATCACGACCGGAGCCGAAGGCAGAGGCCTCAACCCACTGAGCCACCCAGGCGCCCCAGAATATACAGCATCTTCTAAGAAGGTAGTCAGGATTATAGGGATCAGACATTTTTCCACATGGTGTTTTAAACACTAACTCACACAAGCTTTCCATCTGGGCTGTCCCAAGTGGCCTGAGGAAGAGGAAGCAGAGACTAGAAATAATCAACTATTCATATATGCCCAAGAACTATATGGCAGGTGTTTATCATTCAGAGTGTGCTTTCAAATTTTTTTTTGAAGATTTTATTTATTTATTTGACAGAGAGAGATCACAAGTAGACAGAGAGGCAGGCAGAGAGAGAGAGGGAAGCAGGCTCCCCGCTGAGCAGAGAGCCCGATACAGGACTCAATCCCAGGACCCTGAGATCATGACCTGAGCCGAAGGCAGTGGCATAACCCACTGAGCCACCCAGGTGCCCTGTGCTTTCAAATTTTATCAAATACTGGTAAAAACTAGGAACGAAGGAGAAAAGCGAATTTTAAGGATGCCTGTTAAGAGGCACCTGGGTGGCTCAGTTGTTAAGCATCTGTCTTCGGCTCAGGTCATGATCCTGGAGTCCCGGGATCAAGCCCTCCGTTGGGCTCCTTGCTTGGTAAGCCTGATTCTCCCTCTCCCTCTGCCTGCTGCTCCCCCTGCTGCGCTCTGTCAAAAAAATAAATAAAATCTTTAAAAAAAAAAAGGATGCCTGCTAAATACATCCTAGTTAACTCCGAACCTCTCCTCCATCTCCAGGAATTCAACAAAGCATTCTATTTTGTCAGAAAATGATAAGGAACAGCAGAAAGAAATAACTAGGATATATATGCCTATAATCCATGCATACAAACATCTACATTTATTCCTGTGTCTTTCTAAAAAGACCATCAATTCATAGTGATCTCAGATTCTAATCCAACCACAATGTCATTCAAGGCATATTTACAACTCTCTTAAAAAAATTAATAACCTAAAATACATAAAATAGTTACAGAATTCCTAATTCAAACAAAAAACAACTCCACTAACAATAGTTCAGTATGTGTTTACTGATTTTTTTTGTTCTGAGCCTGGGGTTTATAGTCAAAATTTTGCATAGTTAATTGGTTTTGTTTTTTATCCTTTTTTTTTTTTTAAGATTTTATCTATTTGACAGAGAAAGAGATAGTGAGAGAGAGCACAATAGGAGGGGGAAGGAGAAGCAGGCCCCCCACTGAGCAGAGACACCCCCCTCTTGGGGCTCTATCCCAAGACCCTGACATCATGACCTGAGCAGAAAGCTTAACAACTAAGCCACCCAGGTCCCCCTATTCTCCCTTTCAATGTGGGTGTTATTTATTAGAAATCCAGTTAGGCTCATTTGTTCTTATTTTGTTTGGGTTTTTCCCTTTCCATCCTAATAGATTTAATGTATTTATTTATTTTTTTAAGATTTTATTTATTTATTTGAGAGAGCAAGCAAGAGAGCATGAGAGGGAAGAAGGTCAGAGGGAGAAGCAGACTCCTCATGGAGCTGGGAGCCTGATGCAGGACTCAATCCCGGGAACCCGTGATCATGACCTGAACCGAAGTCAGTTGCTTAACCAACTGAGCCACCCAGGCACCCTATGTATTTATTTTTGATTATGTGAAACATTAATATGGTTCAAAAGTCAGACCTACACAAAAACGTACCTTCACAAAAGTATCCCTCTCTCCATCCCTACTACTTAATTCCTATTCCCTTCCATTCCACACAGTACCGACCTAAATACTGTAAGAAACCAATCTCACTGGTTTCTGGACTACCTTTCTTGTGTTTATTCTTGCACAAATGTGGAGATACTTACCTATATTCTTATTTCCCTCTTTTCTTCCATAAAAGGTAACATAGTTATTCTTTTGCACTCTGCTTTTTTCCATTAACAGTATGTCCTGGAAATTACTTTGTATCCATTCACAGAACTCTTTCACATTCTTTACTTACATCTGCCCTGTACTCCATTGTGTGGATGTACCACACTTGCTGGGTACTTATATTGTTTCCCATATTTTTACAATGCTACGATGTAAACTACTGATATCCTCCTGTTCTGCTCCCCCTCAAACATCATTTCAGACAAAACCAAAAACAAAAAAACTGGCTCTACCTCCAAAACATACCAAATTCACTCAACACTCCCACTGTTTCTGACACAGGCTCAGTCTAAGTCATCATCAGTATTTCTTGGCTGTTTTGCTGCAACACCCTCTTAATCAGTCTCTCTGACTCTTACTCTAGGCTCTCTACAATTCAACTGTGCCTGAGGAACCCAAAATGTACTTTGTAGACCATAAATCAGATAACTCCCAATTCTTTGCTTAAAACATTCCAAAAGCATCCCATTGTAACCCTACCTGAGTGGACCTACATTATCTCCTATCTATCTATCTCTGCCCTCATCTTCCATGATCTCAGGGTCGTGAGATGATGTCCTGTGTTATGCTCTGCACTCACCATGCAGTCTGCTTGAGATTCTCTCTCTGCCTCTTCTCCTCCACCTGCTTGTGCTCACTCTCGCTTTTAAAAACACATTTTATTTTAAAACGTATTTTAACTTTAAAAACCATATTTTTCAAAATAAAACTTTTAGTGAGAACAGTAATACTGCTTTATATTTCTGCAACTCTCCTTAATGTCTGGCTTAATAGAAGACAGCTAAGGGTGCCTGGGTTTTGGATCAAGTCATGACTTCACGGTTGTGAGAGCGGCCCCCACATCATGCCCCACATCAGCCTCTCCACTCAGTGTGGAATCTGCTTGAGATTCTCTCTCCCTTTCCCTCTGCCTCTGACCTTCCCGCTCATACTCTTTTTCTCTTTCTCTCAAATGAATAAATAGGGGCACCTGGGTGGCAGAGTCAGTTAAGCATCTGCCTCTGCTCCGGTCATGATCACAGGGTCCTGGGACTGAGCCCCACGAAGGGCACCCTACTCAGTGGGACATCTGCTTCTCCCTCTCCCCTCCACTTATGTTCTCGCTCTCAAATAAATAAGATCTTAAAAAAAAATAATAATGGGTGCCTGGGTGACTCAATTGGTTGAACGCCTGCCTCTGGCTCAGGTCATGACCCTGGAGTCCCCAGATAGAATTCTGCTCAGGAGGGAGTCTACTTCTCTCTGCTTCTCTTGTTCTCTCTTTCTCTCAAATAAAATCTTTAAAAAATAATAATAATAATAATAATAAAATAAATAAATCTTTAATAATTAAAAAAAAAAAAGACAACAGCCAGATTCTCATCTCTGCTTCTATATTCAATCTTTTTTGATACCACAAGTAATAGTGCCTTTGGAAAACTCTTTCACATATTTTTAAGTGAATGAAAGCAAAAACAGCAAATAATGTCTTAAGTTAAAAAACAGTTTTGACCTTACAGATCAATCATAAGCTCAGGGACTACCAGGGTCCCCATACTTTGAGAACTACTGCTACATTCTGTGCTCCCACAATACCCTGATAGGCTCTATCATTTGCACTTGCCACATGGCATCAGAATAATCTGTTCACTTGTCTGTCTTCATCTTAAAGTTCCTTTAAGCCATGAACCATGAGCCTTCAACCTTGTATCCCCAGTGCCTCACACAGCAAATTCCATATATCCTCTCAATAAACATTCCATGAATAAGTGATAGAGGAAAATAGTCACATACCTTAATATAAAAAGGTGTATGTGAATAAAGTAGATTTCCCATGGCCAGTTCTTTAGCTAACAGAAAGGCATAAAAGAAAAATCTTACAATATACCCGTAATAATTCCAGAGGCAGAATAAAGGATACATTCAGACCTGGTATGACCACACTAGATTAGACCTTTTCAAAGTTCAGCCCTGAAGGAACAAGGAAAGCAGATCCGAAAAAGTATCTTAGGGGCACCTGTGTGGCTCAGTGGGTTAAGCCTCTGTCTTTAGCTCAGGTCATGGTCTCAGGGTCCTGGGATCAAGCCTCACATAGGGCTCTCTGCTCAGCGGGGAGCCTGAATCCCCCTCTCTCTCTGCCTGCCTCTCTGCCTACCTGTGATCTCTGTCAAACAAATAAATAAAATCTTTAGAAAAAAAAAGTATCTTAAACTGTAAACAAACACCCACTGCTCCAGTCTTCTGACAAAAAAAAAGTATCCACCTCCTCCGCAACAAGACAATTTAACCACTGTTTAAAAAAAAAAAAAAAAGGCAAGGAGGAGTGCTGGGTGTCTAGGTAGAGAGAGTGCCAGTTACTGACGACTAACAATGAAACAGGTATTCTCAGCTTATGAATTTCTTGAAATTCTGTCAAATTAGAATACGAAAAAATATATTTTCCTGTATTTATTTGCATTGTTTGTTAAATTAATGCCACCTTACATTTCTAAAAATGAACATCACCCTCCCAATCGAATTAAACAGTATCATAACAATACTGAAGATAGGACACATATGAGTAGGTCTGTCTTAACCTAGCCCAGCACCTTGATGCTCAACCATTATGTCTAGGTTCATCCATTATTTGGATATGCAAAGTACCTGCACCAAGGAAAAAGAGATCCTTCTGCAGTAAGACCTAGGATGGGATTGGGATGGGATGTTATGCAATCAAGACGAAGGGAAAAGCTCTTGAACAATTCTCAGGAGTGATAGGGAAAGTAAAGGCAGAGCTAAAGGAGCTTGGGGCTCTAGGGGAGCAGCCTGTACACCCTAGAGTGATGGCCTCCTTCTCTAGGTCTGTACTCTATACCATAAAATGAAACTCTAAAACGCAGAGGCTCTCTCCCACACTTTTCAGGAAGTCTTGGTAGCTTACATGCCCAAGAAAGTCCCAACCTCTTGGCAGAACACATCTGACATTCCAAAGGTCTGAATTTTGACCAGAGTCAGCTCACTAGCATTTCACATATTGGCAAAGCATTCAATTACTATTAAATCACTTATAATAAATGGGTTAACACTGTTACTGTTAAAAAAATTTTCTAGAAAAGTAAACAGGAACAGAAGTAACCTGACAAATTATTTGACCTCTTATGGAGAAAAAGCCAGGTGAGTATTTTAGAAAATAATAATCATCAAAATAATTTCCTAGCCCCTATTATAAAATTTTATAAAAGCAGAAGTCTTAAACTTTTAGTACTTAAAATCACAAAACAGGGGCAACTGGGTGGCTCAGTCATTAAGCTTCTGCCTTTGGCTCACATCATGATCCTGGGGTGCTGGGACAGAGCCCCACATCGGGCTCTCTGCTCAGCAGGAAGTCTCCTTTTCCCTCTCCCACTCCCCCTTTCTTATGTTCCCTCTCTCACTGTGTCTCTCTCTGTCAAATAAATAAATAAAATCTTTAAAAATAAATAAAAAATAAAATAAAATCACAAAATATTTTTGCATTAGTGACACAACTTGTAAATACAGAACCATTCTAAGACATTCACTCTGGCATAACCTTAGAACATTGTTTATAGAGCTGTAATATAATGGTTTAGAAAATAACTTTTCTTATTTTCCAGTTTTCTTGTCACAGAAGAAAGTATTATCCATTAGGTTCATTTATGCTTTATATTATCTATTCAAAGAGCCTTCTATGGCTTTTAAATAGATATAACATTATACTCATGTGATAATCTCACCAACTGTTAAGAACAGCTCTACAGGGGCAGCTGGGTGGCTCAGTCAGTTAAGTGTCTGCCTTCAGCTCAGATAATGATCCCAGGGTCCTGGGACTGAGACCTGCATCTGGCTCTCTGCTGAACAAGGAGCCTACTTCTCCCTCTCCCTCTGCCTGCAGCTCTGCCTGCTTGTGCGCTCGCTCTCTCTCTCTCTGTTAAATAAATAAATAAAATCTTAAAAAAAAAAAAAAGAACAGCTCCACAAAATAAATGAAAATCTGATCATTAAATGCAAGATACACAATTCCTTACGAATTCTTTTTTTTAAGATTTGATTTCTTTATTTGAGAGAGGGAAAGAACGAGAGAGCACAGAGGGAGAGGGAGAAAAATAGACTACCCACTGAGCAGAGAGCCCAACGCAGAGCTCAATTCCAGGACCCTGACATACTGCTGGAGCGGAAGGCAGATGCTTAACCAACTGAGTCACCCAGACACCACTCCTCGGGAATTCTTTTTCTTTCCTAGGTATACTGTAAACAGCCTTTAGCAAACTCATTAAGTATAAAAAAAATATCAGCATTAGAAAATCCACTTCCCATTTTATTTTTTTTAAATATTTTATTTATTTATTTATTTGACAGAGAGAGAGAGAGAT
This sequence comes from Lontra canadensis, assembly GCF_010015895.1. Taxonomy (NCBI): domain Eukaryota; kingdom Metazoa; phylum Chordata; class Mammalia; order Carnivora; family Mustelidae; genus Lontra; species Lontra canadensis. The sequence continues at coordinate 9,700,053 of NW_022631032.1, read as the reverse complement.
CACAAGTAGGCAGAGAGACAGGCAGAGAGAGGGGGAAGCAGGCTCCCTGCTGAGCAGAGAACCCGATGCAGGGCTCGATCCCAGGATCCTGGGATCATGACCTGAGCCGAAGGCAGAGGCTTTAACCCACTGACCCACCCAGGCGCCCCTCCACTTCCCATTTTAAAAGGATTCTTCCTGGGGTGCCTGGGTGGCTCAGTGGGTTAAAGCCTCTGCCTGGGAGCGGGCTCTCTGCTCAGCAGGGAGCCTGCTTTCTCCTCTCTCTCTGCCTGCTTCTCTGCCTACTTGTGATCCCTGTCATATATAAATCAATAAAATCTTAAAAAAAAAATAAGGGGCGCCTGGGTGGCTCAGTAGGTTGAGCCTCTTCAGCTCAGGTCATGATCTCAGGATCCCGGGATCAAGCCCCACATCGGGCTTTCTCCTTGGTGGGGAGCCTGCTTCCCCCCCCTCTCTCTTCCTGCCTCTGTGCCTACTTGTGATCTCTCTCTCTGTCAAATAAATAAATTAAAATCTTTAAAAATAAATAAATAAATAAATAAATAAAATGATTCTTCCTTCCCCTTACCAAAAAAATCAGAATTTCCTTAATTAGATCAGCAGAGCAACAGTTTCTATATTGACTAAGAGAAAGATGGATTAACATAAAATTATAAACACATCAGTGCTTTGTTTATAAAACCTTCAGTGGTTTTTCAGGCTTGAAAAGAAACCTACCAGAGAACCACCATTGTACTCATCCAGCCACATGATTACTAAACATGCTCAGCAGACAGAGGAGCCCTAGGAATGACTAAACTGACATCCTATCTGGTTAAGGCTGGAACTGAAGAGAAGACTGAACTCCAGAGAATCTGGCACCTGTTTATTCAAAATTACTCTGGAGGGAGTAAGACTTGAAAAGAGACCAATGGAAGGTAAAGAGCTGGGATGGCCAGGAGAAAAATAAACTTGACATTAGGGAACTAGTAAGAAGACTGGCGATTTCTGGGATTACCCTGGAAAACAAGCGGACTGGCCAGTGATGTTGAACATGCTGGACACAGAAAAACATGATCATCAAAACACAAGAAACTGGGACATTACAGGGATTCCTAGGCAGGGAAACAGAGGCTTACTTTTCACAATAAATTTTCGGACTTTCAAGCTTTATACTGTATGTAATCATTCCAAAACTCCTATAGCTCTTTGTGGAAGTGCCCTCAAACACATAAATTATATCCTTACCTATAGATGTGTTAACCACTATTCTGAATTTGAGCCATTTATTACAGTATGTCTATCTGCCCTCCCTGTTTCTTTCAGTGGTCATAATCCATACGTTAGATCATACAGAATCTGAACCAAATGTTTCAAAGTAAAACCTAAACCTTATTTATTCAAGGGCGCCTGGGTGGCTCAGTTGTCGACTCTGCCTTTGGCTCAAGTCATGATCCCAGCGTTCTGGGACTGAGCTCCAGAGCAGAGAGCCTGCTCTTCCCTCTCCAGCTCCCCCTGCTTGTGTTCCCTCTCTCTGTCAAATAAATAAAATATTTTAAAATAATAATAATAAGGGCGCCTGGGTGGCTCAGTCACCCAGGCGCCCTTTGGCTAAGGTCATGGTCCCAGGGTGTCTGCCTTCAGCTAAGGTCATGGACCCAGGGTCCTGGAATCCAGCCCCACATCCGGCTCCCTGCTCGGTGGGAAGCCTGCTCCTCCCTTTCCCACTTCCCCTGCTGGCGTCCCCTCTCTGGCTGCGTCTCTCTGTGTCAAATAAATAAAATATTTTAAATAATAATAATAATAAATCTTATTTATTCATTACTTGAATGAATGCTTGAATGGGCTAAAGATGAAAACCTGAAAGTCTACTAATAGGGGGCTGGTCAGGTACATTATGGTATATCCACATAAGGGAATGCTCTACTTGTAACTATAACAAGACAAAACAAACAAAAAGTCCTGGGGCGCCTGGGTGGCTCAGTTGGTTAAGCGTCCAACTCCTTTGGTTTCAGCTGGTCAAGAACTCAGGGTCATGAGATAGAGCCCCAAGCCCCGCATAAGGTGGAATCAGCTTGGGATTCTCTTGCCTCTCCCCCACCCTGCACAGGCACATTCTATCTCCCCCCACCAAAATAAGTAAATAATCTTTTTTAAAAAGTCTTTAAAAATTTGGAGGCACCTGGGTAGCTCAGTGGGTTAGGCCTCTGCCTTCGGCTCAGGTCACGATCCCAGGGTGCTGGGATTGAGCCCCACGTTGGACTCTCTGCTCAATGGGGAGCCTGCTTCCCTTCCTCTCTCTCTGCCTACTTGTGATCTCTGTCAAATAAATAAATAAAATCTTTAAAAAAAAAAGAAAAAAGAATAAAAAATAATCTTCTAAACAAGATCTAAACTATAGAGCTCCTATTTCCTAATTTTCAGTTTTATTTAAAAGTACAGTCATCAGAGGCACGTGGGTGGCTCAGCTGATTAAGCATCCAACTCTTGATCTCAGCTCAGGTCTTGATCACAGGGTCCTGAGTTCAAGCCCCACACTGGGCTGCACACTGGGCATGGAGCCTACTTAAAAAAAAAAAAAAAAAAGTGCAGTCATCAAAGTATGTTGCTGGAGATGAGCTTTGTTACAAAGAGAGCATGAACTTATCTTTGCAGGCAACTGTAAGTCTTCTGAACCAAAATACATACCCAGGTTAAAAAGCCAATGCACAGGGCGCCTGGGTGGCTCAGTGGGTTAAAGCCTCTGCCTTCGGCTCAGGTCGTGATCTCAGGGTCCTGGGATCGAGGCCCGCATCGGGCTCTCCGCTCAGCGGGGAGCCTGCTTTCTCCTCTCTCTCTCTATGCCTGCCTCTCTGCATACTTGTGATCTCTCTCTCTCTGTTTCAAATAAATAAATAAAATCTTTAAAAAAAAAAAAAAGTCAATGCACAAAGATAAAATGAAGATTCTAGTAAACCAGTGGCCCAATTCAAACCTGATGTTGGGGCAACTTACAAGTAAAACTCATTACTTATAAAGTATTTGAGCCAGAATGTATACGAAATAAAAAGTAAAGGGCACACTATCTAGAAGAAGAGACAAGCACACTAACACAAAAGCTATTAAATAACAGCCTAAGTCAAGATCAAAGCTCGTAATTCGTGATTCAGTCTGATCAGAGGATAAAGTCAGGGGGGCAGGAAGGCTGACTTTGTGGCTTCCCAATACCCACTGCCTCCAGCCTGCACATAGCCATCCAGCCATCTTCATCCCAGAATTCCCTTTGGTGAACCCTGAAATACTCCCAACTATCTAAAATGCAATCCCTGTGGGGCACCTGGCTAGCTCGGTTGGTGGAACATAGGACTCTTGATCCTGGGGTTGGGAGTTCAACTCCCATGCGGTGTGAAGAGAGTTCTTAAAAATAAAATTTAAAAAAAAAATTACTGCCTCTGCCTGGCAGTCCAGTGTAAACAATGAACTAGGAAGGTCAAGTTATAGCTCCAGCTCATCCATTATTTGTCTGACCTTGGGAAAATTTCATTAACTTCCATTTTCTGACTTATAAACTTACATATGATCTTTAACTCCATTTCAGCTATAAATTACACTTGGTCAAGCAATTCATACCTTAAAACTTCTCAGCTTTAGTTCCAGAGAAACAACTCTCCAAGCTTCTTCCAACAAGGTCCCATATGGCCCTCTGCCTCCCTGTTGGGACTCATCCTACACATGTCCTACTCACTCTCTCCTCTCCAACTATATACATAGCCTCCTTTCAGTTTCTCCAAGACCCCAGCCACCATCCCACCAAAGTTTTCCCATGCACTGTACCACCAAATCCCACCTATTCTAGGGGTGCTCAGTCATATCAGACCCAATGGTCCCTTTTTTAGAATAAGCAGTATTTCATAACAACCTCTTTACCTCACTGAAATGAAATTTATAAATACAAAAACATAATTTTAAATAATTACATGTATGTATATGTTATGTACAGTCCTAACTATATTATAAAGGAGAAATAAAAGGAAGATAATTTAGTACAAAATAGCAGAGATACCAATCATAAATGCCCTGGTACAAATATCAGAAGGAAGTGGAACAGCATAATACTATTATTTTTCATAACAAACTTTGGAGGACTATTTGACCATTCAAAACATACATATGAAAGACTAACCTAATTTATAAAAACAACAAAAAACTAGTAATCAAGAAACCTGAGTACCAATAACAGTTTTGCTGGTAATAAGCCTAAAATCACTCCTGAATATATATTTTTTAAGTTTTTATTTAGGTAATCTCTACAACCAGTACAGGGCTGGAACTCATGACCCCAAGATCAAGAGTTGCATGTTCTCCAACCAAGCCAGCCAGGCATCCCTTTTTCAAAAATTTTTTAATGTCAGGCAACCCTCTCGGGTCCCCTTCCTCTATGGGAGCTTTGTACTATATTCCTCAATAAGCTTTACTATCACTCAATAAACTCTGCTTTGCTGTCCACCCAAATAATAATAATAATGTCATTTCACCTGTCTGGCCCTCAGTTCCAGTCTGGGTGAAGAGTGCACACAAGGGTGGCACAGTCACTAAGTAGTGATCAAGCAGGTGGAACTCCCAAGTTTACTTCAACCAGAACAGCAGCTCAGCTAGGATTTGTTTACACACTGCAGCTAGCTTCTGTTTATGTAAGCCTTCCCTGTTACTCCCTGTATGATAAAAGGGACTGTGGCAATTTCTTATAAAACTAAACAGTAAATACCAGACAAGGTAGCAATTGCACTCTTAGGCAATTTATCAGAGAAAGGAAAATTTCTGTTCACACAAAAAATAAATCATACTTCTTTTATTCGTAATAGCCCCAAACTGAAAACAATCCAAATCCAAACAAAACAATTTTAAAAAGCTGACTGGAGCCAAAAAACAAACAGAACATTTCAGGAACCAACCTCTTTCTAAAAGACAACATATGAGAGTTTACTGATCTTTTATGCCTCATAGATTAACTGAGAAATCATCCTTTAAAATATACATATGGCAAAATACCTGAGATTAAAGTAAGGCAACTCAACATGTTCCGTGAAATTCTGTGGGAGACTCATCTAGACTCATCCAGACTGGGTTTTAGGATAGAAGTGCTCTGAATATGAAACTATCTCTTTTCCAACACTCCAATTCTACATATGATTACTTTTCTCCTTAATTTAGGTTTAGATATAATAATACACAGTATTAGTTCAAGTCAATGTAAGATATAATAGGGATTGAGAAAAACCATAAAAAGTAAAATGTAGGACTAATTTCCAAATTTTGCTAAATTTATCTTATAATTTCATACTCCTTTTAAAATTCTTGCTAATGATACTAACAGCTAAACTTGCTTTAAAATTTACACCATCTGGGCGCCTGAGTGGCTCAGTGGGTTAAGCCTCTGCCTTCGGCTCAGGTCATGATCTCAGGGTTCTGGGATCGAGTCCCGCATCGGGCTCTCTGCTCAGCAGGGAGCCTGTTTCCCTTCCTCTCTCTGCCTGCCTCTCTGCCTACTTGTGACTTCTGTCTGTCAAATAAATAAATAAAATCTTTAAAAAAATAAATAAATAAAATAAATAAAATTTACACCATTTGGGGTGCCTGGGTGGCTCAGTCATTAAGCGTCTGCCTTTGGCTCAGGTCATGAACCCAGGGTCCTGAGATCGAGCCCCGCCTCAGGCTTCTCGCTCCTCAGGAAGCCTGCTTCTCCCTCTCCCACTCCCCCTGCTTGTGTTCCCTCTCTTGCTATGTCTCTCTCTTGTCAAATGAATAAACAAAATCTTTAAAAAATTTTTAAAAGTAAAAAATTAAATTTACACCATTTCCCTCTCTCTGCCAATACTTTAAGAGTTTAATACACAGCAAAATGTTAACAACCTGGGGTGCCTGGGTGGCTCAGTGGGTTGGAGCCTCTGCTTTCGACTCAGGTCATGTTCCCAGGGTCCTGGGATCGAGCCCCGCATCGGGCTCTCTGCTCAGCGGGGAGCCTGCTTCCTGCTCTCTCTCTGCCTGCCTCTCCATCTACTTGTGATCTCTGTCAAATAAATAAATAAAATCTTAAAAAAAAAAAAAAAATGTTAACAACCAGATGATATACTGAAGGAAAACCTAGGTCATGGACAATCTCCTGATTAACAACCCTAATACATAGCAAAACACATTTACTAATGGAATCTAAAAAGAAAACAGAATTATTCAGCAAAAAAGAAAGTAATGACACATGCTACAATACAGACGACCTTAAAAACATTATGCTAAGTCAAAGAAGCCAATCACAAAAGACTTCGTATTATATGGTTCCATTTATATGAAATGTCCAAAATAGGAAAATCTATAGAGACATAAAATAGATGAGTCATTGCTTAGGGCTGGGGACATGGATGGACTTGAACAGTGATAGCTAAAAGGTTAATTTTTTGTAGGGATAAAAAATTTTCTAAAATCAAATTTTTAAAAAAACTGGTATAGGGGCTCCTGAGTGGCTCAGAGGGTTAAAGCCTCTGCCTTCAGCTCAGGTCATGATCTCAGGGTCCTGGGATCGAGTCCCACATCAGGCTCTCTGCTCAGCAAGGAGCCTGCTTCCTCCTCTCTCTCTGCCTGCCTCTCTGCCTACCTGTGATTTCTGTCTGTCAAATAAATAAATAAAATCTTAAAAAAAAAAACAACTGGTATAGGAATATACAAAAAACTACTGAATTATACATTTTCAATGGATAAATTGTACAGTATGTTAATTATATATATGTGTATATGCATATACATGTATATACATGTATATGTGTATATATATATGCATATATGTAAATAAAATCAACAAAGCTGTTCCCCCCCAAAATTGAGAAAATACTCACCACTTTTATTCATCATAGTACTAGAAGTTCTAGCCACAGCAATCAGACAACAAAAAGGAAACAGAAGGCATCCAAATTGGTTAGGAAGAAGTAAAACTGTCACTATTTGCAGATGACATGACAGGACATACAGAAAACCCTAAAGACTCCACCAAAAAAACTAATGGAACTGAAAAATTTGGTGAAGTTGCAAGATACAAAATCAAGATATGAAAATGTGTTGCATTTCTATACACTTGCAACAAAACAGCAGAAAGGAGAGATGCCTGGGTGACTCAGCCGGTTAAGCACCTGTCTTTGGCTCAGGGTCATAGCCCCACATCACATTGGGCTCCCTTCTCAGTGGAAAGCCAGCTTCTCCCTCTGCCTGCCGCAAACCCTGCTTGTGCATTCTCTGACAAATAAATAAAATCTTTTTAAAAATACAGAAGAAAGGAAAATTTACAATCCCATGTACAAGTACACCAAAAAGAACAAAATAACTAGGAATAAATTTAACCAAAGAGATGAAAAACCAGACCTATACTCTCAAAACTATAAGACATTGAAAAAGAAATCAGATGACACAAATAAATGGAAAGATACACCTGCTCACAGACTGGAAGAATACTCTTAAAATGTCCATACTACCCATATTAACCACAGTAATCTACAGATTCAATATGATCCCTATCAAAATACCAACAGTATTTTTTGAAGAACATGAACAAATAATCCTAACATTTGTACAGAATCACAAAAGAACCCAAATAGCTAAGGCAATCTTAAGAATAAAGCTGGAAGTATCAAAATCCCAGACATCAAACTATACTATAAAGCTATAGTAATCAAAACAACACGGTACAGGCACAAAAACAGACCTACAGATCAATGGAATAGACCAGCAAGCCCACAAATAAACCTACACTTACACAGTCAATTAATGTACAACAACACACAAAAAATATAATAGGAGAAAGACAGTCTCTTCAAAAACTGGACAGCTACATACAAAAAATGAAACTGGCCACTTTCTTACACCCTATACAAAAACAAACTCAAAATGGATTAAAGATGTAAATGTGAAACCTGAAACCATAAAACTAAACATAAGCAATAATCTCTTGAATATCAACCTTGAAAGTATTTTTCTGGATCTGTCTCCCCAGGCAAGGGAGACAAAACCAATATGAACAACTGGGACTATCTCAAACTAAAAAGCTTTTGCACAGCAAAGGAAACCATCAACTAAACAAAAAGGCAACAATGAGTGGGAAAGATACCTGCAAATGATATATTTGACAAGGGGTTAATTTCCAAAATCTATAAAGAACATGGGGCACCAGGCTGGCTCAGTCAATGGAGCCTGCGACTCCTGATCTTGGGTCATGAGCTCAAGCCCCACATTGGGCACAGACCTTATGTAAAAAAATAAATAAATACAAATTTTAAAAAACAAAATATATAAAGACCTTCTAAACTCAACACCTAAAAACAAACAATCCAATCAGAAAATGGGCAGAGAGGGTGCTTGGGTGGCTCAGTTGGTTAAGCATCTACCTTCAGCTCAAGTCATGATCCCAGGGGTCCTGGGATCTAATCACTTGAGCTGGATACCTGCTCAGCAGGGATTCCGCTTCTCCCTCTGCCCTCCTGGTTCCGCCACCCCCACCTGGACCCCCCACCCCCCCCACTCCCCCACTCGTGCTCACGTGGACGCGCTCTCCCTGTCAAATAAAATACATATATATTTTTTAATATAAATAAAAAAATAAAAACTAGTAATAGGATTCTACACATACTGTGACCACATCTTTTTTTGTTTTTTTTAACTTTGCCCATTTATATGGAAAAATCATTCCACATCAGTACATACAAACTTTCCTCATGAGTGCCTCGCTGGCTCTGCCAGTAGGACGTGCGATTCTTGATCTTAGGGTCCTGAGGGGGAGCTCCACGTTGCGGGTACAGAAAAAACTTTCCTCATCTGTTTCATGGCTACAGAGCATTCAATCACATGAGTGTATTACTTTTTTAAGTCAATCCCCTCCTGAGGAATATTTAAGTTACTTTAAAATTTTTGCCATTATAGGGGGCGCCTGGGTGGCTCAGTGGGTTAAGCTTCTGCCTTCAGCTCAGGTTATGATCTCAGGGTCCTGGGATCGAGCCCCGAATCGGGCTCTCTGCTCAGCAGGGAGCCTGCTTCCTCCCCCACCTCTCTCTCTCTCTGCCTACTTGTGATCTCTGTCAAATAAATACAATTTTTAAAAAACAAAAGCAAAAAAAAATTTTGCCATTATAGGAGCACCTGGGTGGCTCAGTCAGTTAAGAATCTGACTCAAGATTTTAATTCAGGTCATGATCCCATGGATCCTGGGATGGAGCCCCACATCAGGCTCCCCACTCAGCGGGAAGCCTGCTTCTCCCTCTCCCACTTCCCTACTTGTGTTCCCTTTCTTGCTGTGTCTCTGTCAAGTAAATAAATAAAATCTTAAAAAAAAAAAAGATTAAAGAATAATAATTTTTTTTTAATTTAAAGATTTATTTTTTTATTTTAGAGACAGAGAAAGAGCGCATGCACAAGAACCCATGGGAAGGGAATCAGAGGGAGGAGAGTTTCAAGCCAACTCCACTGTGGGTACAGAGTCCAATGAGAGGCTTGATCTCTGGACCCTGAGATCACCACTCCAGCCAAAACCCCAAGTCGGACACTTAACTGAGCTGCCCAGGCACCCCTGCAGAGTTAAGTTTTAGCTAATAAATTTTAATTTTTCTTCTGATAACCTAACAACAGCAATTTTCAATGATTTCTAAAGCCTAGTGAATGATTTTAATAGTACCTAAACACAAGACCTACAATAAATCAGTAGTTCAAGAATACACAATGTCAGGCAGCTCTTTCTGCCCACAGTTCCTATCCCCATACTTTAACACATTTTTGGAACACCTGGGTGGCTCAGTCAGTTAAGTGTCTGCCTTCACCTCAGGTCATAATCAGGTTGAGTCCCACATCAGATTCCCTGCTCAGTGGGGAGCCTGCTTTTCCCTCTCCCTCTGCTGCTCCCCCTAATTGTGTTCCCTCTGTCAAATAAATAAAATCTTTTTTAACAAAAGCACATTTGGGGGCGCCTGGTGGCTCAGGGGGTTAAAGCCTCAGCCTTCAGTTCAGGTCATGATCTCAGGGTCCTCGGATCGAGCCCTGCATCAGGCTCTCTGCTCAGCGGGGAGCCTGCTTCCCCCTCTCTCTCTGCCTGCCTCTCTGCCTATTTGTGATCTCTGTCAAGTAAATAAGTAAAATCTTCAAAAAAAAAAAAAAAAAGCACATTTTGCACCCAAAAAACCCCCACAATTTTAAAGGACCATATTTCAACTAATCAATAGAAATTACTGTGTAACTACATGTAAGTAACTTGTCAGAGGTAGTAGTGGTTGGCCTGGCTACAAAAACTGAGCATCCCTTATTTGGAATTGCAGTTTTTCGGTTTAATTCCTACGAAAATTGTCAATAAGCTAAATTAGTAAATAAACATTAAGGAAAACTTCAAATTGCATTAAACTTATAATTCTGAAATACTTATAATCTGAAATACTCACTATTAAATCATGAAAGCTCAGGAATCATTTAAACTAGTAGAGCACAAATATCTCAAAATGGAATTTGACCTCTTGCTGACGGTCACCTCCGATTTCTTCCAGTGGCTCAGCAGGTAAGGAATTCATGGAATTTAGGTCTTCAGGGTCTAGTAAGCACTGTGGTTAAACCACCCAGTCAACACCAAATTATGTAGGGCAATGCCTGTTCATTATCTAGCTCCTTTGACCCCTCCTATCCTTTCCTTACTTCACAACGGCCAATACTTCTAAATGGTAGAAGGAGATAGATAATGAAATCAGCATACATTATAAATTAATTATTAGAAATGCAAGGAAAAACTATGGTCAGGAATGTGGTTAAACTGCAGTTTAAATAAAGCTTCTGGATTACGCATGGATTTCTTTTAATCCACATAATCCTCCTACTGAAGGCATGGATAATCAGGATTTCCCTTGAAGTTTGCCTGGTGGTCTCCCAAGTGACTAGAGCACCCAGGAAGGACAACCTACAGAGTCAGAGACGAGCCTATCAGTTCTTCCTGAGCTTACACTAGAGGCCTATGAGCTGCACATCTAGCTCTAGCAGTATCACAATACAGGGGACCATCCAGAACAACACTCCTTATTTCACCAGTAAATACACCCAGTTAAAGGGTCAACCAGTAATAATCTCAAGTGAGCCACTTTAAATACGCAGGAAATAAGGAGGTTGTTGGTAGAGAGGTGGGGGAGAAATATATCCTGGAGCCAGGACTCAGAGCAAGGATTTATGAATTTTGTATGCAAATGATGGAGTTTTTAGATTATTAACTGCTTTAGGCTAGAACTAATAAGATGATTGAAAGCTATATTAGCAATACACTTTGGGTATACAGATAGCATATCCTTCCTCTCAATCCCTACAGAAATTTAATAGCTAAAACAATTTTAAGTGCTGGAAAAAAAGATAGGTTAGCAGAAAGTGACAATGCTAGAGAGAAACAAGGGAGAAAAACTGAGACTTCATAACATAAGCCTTGACAAAATTAATCTCTAGCTAACCCTGCAACAGCAATAAATAGGAAGTCTAGATTTACCAAAGAGAGATGAGTGGATATGTGATGCCACCCATTATGATTTTATCACAGACTTAGTCCCCAAATTCTTTGTTAGATGGTCCCCATTGTAACTTGACATTATAGGATTAGTCTCCCTTCACAGGTTCCAGAAGTTATACAATAATTTTTTTTTTAAATTTAAAGGCTTTATAAACATCCTGTATCTACAAAGATAATTACTTTATTGCATGTGGAAGACTGGAGTTATCTCACTTATATTTCCAGAAGAACACTAACAATTAGGGTGATCATGGGGCCTCCTGGGTGGCTCAGTGGGTTAAAGCCTCTGTCTTCAGCTCAGGTCATGATCTGAGAGTCCTCGGATCAAGCCCCAAATCGGGCTCTCTGCTCAGTGGGGAATCTGCTTCCCCCTCTCTCTCTGCCTGCCTCTCTGCCTACTTGTGATCCCTGTCTGTCAAATAAATAAATAAAATCTTTAAAAAAAAGAAAAAAAAATTAGGGTGATCAATCATCCACTGATTCCAGTTCTAACATATTCTAGCCATGAAAAATTTTCTCTTTAAAAAACAAATAACCGGGGTGCCTGGGTGGCTCAGATGGTTAAGTGTCTGCCTTTGGCTCAGATCATGATCCTGGGGTCCTGGGACTGAGCCCCGCATCGGGCTCCCTGCTCAGCGGGAAGCCTGCTTCTCCCTCTCCCGATGCTTGTGTTCCCTCTCTCGCTGTGTCTTTCTCTCTGTCATATAAATAAATAAATTTTTTTTTAATAAATAAATAAATAAATAAATAAACAAACAACCCCGGGGGATGCCTGAGCAGCTCTGTCAGTTAAGTGTCTGCCTTTGGCTCAGGTCATGATTCCGGCGTCCTGGGATCCTCTGACAGCTGGGCTCCTTGCTCAGCAGGGAGCCTGCTTTTCCCTCTGCCTGCAGCTCTCCCTGCTTGTGTTCTCTCTGACAAATGAATACGTAAAATCTTTTTTATAAATAAATAAATAAATAAATAAATAACAAATAACCCCAAGTGTTAAGAATGGGGAAGAAGGGGACTACAAAGGGGTGTCACAAGGTGTTACCTGGGGTGTCAGAATTGTTTTGTATACTGTTAGTGGTGGCTGCAATTACAAAAATCTATGTGTGTGTTAAAACTCAGGAATATACATGAAAGAAATTGAGTTCTGACAAACAAGAAACAAACTTTTTTTTTTAATATTTTATTTATTTGATAGAGGGAGAGAGCGAGCATGCACACAAGCAGGAGGGAGAGAGAAAAGGAGACTTCTCGCCAAGCAGGGAGCCCGATGTGGGGCCCGATCCCAAGACCCTGGGATCATGACCTGAGCCGAAGGCAGACACTTAACCAGCTGAGCCACCCAGGTGCCCCCCAAGAAACCAACTTTTAACTATACAGACCAAACTGATGGTTACGGGGGGGGGGGGGGGGGATGGGTGAAAGAGGTAAAGGGGATTAAAGAGTAAACTAATTAAAAAAAAAGTAAACTTATCATGATGAGCACTGAGTAATGTATAAAACTGAATACTTTATACTATATACCCAAAACTAATATAACACTGTACATTAAGTGTACTGGACCTTTTTAAAAACTAATTTAAAATTTTTTAGTTTTACTGTGTATAAATTTTTTTAAATTCAACATCACCCTTTTTAGAAATGTCTTTTTAGGGGTGCCTGGGTGGCTCAGTGGGTTAAAACCTCTGCCTTCGGCTCAGGTCATGATCTCAGGGTCCTGGGATTGAGCCCTGAATTGGGCACTCTGCTCAGCAGGGAGCCTGCTTCCCCCCTCTCTCTGCCTGCCTCTCTGCCTACTTGTGATTTCTCTGTGTCAAATAAATAAATAAAATCTTAAAAAAAAAAAAAAAGAAAGAAAAAGAAATGTCTTTTTATCAAAATCTCTTTAGTCATCTAAAAAAAAATAAGTCTGTTGAAAAAGAAAGGTCTAAATTAGATACACAATCTGCATTATCAGAGCAACTGGAGCAAACACACTATACACACCCAACTACACATCTAATCCCTTTCATTTTCCCTCTCTCAAACAGAAGCTTGTGACTCAGAACTATTTAACCTGGAGATAATAACATAAAAGCTACCATGGAATACACAGTAGAACAACTTAAAAAGGAAATAAACCAGTCTGGAGCCAGTCTAAAGGGAAAGCTAGACCCAATGGCTAAAAAATCCAGGAAGACAAACCTTGACTAGGAGTAAGGAGAAAGGCCTCTCACAAAGCATTCCAGCAGACATTAGACTACTGAAGGCTCATAGGCACTCCTTAGAAAAACAACCCATACCAATCATGGAACAGAGAGAGAGCAAAGGGAAAAATAACCAAGTGACAAAGTTTGGGAAGGGAAGTGAGAAGAGGAGCGGTAAGGGATGTTGTCCCACACAAGCCTAAAAATCAATGACATTCTCTATCTTCCTTTTCTTCTGCTCTTCTACTAAATGTTCAGTCAGTATCATTATTCCAGCCTAGGATTTTCTCCTCCAATATATTTTTTCCTAGTATTTCTACTTTAACAATGGAATTACACACTTTTAATTTTTCCATACCCTTCTTTTCATACTTCCAAGTTTTTAGGGCTACAAACCAGGTCTCAAGTGGGGGTAAAAATCCTAAATTTACCTCCCTCCTTCTACAACATGACGAAGTTCTCAAGTGAGCAGTTAAAACAAATCAAATGAGGGGCACCTGGCTGGCTCAGCTGGTGGAGCATGCAACTCTTGATTTCAATATTATTGACTTGAACTCAGTATTGTTGACAAATAAATAAGAAAATAAGCAAGATAATTAGCAGATAATGCAGGTATAAAGAGTGTGGATTTACTTCTTAGTGTAGATCCCCCACATAAGTGTAGAAATTACTTAAAAATAAATTCTTAAAAAAAAAAAAAAAAGAGGGGTGTCTGGATGGCTCAGTCAGTTAAGTGTCCAACTCTTGATTTTAGCTTAGGTCATGGTCTCAGGGTCAGGGGATTGAGCCCTGCGTGGGGCTCCACACAGAGCAGGGAGTCTGCTTGAAATTCTCCCTCTCTCTCTCCTTTTGTCCCTCTCCTGGCTCATGCTCTCTCCCTCTCAAATAAATAAATCTTAAAAAAAAAAAAGAAGAAGAAGAAGAAGAAAAGAAAAGAAATCAAATGACAGGGACTTGTCCCCCAGATGTGGTAATTCCAAATCAAATGGTTCAGAGGCTGGATACACAGGAGCAGGGTCTCAGATTTTTTTTTTTTTTTTTAAGATTTTATTTATTTCTTTGACAGACAGAGATCACAAGTAGGCAGAGAGGCAGGCAAAGAGAGAGGAGGAAGCAGGCCCTCTGCTGAGCAGAGAGCCCGATGTGGGGCTCGATCCCAGGTCCTGGGATCATGACCTGAGCTAAAGGCAGAGGCTTTAACCCACTGAGCCACCCAGGTGCCCTGGGTCTCAGATTTTTTTAAAAATAGTGTAACTGAAATAAAAATACCTGTTCTCTATAAAAATTCCAATTGCTACCCTAAAGGATTTGGTATGTAATACTGGATGAAACTACCACACTCTAGAGCCAATCCTCCCAGTAAAGAACAAAATTCAATGTCTCAAAAAAACCAAAAAAGCCTGTTAAGCTTATTAGGTTCTTTATATACAAAAATACTAATGAACAAGGACACAATGAATAAAATTCACATTTGCTATCAATGGCTTAATGTCTAAATGCTTAGCCTTTTCAGGAGGTACAACACCTTACCCAAGACTGAGGGAATAATACCTAAACAGAATAACTCTATGCGCTCTGATTACTCCTTCATTTGCACAAATCTGGGACCAGAAAAGGTAGTTTGTTCAGTACATACTGCACATGCAATCAAAAGATTGTGACTTATTTCATTCACACATTCGTTCATTCAACATAAGTTAAATGTTTCAGACACTGTTCTGATAACCAAGTATACCACAGTGGGGGATGGGCAGTTGGGTGACTCAGTCAACCCGTTAAGGGACTGAACTTTTGATCTCAGCTCAGGTCTTGATATCAGGCTTCTGTGTTCTAGCACTGCTGGGCAAGGAGCCTATGTTAAAAAATAAATAAATAAGTAATTAAGAAAAAATAACCATAGGGAACACAAACAAGAATCTCCCCCTCAGAGTTTAAAGTATGCTGGAGGAAAAAAGACCATAAGCAAATAAATAAGAAAATAAGCAAAATAATTAGCAGATAATGCAGGTATAAAGAGTGTGGATTTACTTCTTAGTGTAATGAAAAGCCATTGAGGTGGGAAAATGAGTAAAGATCACTCTGGCAGCTGTTTGAAACAGTAAAGCAAGACCAGAGGCAAGGAGACCAGTTAGGAAGCCACTGCCCAAGAAGAACAGGGGTGGTAGCAATACAAACAAAGTGAAGTAAATATACTTGATATGTATTTGGGGGCTCCTGGGTAGTTCAGTCAGTTCAGGGTCTGACACTTGATTTCAACTCAGGTCAGGATCCCAACATTGGGCTCCTGCTGAGCCTGGAGCCTGTTTAGTATTCTCTCTCTACCTCTCTCTCTGCCCTCCCCAGTCTGCACACTTCAGTGCTCTCTATCAATCTCTCAAAAAAAAAAAAAAAAGAAAAGAAAAGAAAAGAAAAAGAAAGAAAGAAAAGAAAAGAAAAAGGTATTTGGAGCTAAAATTGACAGGGTTTGCTGAAGGACTGATTGTGTGGGGAATGGGGGAACAATGAAGTAAGGGGACAAATTAATGATGACCACCATATTTTTCACGTTAAGGATGGTGGAGTTCGGGGGCAGAAGGGTACTCTTATGAAATGGAGACTTCTGAGGAAGGAATGGGTTGAGGAACAGAAATCAAGAGCTCCACTCTGAACATTTTCAGTTTAAGATGCCTATAGACAAATGGAGTGAAGATACCACACAAAGGCAGTAAAGGAAATCTGAAGTTCAAGACTGAAGATGAAAATGTGAGAGTCAACAGCACATTGACAGTGGACATAAGAGCACCCAGAAAGAGTACAAGTAGAAAAAAGTAGAGGAGAGGCACCTGGGTGGCTCAGTGGGTTAAAGCCTCTGCCTTCAGCTTGCATCCTAATCCCAGGGTCCTGGGATGGAGCCTCTTGCATAGGGCTCTCTGCTCGGCACGGAGCCTGCTTCCTCCTCTCTCTGCCTCTCTGCCTGCCTCTCTGCCTACTTGTGATCTCTGTCTGTCAAATAAGTAAATAAAATCTTTAAAAAAAATGCCCCTGGAGCATACAACTCTTTTTTTTTTTTTTTTAAGATTTTATTTATTTATTTGACAGATAGAGATCACAAGTATGCAGAGAAGCAAGCAAAGACAGAGAGGAGAAAGCAGGCTCCCTGCCGAGCAGAGAGCCCGATGCGGGGCTAGATCCCAGGACCCTGAGATCACGACCCGAACCGAAGGCAGAGGCTTAACCCACTGAGCCACCCAGGCGCCCCGAGCATACAACTCTTGATCTCAGGGTCATGAGTTCAAGCCCCATGTTGGGCACAGAGATTACTTAAAAAACGTTTTTAAGGGCGCCTGGGTGGCTCAGTGGGTTAAGCCTCTGCCTTCAGCTCAGGTCATGATCTCAGGGTCCTGGGATCGAGCACCCATCAGGCTCTCTGCTCAGCAAAGAGCCTGCTTCCCCACCCCCACCCCACTCTCTGCATACTTGTGATCTCTCTCTCTGTCAAATGACTAAACAAAATTTAAAAAATATATATTTAAAAAAATATTTTAAAAAAGTAGAGGTAATGGGGGGCGACTGGGTGTCTCGGTGGGTTAAAGCCTCTGCCTTCAGCTCAGGTCACAATCTCAGGGTCCTGGAATCAAGCCCCGCATCTGGATCTCCGCTCAGCGGGAAGCCGGCTTCCTCCTCTCTCCCCCTCTGCCTGCCTCTCTGCGTACTTGTGATCTCTGTCTGTCAAATAAATAAATAAAATCTTAAAAAAAAAAAAAAAGTAGAGGTAATGGCTTGGAAGCACTACGGCATTAGGAGGTTTTTCAGTCAAATACTCTACCCCTGAGCTATATACCCCCAGGCATTAGGAGGTTTTGAATTCAGCAAGAGAAAGAAAAAATCAACAAAAGAAAGAGTGAAGGGAAGGAAAACCATAAAAGTGTAGTAATCTGAAAGGTTCTTCTATATAATGTGATTCTCTAGTCCACCACCGCCCCCAAACCTTATGACACACACACCCACTCACACTCTATAAATAAAAAGACTGACGCCCAAAATGACTGAGTGACATCCTCAAAGCCCCAGCTAATAGGAACCCATGTCCAGGCCTAGAATGAAGCAAGATGGGACTTCTGATCCCTGGCCTTTTCACAGCGGCTAGCAATGCTTCTACTGTCAGGTCACCAGTCTGAATGAAGTTAGACAACAGGAAAGACCAAAATTTAGGAAGAACATAACTTACAAGGCTTAATTTTAAATTTTTCTATGTATTTTGTTCACATTCAAAAACAAGCTGGATCAAAAGCCTTTATGGATGGGTCTCTAAAGAAAACTAGGAAACATAGGCAAGAGGTACAAAATGGCTATAAATTAATGGGCGCCTAGGTGGCTCAGTGGGTTAAAGCCTCTGCCTTCAGCTCGGCTCATGATCTCAGGGTCCTATGATCCAGCCCCACAATGGGCTCTCTGCTCAGCAGGGAGCCTGCTTCCCCCTCTCTCTATGCCTGCTGCTTTGCCTACTTGTGATCTCTCTCCGTCAAACAAATAAATAAATAAAAATTTTAAAAGCCAGTTTAATTTTCTATAGTTCTAAAACACACCCTGAAGGTGGAAGACTCTCATCAGAGAATGAATCAGGGTGTGTAAAACAAGAGGCTTTTTTCAGTCATTTTTGCTTTAGTAAATACAATTTCAGTTTTGGTTTTGTTTTTGTTTTTTAAGTTGTTTTTTTTTTTTAAAGCTTTTTTTTTCTTTTTAAGATTTTATTTGTTTATTTGGCAGACAGAGATTACAAGTAGGCAGAGAGGCAGGCAGAGAGGGAGGGAAAGCAGGCTCCCCGCCGAGCAGAGAGCCAGATGCGGGGCTCGATCCCAGGACCCTGAGATCATGACCTGAGTCGAAGGCAGAGGCTTTAACCCACTGAGCCATCCAGGTGCCCCTATAGTTGTTATTTATTTGAGAGAGAGATGAGGAAGAACAGAGGGAAAGGGATCAGCAAACTGTGTGTGAGCGCAGAGGGGGCCTTGATACCAGGACCCTGAAATCATGACCTGAGAGGAACTCAAGAGTGGGATGCTAAATCAACTGAGCCACTCAAGCACCTCTGCAATTTTGGTTATTAAAGTTTAAGATTTCTACTTGTTTTCACACTTACCTTCTGAAACTAAGATCTTTATCCTGACCACTCTCTCTTAAGCTACATTATCATGACTTAAACAGTTCTGCTTTTACCATAAAAATCTTACAGCATTGCATAAAAATCCCCAAATGATTAGTGAACTGCTGAGAATTCTGACTCCTTAAAGATGATTTTATTAGGAATCATTATTTCCAAACATTCATTCAGGGCTTCAAAATAAGTACTAATCTAACTTAATTATGATGACTTCACTAGACACTAACACTGCCCACAATGATGTTTACAAAAGCACTTGTCACTCCCTTTGGATGTAGCAATGCAAAAAAAGGAGTCTGTTTCCAGACTCCTCGTGTGTTTATACTATGTAACAAGCGACAGTTAAGTGTCACTTAAGATTATTTAAACAGCAAAGCACTTCCAGTTTGTGTGTCCCACCATCTTCCATCCTAAGTAAATCTAAAATCCGTTCGGTCTTATTTACTACAATTTCCACTCAGCGCCTGGGACAGGTATCCCAAGCCAGCCTTAGCGAGAGAGACTACATGATTCTAGGGTGGGCAATATTTTGGCCCCTGTAAGAGAACAGGATCCAATATGAAAAAACTCCAGTGTAGGTTACTGTAACAACAGAACAGTTCGGAAATAAATGTGCCCCAAACGTACACCCGCAGCCAGGAATCAGCAACAGCTAACCAAAAAAGATGCTGCACCAGGGCTGCTCCTAAGAGCCTACCACGTACCGAGCGCGGGCTGATCGGTCCTGCGCATCATCCTCTCCTAGCCTCAAAACAACCCTGTGAAGTACGTATTCCTATTCCCATTAACGAATCAGGAGACTTGGGCCCAAGACCCCAAGGCTGGTCGGTGGAAGCGCTGGGATTTGAAAACACGCCCGTACCCCAACAACCCAGGATCCCCGCCCCTAAAATGCGCTTCTACGTAAAAATGCACCTGAGGGTCTGAGCGCCCCGGGGGTGTCCGCATAGGCTGAGGAGAGACCAGAGCGAGGGCGCCGCCTCTCCACAGAGGGCCCCTCAGGAACGCCACCAGAAGCACCAGCGGCCCGGGGCGCTCGGTCGGGTCTCGGCCGCCCAGAGGCCGGAAAGCGCCTCTCACCTCAGAGAGCCCCGGGAGGGCCGCAGTTGAGCGAGGCGCCCCCGCAGGCCGGCGGACGGGTGTCCTCCGCGCCGGCAGGAAGCGCGCAGCGGGGACACAATTCGGTGGCGCCAGAGGCTGAGGCAGGCAAGAGCGCGCCGCCCGCCCGCGCGGGGGCACCTCACCCGCCACCACGACCGCGCCGCCACTCAGCTGCGCCGCATCCGGGTCCCGCGCCGCCGCTCTCACCTGCCCGGTGCTCCGCCGCCGCCGACTCCTGGCTCCGGGGACACGGTCAGCAGCCCAAGCCACCGCGACCATGCAGCTGCGGCGCCCCCATCCCCGCCTCTCTCGGTCGCCTCCCGCCTACCCCGCGCGGCGCTACACCGACCAGCCACCCACAGCCATGGCCCGCTCCACCACAGCCACCGCCGCCGCACCGACCGACGGAGCACGCGCGCGCCGCCGCCGTGTCCGGGCGCGCGCGCACCTCCCAGGCCGGCCTCCCAGCAGCCCTCGCCCCGCCCCCTGCGCCCCTCGGACCAATCCCCGGCCCTGCAGCGACCGCCGCCAGACCCGCGGGACTGGCCCTGCACGGGAGGACGCCGCATCGTCTCTTCGTCCTCTCCGGCTGCATTTAGGGCCCGGCAGGTCCGGCTCCTCTTGGGCTCAGCGAGTACCGTGGGATCGGGAATCTCCAACAGGCAGCCTACAGCGGACAACCGCCATCTGCCCCGGCTTTCGTAGCCCCCTCTCGAGACACCCCTCTGTTCCTAGGTTTTCTTGTTCCTAGGTTTTCTTCTGTTCTGGAACTATAGACAGACTCAGCGGGCACAGCCCTTCGCTTTTCCCACTTTGAGTTCTGGAGATGGAGTGCTGCCTCATAGCTGGTCCTTCAATTCCAAAAATGTTAATGGTAATAAAAGCAAAAGTCCAGCCTTCCAAGCCCAAGATTAGTTTTCTGTGTGTTCACTTTTGCGATAGTAATAACTAACATTTATATGCGGTGTCTTAACAGTTTATTCAACCTTTTGCACAACTTATCTCCTGTTATCTTTTGACCTCGACCGGGAAATTTTATGGCCCTCTTCCTTAGTGGCACGCTTGAATTGCACTTGCTGAAATCTTAACGTACGGTAAAGCTGTTATATTGTAGAGTTATTGTAACTTACTGCTACTACAATAGCCCAGGCGAATAGCTAAGTAATAAAAAAAAAAAAAAACCTGGAGGAAATTTTTTAAAGAATAGTAATATAACTTTTCCCTGAGGGGGAAATTTTAAGCAAGACAGGAAGCCCAGAATCATTAATGAAAAAATAAAAACATTTGTCTACATAAATATTTTGAAAGTTTTGCGTGACATCATAATGACAAGTTTAAAAAAAAAAAAAATAGAAGGGCGCCTGCGTGGCTCGGTCGCTAAGCATCGCCTTCAGCTCAGGTCATAATCCCAGAGTCCTGGGATGTAGCCCTGCACTGGGCCCTCTACTCAGCGCACTGGGCTCTCTGCTCAGCGGGAAGCCTTTTCTCCCTTCCCCGATCCTCCTGCGTATGTTCCCTCCCTCGCTGTCTCTCTCTGTCAAATGAATAAATAAAATCTTTAATTTAAAAAAAAGGGGGCGCCTGGGTGGCTCAGTGGGTTAAGGCCTCTGCCTTCTGCTCAGGTCATGATCCCAGGGTCCTGGGATCCAGCCCTACATTGGGCTCTCTGCTCAGCAGGGAGCCTGCTTCCTCCCCTCTCTCTGCCTGCCTCTCTACCCACTTGTGATCTTTGTCTGTCAAATAAATAAATAAAATCTTAAAAAATAAAAAATAATTTTAAAAATTAAAAAAAAAAATAGAACATTTGGCAAGCCATTGTATCTCTACTCTAAAAGAGTTTCTATAAATGGCTTTTTTTTTTTTTTTTTTTTTTTAGTAAGCTCTACTGCCCACAGTGGGGCTTGAATTCACAACTGGGAGATTGAGTCACATGCTTTACCAACTGAGCCAGCCAGGTGCCCCTGTAAATGGATTTTTTTTTTAATGGGTTTTTTTTTTTTAAAGCCTGATGGATCAGTGTTATAAAAATATGGGCAAGGTATGCAAGCAAGCAACTAATGGAAGAGAAAATCCAAGTGATCCATTAAAAAGATGCTTATTTCACTAATAGTTATGGAAAAATGAAACAATAATCCATTTTTTCACTCAATTGGCAAACATTAAAAAGAGCAATGCATGGGGAAAGGAGTCCTGGTACTTCTCTGGTAGGAGTATAAATATCCACAAACTTTCTAGGAGTAATCTGGGAATGTCTATTAACATTTAAAATACATATACCTTCCCAGTGACCAAAAATTATATTAACTCTGCCCTATGGAAAAGCTAAAGAAAACATCAGTTGTAAGAATATACACAAGGATGTTGTAGTGGGTTGAATGTTGGCCCTCCTACAGATATGTCCACCCAAAACCTGTGAGTATAGCCTTATTTGGAAAACACATCCTTTTTTTTTTTTTAAGATTTTATTATTTATTTATTTGACAGAGAGAGAGAGATCACAAGTAGACAGAGAGACAGTCAGAGAGAGAGGGGGAAGCAGGCTCCCTGCTGAGCAGAGAGTCCGATGTGGGGCTCGATCCCAGGACCCTGGGATCATGACCTGAGCTGAAAGCAGAGGCTTTAACCCACTGAGCCACCCAGGGGCCCCTGGAAAACACATCTTTACACATATAATTAAATTATGGATCTTGAAATGAGAGTATCTTAGACTTAGGATGAGCCCTAAATTCAGAGACAGATGTCCTTGTAAGAGAAAGGCAGAGGGAGATTTGAGATACAGGGACACGGAGACAAAGGTAATGTGAAGAATGAGGCAGAGGGGGCAGCTGGGTGGCTCAGTGGGTTAGGCCTCTGCCTTTGGCTCAGGTCATGATCTCAGGGTCCTAGGATCAAGTCCCGCATGGGGCTCTCTGCTCAGCAGGGAGCCTGCTTCCTCCTCTCTCTCTGCCTGCCTCTCTGCCTATCTGCGATTTGTCTGTCAAATAAATAAATAATCTTAAAAAAAAAAAAAAGAATGAAGCAGAGAAGGGAGTGATGCATCTAAAACCAAAGAATGCCAAGGATTGCTGGCAGCTACTAGAAACTAGAAGAGAGGCATAGAACAGAGCCACCTTCAGAACATCTAGAAGCTAACAACCCTGACAACTCCTTGATTTCAGCTTTCTAGACTTAGCAACTCTGAGAGAATAAATTCCTACTGTTTTAAGCCACCCAGTTTGTGGTAATGTGTTAAAGTAGCTACAGGAAACTAAGACAGATATTTACATTGTTTGTAGTACATAACAAACACAAAGAAACTGGAAACCACCTGATTGTCCATAGGTAATGGAATCCATGAATCTGTTGTACTACCTCTGTACTATGGAATATTATGCGATGATGAAGATGAGTTAGATGTATTTATATTAACTCAGAGATATGTTCAGATATATTGCTACAGTAGAAAATGCAAATTGCAGAGTGATAAAAAGTACTATGACCCTTGTAGTATATTGCTAACCATTTATATATATGCTTACATGAGCATAAAGAAAGTGGTGGAAGGATTTATAGTAGGCTGATTATTTTAGATACCTGAGAGGGCTGAAAGAGGAAGACCTGGATGGGAAGGAGTTAT
This sequence comes from Lontra canadensis, assembly GCF_010015895.1. Classification (NCBI taxonomy): domain Eukaryota; kingdom Metazoa; phylum Chordata; class Mammalia; order Carnivora; family Mustelidae; genus Lontra; species Lontra canadensis. The sequence continues at coordinate 9,676,507 of NW_022631032.1, read as the reverse complement.
CCTTTGTGGAAGCAAGGGGAACAGCAGGCAGAGGAAGAACCAGGCTCCCTGCTGAGCAGGAGCCCACTGGGGTCTCAATCCCAGGACCTGTGGATGATGACCTGAGCTGAATGAAAGCAGGCAACTCAACAACTGAGCCACCCAGGTGACCCCACAATCTTTTTTAAACATACATAGATCTTTGAATTAACTTACTTCTTATAACCAGTATATGTATTAACTTATTCTTTTAATCAAATAAGTACAGTTTTGTCTTATTTTTTAAAAGATTTATTTAGTGGGGCACCTGGGTTGCTCAGTTGGTTAAGCATCTGACTTCAGCTCAGGTCATGATCTTAGGGTCCTGGGATTGAGTGCCAGTTGGGCTACCTGCTCAGCAGGGAGTCTGCTTGTCCCTCTCCCTCAGCATCTGCCCCCCTACCCCGCTCGAGCTCTCTTTGTCTCTCTATCAAATAAATAAATAAAATCTTTAAAAAAAGATTTATTTATCTATTACATATATATAGAGAGAGAAAGCGAGAGAATGCAATTGGGGGGGAGCAGAGAGAGAGAGAATCTCTAGCAAATTCCCCACTGAGCACAAAGCCAGATGCAGGGTTCGATCTCACAACATAGATATTGTGACCTAAACCAAAATCAATAGCCGGATGCTTAACTGAATGAACCACATAAACACCCCACTTTTTTTTTTTTTTAAGATTTTATTAATTCATTTGACACAGAGAGAGAGAGACAGTGAAAGCAGGAACACAAGCAGGGACAATGGGAGAAGGAGGAGCAGACTTCCCCCTAAGCAGGAAGCCAGATGTAGGGCTTGATCCCACAACGCTGAGATCATGACCTGAGCCAAAGGCAGGCACTTAACTGAGTGAGCCACCCAGGCACCCCATGCCCCACTTCTATTTTATTTTTTAAGATAAGCTCTACACCTAGCATAGAGTATGAACTCACAACCCCAAGATCGAGTCTCATGCTCCACCAACTGAGCCAGCCAGGCACCTCTCATAAATATAGCTTTAAGGGTAAAAACAATTTGTGACTAGTTCTGGAATCATAGTTGAAGTTGTGAACTTTAGGGGCGCCTGGCTGTTTCAGTCAGAAGAACATAAGACTCTCGATCTTGGGGTCGTGAATTCAAGCTCCATGTTGGGCGTAAAGATTACTAAAAAAGATAAATAGACTTAAAAAAAAGTTGTGAACATAAAGAGAAGATTTTATCTGTCCAATTTTAGAAGACTCTAATGTTCTCCATGTCCCCCACTCTTCCATCACTGATTTCTATGTTATAGTTTCAATATATAATCTTTTGGTGTTTTTTTTTCTCTATTTTCTTTCTAAGTACTTCTGAGTATTTCCTAAAATCACAGAATTTATTTTTCTTTTTAGAATTTGAGTGCTTTCTTTTCATTCTGTAAGTAATATATTCGCATGATTTGAGATCCAAAATGTACAACCAAATGGGCAACATGTTTCTCAGCTATGACGCTCTCTTCAGAAAACCGATGTTGCCAGTTTCTTGAGCATCCTTCCAGAGGTATTGTATGCATATATTAAAAAATACAGATATATTTTCCTACCTTTTTTTACACAAATGGAAGTGTTTGACTCATGCTTGCTTTTTTCATGTAATGTATGTCAGGTTGTCTTTTATCAGTGCATATGGAGTTTCTGTGTCTTTTAAACTTTTGTTGGTGTATAGAATACTCACAAAAAAACTGCACAATCCTAAATTTTCACAAACTGAACACACCCATGTAACTAGTTCCCAAATCAATAAAAAGAATATGAGGGACACCATTTTTTAAAAAATTTTTAAAAGCCTTTATTTGTTTATTAGAGAGAAAGAACACGACCAGTGGGAGGGGCAGAGAGACAAGCAGATTCCCTATTGCTGGGCTCAATCCCGGGACCCCAAGAGCATGACCTGAGCTGAAGTCAGATGCTTAACCGACTGAGTCATCCAGTTGCCCCTTTATTCTGTTTTTTTTTTAAAGAATCTCTACACCCAATGTGGGGCTCAAACTCACAACCCCAAGATCAAAAGTCACATGTTCTGCCAACTGAGCCAGCCAGATGCCCCATGAGGAACATCTTAGAATCTACTTCTCTGAACTCCCTCCAGTCATGGCCCTATCCCCAAGGACAACCATTATCCCAGCTTCTAGCACTGGAGATTTCTTTTTTTCTGTTTTGAACTTTTGTTCTTATTGTTGTTTTTGAACTTTTAATTAAACAGATTCATTTGGGGGCACGTGAGTGGTTCAGTCAGTTAAGTGTCTGCCTTCAGCTCAGGTCATGATCCCAGAGTCCTGGGATAGGGTCCCGCACTGGGCTCTCTACTCAGCAGGGAGCCTGCTTCTTCCTCTGCACCTCCCTTTGCTCATGCTCTTGTCCTCTTCTTCTCTCAAATAAACAGTCTTTAAAAAAAGATTCATTTGATATGCTTTTTTAAAATATTTAATTAAATTAATTAATTTATTTGAGATAGAGAGCGAGAGAGAGAGCATGAGCATGCATAGGGGGAGAAGCCCAGAACGGACAGGGAGAGAAAGAATCTCTCAAGCATACTCCCCTAAGCACAGAGCCCAACGCAGGGCCAGATTCCATGACTCCAAAATCACAATCCCAGCCAAAACCAAGAGGAAGGTGCCCAACTGAGCCACCCAGGTGCCTTTGGTGTGCTCCTTGAGTTGTATGCTCCACCAACTGAGCCAGCCAGGTGCCAGAGGTGTGCTCTTTTTTTTTTTTTTAAAGATTTTATTTATTCATTTATTTTAATATTTATTTATTTATTTGACAGAGAGAGAGAGATCCCAAGTAGGCAGAGAGGTAGGCAGAGAGAGAGGGGGGAAGCATGCTCCCTGCTGGGCAGAGAGCCCGATGTGGGGCTCAATCCCAGGACCCTGGGATCATGACCTCAGCCAAAGGTGGAGGCTCAACCCATTGAGCCACCTAAGCACCCCAGAGGTGTGCTCTTTTTGTATTTAGCTTTTTTTGCTCTACATTTCCCCTACCTTGTTTTGATATTTATGCACAATTGCATGTCACAATATTTTGTTCATTCTCGTTGCTAAATACTATTTCATTGTATCTACGCTCTTTTTTATGGCTACATAATGTTCCATTGTAAGGATATACTATAATTTATTTCTCTGGTCACTTATTAATAGATATTTAGACTGTTTCCAGTCTTTTGCTCTACAAACAATGCTACAATGAACAATCTTGAATTTATATCACTTTGTGCATATCCAAGTGTAACTATAAAAGAAATTCCTAGAAGTAGAATTACTGGATCAACAGGTATAGATATTTGTAATTTTGAAGGATATTGACCAATTGCCATCTAAGGGATATACCGTTTTTTTAAGATTTTTTAAAAAGATTTTTTTTTTAAAGATTTTAAAGATTTTTTCATCTGAGCGAGAATGAGAGAGAGAGCACACGCAGGGTGAAGGGCAGAGGGAGAAGCAGACTCCCCATTGATCAGGGGCCCTGATGTGGTACTTGATCCCAGAACTTGGATCATGACCTGAGCCAAAGGCAAATGTCTAACCGACCGAGCAACCCAGGTGCCCCTTAAGGGATATACTCTTTTAACACTCCCACTAGCAGAGTATTTGAAAGCTTATTTTTTAGAATTTTAAAGCTTGGAGCCTGGAGACTTAGAAATCACATTATACAGTCCATTCATCTTACCCAGAGAGAAATCAAATGCTCAAAGGTAAAAAGAATTGCACAAAGCCATAAAGCGAGTTAGTTATCATTCCTAAATTCTGAAGGAGGTCTGGATACTGAGCTCACATAGCAGAAAACCAACAAAGCTTCAAACATCCTGTTCTGCTCACAGCTATGGGCATGCTGCCTCTCTCTCCCTTCCTCAACTGCCTTCAAAGACCAGCATAAGGGGTCCTGGGTGGCTCAGTCTGTTAAGTGTCCAAGTCTTGGTTTCAGCTTAGGACATGGGACTGAGCCCCGGGGTTGGGCTCTGCCCTCAATGGAGGGGGGTAGGGGAGGAGGTGGCGGGGGGTGGTGGTGCTTGAGAGTCCCTGCTTCTCTCCCTCGCTCTCTCCCCGCTACCACTCTCTCTCCCTCTAAAATAAAATTTTAAAAACCTAAAAAAAAAAAAAACAGCACATAGAGGTCCAACCACATACACACCAGGACCACCCACCATGGGAGGAAGGGGGGATAGAAAGGGAGAGGCAGATGGGGTGCGGAGATTACTCAAGAGGGACCAGACACTACATTTTCCTGGAAAGCAAAGCAATAGATACATAAAGCTTTAACGGAAAATGTAATAAAACACTTAGACGGGGTGCCTGGGTGGCTCAGTGGGTTAAAGCCTCTGCCTTCAGCTCAGGTCATGATCCCAGGGTCCTGGGATCGAGCCCCGCATCGGGCTCTCTGCTCAGTGGGGAGCCTGCTTCCTCCTCTCTCTCTGCCTACTTGTGATTTCTGTCTGTCAAATAAATAAATACAATCTTAAAAAAAAAAAACAACACTTAGACATGTGCACGCACACAGACACACATGCACAGAGATTATAGCTGAATTATGTGGTATTATACAACTTTGAAAAGAATGAGGTGGATGCCTGGGTGATTCAGTTGGTTAACCATCCAACTCTTGATTTTTGCTCAGGTCATGATCTCAGGGTCGTGGAATAGAGCCCTGAGTTGGGTTCTGCGTTTAGCACTGAGTCTTCTTGTCCCTCCCCCTCTGCTCCTCCCCTGCCATGCTCTCTTTTTCTCTCTTTCAAATAAATAAATAAAATCTTAAAAAAAAAAAAAAAAGAATGAGGCATTTCTATATGAACTGATCAGGAACAATCTCCAAGATATTATTCAATGAAACAGGTAAGATACAGAACACTAAAATATGCTGCTATTTGGCTATACAGTGATTATCATCAGAAAGGCAGAAGAAACTCACAATGGGGATGCCTGGGTGGCTCAGTGGGTTAAGTGTGTCTGCCTTTGGCTCTGGTCATGATCCCAGGGTCCTGGGATGAAGCTCAGTATCAAGCTCCTTGCTCAGTGGGGAGCCTGCTTCTCCCTCTGCCTGCTCTGCCTGCAGCTACCCTTGCTTGTTCTCCTCCCCTGCCCATGTGCCCCACCCCACAAAACACACACACCAATCAGTCAATCTTAAAAAAAAAAAAAGAAAAGAAAAGAAACTAACTGTGGTTGCCTGGAAGAAAGGTAACTAAAGCCTGAGAAACAAGGGTGGAAGGGAGAATTAATTATTATGGTTATTCTCTTTTATGCTATTTGAGATTTTTATCATGTTCACATATCATCACATATATATAATTTATAAAGTTTACATATGTTATATACTAATACATATCTATAAAGGAAATATGTAAGAGGAGTATAATTTAGTGAGAGATATGCCTATCACTGAGGAAGAAGAGGCAAAAAGCAAGAGAGGAAGAGGTGGAGCCTCGTGAGAGAGTTGGTGTGGCAATGAGGGCACCAGAAGGACAGGAAGTAGGTTCAGGGACTAGGTTTGCAAACTGAGAAGGCCGATCACACTGCATTTTAAGTGCAATTGGTCTTCAATCCTATTAGCTTACAACTCTCTAGAATGGTGTCAAACACTAAAGAAATACAAGTTGAATGCTGAAAAACAATAAATCAGACACTTTTAAAACCAGTTAGGGCTGGTATGCAGAGTCAGCTAGATCAAAGATTGTAGTCCTAGTTCCCAGGGGGTTTGGGTGTGACTCTCCCTTGTGGAATGAGAACTATTTATCAACAAAGGCGCTGCCTTGTTTGTTGTTTCAGACAAGCTACCCAGGACTCCAATTTAACCTGTTTTTATATATAAGGAAGATAATGTAATATAATTAAGATCAACATTAAAAATAATCTGTTACCTTGAACACATTGAATCAAGAATTTTCTAGCCCATTAGGAAGGCGTCAGAAATGTCTCAAACTCCAATGCCAGTGGCCTATTTATAGTTTCACCCTGATTCATCCACTACTGAATTTTTACTGGGCAGCTTATTTTCAACTCCTCGGGCAGCTCAAAGGCCTTATATTTGCAAAACAAAGCCTTAACTTCAAAGGGAATTACTTTAGCTAAAAAGTGGGCTCCGTCACATTTTTTTTCCCCCTCAAGGAAAGTGAAGAGTTGGTTTGCTTTAACTTCTTTTGACACCAGCTTTCTTTTTTTTTTTTTAAGAGGTTTTTTGTTTGTTTGTTTGTTTTTGTTTTTAATTTGACAGAGATCACAAGTAGGCAGAGAGGCAGGCAGAGAGAGAAGAGGAAGCAGGCTCTCTGCTGAACAGAGAACCCGATGCGGGGCTCGATCCCAGGACTCTGGGATCATGACCTGAGCCGAAGGCAGAGGCCCAACCCACTGAGCCACCCAGGCGCCCCACCAGCTTTCTTGTTTAAAGATATTTGAAAGGCAGTGAGAGAGCACACAAGCGGGGACAGGACAGGAGGGGTGGGGGGCGAAGGAGAAGCAGAGGATCCTGGGATCATGACCTGAGCCAAAGGTAGATGCTTAACCTACTGAGCCACCCAGGTGCCTCTTACACCAACTTTTTTTTTTTTTTTTTTTTTAGGATGTTATTTACTTACGTGACAGAGAGAGGCACAGCGAGAGAGCAAACACAAGCATGGGGAGTGGGAGAGGGAGAAGCGGGCTTCCTGTAGAGCAAGGAGCCCGATGTGAGGCTCGATTCCAGGACTACGAGATCATGACCTGAGGCCTGAGCCAAAGACAGCCGCTTAATGGCTGAGCCACCCAAAGGCCCCTACACCAACTTTTGATACAGAAGTCATGCTGGGCTCACTGGTCTAGAGCAGTCTTGAAATACTTATGCAAATGAATGGGGAAACTTGCAGGTGTAGAATGGGTCTTGAAAACAAAAATCTGGATTGCTCAATCTGAAAGGGTAGGGACCAGAGTGAAATGTGAGATGACTTCCCTAGCCCTCAATCCCCCAGATTGGTCAAGGGGTAGGTAAATATTGTTTCTCTTACAAGATCAAGACTTACATACTCAGAGGGTATAGAGATGTTCCATCTAGACTCAGCTTTCAGGATGAGCTCGGCAAGTATTTGTCAAATATCTCCTTAACAGCCACCAAGAGAATTTCATACAAGACTGTTTTTCAAATCCAATAATACACCCAGACTTTGGAGAGTAAAAATATGTTCCCAGACCCTTGAGAATATTCACTTCTTCATTCACTCAGCAACTGTCCCAGGCACTGGGATAAGTGGTTGAGATAGGGGCCTGAACAAAACAACATGATTCCTACAGCAGATGCTGTTGAGGAAGAAACAGTTATTAATGAAGTCATCGCATTATTAACTGCAAATTACAATTAAGTGCCATAAGATGGGGGCGCCTGATGCTATGAAAGTAAATGATAATGGGAGGGGAAAGCAAAAGTTTCCCTAAGGAAGGGAAAACTTGCCTCAGTCTAAGGGAAGATTAGACCAGGCAAAGAATGGGAGCAGAGTGTCACAGAAAAAACAACCAACGCAAGGGTCCTGTGGCAGGAGGGAATATGGCCGTTTAAAAACCAAAAAAGAGGGGCACCTGGGTGGCTCAGTTGTTAAGCGTCTGCCTTCGGCTCAGGTCATGATCCCAGGGTCCTGGGTTTGAGCCCCACATTGATCAGGCTCCCTGCTGGGTGGGAAGCCTGCTTCTCCCTCTTCCACTTCCCCCTGCTTGTGTTCCCTCTCTCACTGTGTCTCTCTCTGTCAAATAATAAATAAAATCTTAAAAAAAAAAAAAAAACCCAAAAGAACAGAAAGCATGGGATGCCCTAGGTAGACATTACCATCACTTGATAGTATTTCCAGGGCACTTGAGAGGGTTGTACTTCGCTGCTCCTTGAACTTAGGTGCAACTCTTGAACTTGAGCAGAGCCCCGGGACTTGCTTTAGCCAGTGAAATGTGAGCAGAAGTGGCATCTGTTTCCGCTCCTCCTCTCCATGGAACCATTTAAGAGATAGAGTAGGTTTTTCTTTCTTTCCTACTAGCTAATATGAAGGCACCACAGGAAAGGAGCAGGATCTCTGGGCCAACACAAGGACAGCTGTCCTGGAGAGCCAACAGGAGCTGACGCAGATAGTGCATGATCTAGAAATAAAATAAACCTTTACCATGTTAAACCACTGAGGGTTAGGGGCTGTTTGTAATTGCAGGAAACCCAGGCTATCTTTTTTTTTTTTTCACCCAAAGATTTTACTTATTTATTTGACAGAGAGAGAGAGAACACAAGCAGGGGGAGCAGTAGGCAGAGGGAAAGTGAAAAGCAGACTCCCTGCTGAGCAAGGAGCCCAATAAGGGACTTGATCCCAGGACCCTGGATCATGACCTCAGCAGAAGGCAGATGCTTAACCAACTGAGCCACCCAGGGCCCCAAAACCCAGCCTATTCTATTGATATAGACCCAAGTTTGAGAAACTCCGTAGAAGAATCATATAATGTAGGGAAGCCTGGGTGGCTCAGTTGTTAAGCATCTGCCTTCAGCTCAGGTCATGATCCTAGGGTCCTAGGATCTAGCCTCTCATGGAACACTGCATCAGACTCCCTGCTCTGCCAGAAGCCCGCTTTCTTTCTCACTTTCCCTTTCCCACTCCCTGGCTTGTGGCCCCTCTCTCACTGTGTCTCTCTCTGTCAAATAAATAAATAAAATCTTACAAAAAAAGAATCACATAACATAAAGGAAAAGAAAATCTAAAATAATTCAGAATTTAAACATAAATAATTTCTTATATCTATAATCTATATTGCATCTGCATTTACAGATATTTATTCACTGAATCATGAATTTCAATATCTCGTTTTCCAAAACTGCATCTGATTTTCTATATGAAGTCCTAAACACTAAAGAGTATTTTTTTATTTTATAAGGCTGAATTGATAAAAAAATAAAATAAAATAAAGCTGAATAGAAAACATTTATCAAGTTCCTCTACTATCCTTTAGCACTGGTTTAAGTATCTGAATTTGTTCATTTAATCTTCCTAATAGCCAAGGAAGTAGGTCTATGACTATATGTGTTTTCCAGATGTCTATATATTATTTCAGATGCATATAAGAGAGGCTCAGAAAGGTTTAACAACAGCTGGGAAGTGATGTACCTAAAACTGAACCCAGATCTGCCTGACTCCTTAACAAATGAGCCTAACTTTTATAAAATATTGTATGTCTCTTGAGACTGAAAACTATCAGATTGAACTCCTTCAAGGTAAGGATAATGTCTTATTTATCTTTGCATCCCCAGCACAGTCTGCCACCTAGATATCCTCAAAGCGTATTTTTGGAAGTATCAAATGACTTGATTGAAAAACAGAAGTGAATTTATTACTGATAAACTACATTAACCTCTAGGGATTATATTTTGACTACGTATTTATGCACTTATAACTTTACCAGATGGTAAACTCTTTGGGGTCAGGGCATTGGTAAATGACAAAAACCCAACTGAGTTCATTTGAAAGACCTAATGGCTTTTTTAAAACAACTCATGAATTGGGCAGCACTGCATCAAGTAGATGGAGGGGAACTCCAAGGAGCTGTACAAAATGGAAGAGGGACCTGTGGTTTTCTAACAATACAGATACAGTGTTTATTTTTATACCTTCCATAGTTGACACAGGGCCTTGATGAGTCACTTTTCGTCAAATGTGGACTAGGTCCCTTCCTCTGAATCCACAGAGCCAGCAAATGCTAAAGTAGAGATTCTGTTCAGGACAATAGCCCCTGGTCCTTCCACACCATACTAACTGCTGTCCCCCAGCCTCCCTGAGTTCTATTCTTCCAGGAATAATTTAGTTAATTCAGAATTTTTTTCTAGGAATATATAATTCATGATCCAACCATACATAACAGAAAAAAATTAATTTTGTATTCAACTTTGAAAACTGTTAAGTCATCTGTTATTTGGGGGAACAAAAGAAAGAGTGAGAAAGAAAGCCCACTTGAATGTGCATATGATAAAATGGCCTTGAGGATGTAACATAAGCCAACCAAAGCACAGAAATCCAGAGTTCACCCTGCAACAGCATCCTGAAATTGTGTCTCCACTTCCACCCTGGGTCTTTGAACGAGCTTCCCAGGTGTTATTTCCCAGCGATGACATGACTCAGTGTCTGGAGCTCTGGGTTGCTCTAAACTGGGAGGATACTATCTTACCACACTTCAGTCCAGGCATCCTAAGCCAGGCTTTTCGAAACTTTTGACCAACTCCATAAGAAATGCATTTCACACTGCAACCCAGTACATTGTGTGTGTCTCTGTGTGAATTTATAATATTTATACTATAATAAAAATGTGATGGAAGAGGGGTGCCTGGGCGGCTCAGTGGGTTAAGCCTCTGCCTTGACTTTAGGTCACGGTCTCAGGGTCCTGGGATCAGCCCTGCATTGGGCTCTCTGCTCAGCAGGGAGCCTGCTTCCCCCTTTGTTTCTGCCTGCCTCTCTGCCTACTTGTGATCTCTCTCTCTCTGTCAAATAAATAAATAAATAAAATCTTTAAAAAAATTTTTGATGGAACAATACCCCCATTATGTGTGATGCACTCTGACGTTGGCTGGTCCATTTCTATTTTCTGTTCTCGCTCACATTTTAAAAATTGTAGTTGCAATCCACCAAGTTAATTTCACCACCCATTGAGTCTTCTGATTTAAAAAACAGTGGCCCAATGCATATGTATGCATAAGTTGCTGCTCATTGAGGGCAGGGACACGTGTCTTTTCTTCCTGTGTCTTTAGCGCCTATCACCTTTTTTTTTTTTTTTTTTTTTTTTTCTGGACAGGAAAAAAAAAGGAAGTGAATACCTACCATGTGCTAGGAGTGCAGGGATAACCAACACTGAGAGCTAAAACTGAGAGATTCTTGTCTGGTAGAGCTTACAGCCTATGAAGGAAGGGAAAAAGCACCCACCAACCCACCACCAATAAACAGAGACAAGGAGCTGGGCACATGTCAAAATCTCTTCCCACCTCTACTCTACAAAAAAGTGCCTGGAACTCTGTCATTTCTGTCCCCATTTTTCCTTTGGAAACCCCAACCCCCATGCGATTCCACAGGAGCCTGGCAAGACTCCCCATATGAGAGCTTTGCCCTACCCCCTGGCATGAGTGGGGGCCTGGCCAGAGTGATGAATATATTTGGTTCAGGGAGGAACAGGTGACTTCAAGTGAACCAACTAACGTCATCATTATAATCAATACATGGAAAGGGGCTCTTTTTCTCTGGGTCTATAGATATAAGGTCAAATGAAGCTAGACCTCTTCTCCATTATATGAAGAGAACAGATTAGAAAATGAAACTGAAATACAGAGAAAAAGATAGCTAAGAGCAGAAGCAAGAGAAGAAAGATTGTCATTTGAAGTTCTCAGTCTAAGAGAGGCCTAGAGACAGCAGATTAGCAACACTTCACAACTGTTTGAGCTAATAACTCCACTTTCCCCTAGTGCTGGTCTTAGTTGGATCTCTGTTATTTGCAGCTAACTATAACTGTGAAAGGAAGGGTAGAAAGCCAGTTAATTTCTTTTATTTATTTATTTTAAGATTTTTAATTTTTTTTTGGAAAGCTCTTCACTTTGTTATTTAAGTTTTGTTTATTTAAGTAATCTCTACACTTATCGTGGGGCTCAAATCACAACCCCAAGATCAAGAGTCTCTTGCTCCATCCCCAAGACAGTCAAATGCCCCTAATTTCTTTTTTTAAGACAGAATAGAAAGGGGTGTGCCTGGCTGGCTCAGTGGGTGGAGCATACAACTCATGATCTCAGGGGTTGCTTGAGTTCAAGCCCCATGTTGGGATACACTTACTTAAGAGAAAAAATAAAATATTTGTGGGGTCACAGACACACTTTCCCCACGATTGGGAAATTTGCCCAGAATATGCCAAGTTTTAAGGGTTCCAGAGTTCGGAAGTTGGCTGTTTTCTTTCTTTCCTTCCTTCCTCCCTTCCTTCCTTCCTTCCCTTCATCTCCCTATCTAATATCACTGTATCAGCTGTGTGGAGAAAGGTTAGGGGAGTTTATAGAGAAAGCAGGGGAAACTCTGATATATTCCTAGCTAGAAAAATGCCTAGGTAAAGTAGTTTAGACCCGAGTGTCATGGTGGCAAAAGGGGAAGAGAAGCCAACTTAAGAAAAATTTAGGTGGAGCTGCTAGGAATTGGGTTAGGGATTAGATAGATTTAAAGGGTTGAATTGTCAAAATGAGTGAATAAAATGGATACATTAATATTCACTGAGTTCAGCAGCCACAGAGCAGGTGGTACCTCTTAAACCCTGTGGTAAGAGCTGGGACAATGAAGACAGGAAGCATGCCTTCAAGGAGTTTATAGCAGAAGAGCTCCTAACATACAGAAAAGAAAAAGCAAAACAAAACAAGGAATAGCAAAAGTCTCACCTGCAGTTGAGAGAATGGGCTTTGGATTCCTTCTAAACATGGGAGGCCTGAGCCTTGCCTCTGTAAGACAGGACTGGTATTAACTGTGGTAACCTAGCCTCTAGTCCCTCCCACCCCCAGGCCATCGTGGGGATCAGGGGAAGGACTGCTATGTGAGGTGGGTGAAGGGAAGGAAAAAAGATTGGGGCAAATCTATGCAAGGTGGGAGCCCATGCTGAGCTCCATTGTCATAGCCAGCAAAACAGGGTTTGGAGAAACACAGGGTAGGAGAGTAGGTGTTATACAGTAATGGCGTGGAAGCTTCCAAGTGCACTGTCAGGCCAACTATCTCAGAGGGCAAGGAAGAGAAAGGGTCTCAAACCAGGTTAAATGCTCAAAACACACACATTATTAAATCAAGGAAAAACACAAAGAGGGAGAAGCAAGAGGAAAAGTGGGACAGGTTGACACATTTAGGATAAGAAGCAGTGGGGTGGAAGCATGAGGGTACCTGAAGCCTGGGGGTGGAGGGGACATAATGTTTGCATGATCTGTCCCTTGGCTATGTCAGCCTTCCCTGCTAATGGCGCAGTTACAAGAACTAGAGTTGAGGTTTGAGCAAAGGCATGCCACCCACAGACAGACGTTTCCTTGGATCAGCGGCACAGGCTGACATCAAAGAAATGCACAGGCCAGTACATCTGGCCACCAGTGTAGCTCATCAGTCAGCCCAGCGAGTGACAATGGGTTTTACTTGTATATTTTGGTCAGAGGATGGGGCTAGACTGGTTGTCATCTTCTGCATTAAGACTTAAGGCATCAGGGCCATCTGGGTGGCTCAGTAGGTAAAGTGTCCAACTCTGGATTTTGGCTGAGGTCATGATCTCAGGGTCTTGAGATAGAGCCCTGCTTCCTTCTGGGCTCCTTGCTCAGCGGGGAGTCTACTTCTCTCCTTCTGCCCCTCCCACCTCTGTCCCTCTAAAATAAATAGATCTTTAAAAAAAAAATGACCTCATGCGTGAATATTTAGTGTCTCATGTACCTTTAGGATATCGTGAATACTTAGAATACTTAGTGTCTCATATTCTCTTAGTACCTCAAAAATACTAGGTATCACTTGTTCCTTCCATCCTGTTTATATGTTATTTTATTTAAGATTTTATTTACATATTTGATAGAGAGAGAGAGAGACAGCAAGAGATGGAACACAAGCAGGGGGAGTGGGAGAGGGAGAAGCAGGCTTCTAGCTGAGCAGGGAGCCCGATGTGGGGCTCGATTCCAGGACCCTGGGATCATGATCTGAGCCGAAGGCAGACGCTTAACGACTGAGCCACCCAGGCACCCGGCCCTTCTGTTTCATACACACATCTTGTATTTATTATCTTTCCTTAACAAATTAATAAAACGTTTTGCCATTATCTTACAAATCATAAACTCGTTTTCTAAACTGGAATAGAACAGTCCACAAAGCAAATGCATTACAGAAGGATAATGTATCCAAATCAGAGAAACCTCCAGAAATGGTGAAAGCTAGTCAGGACAAGAGGGTCCAGAGGCCTGGGGAGGACTCTTCAAGGACATAAGGAAGACAGGGACTTTCTCCCTTGGGAATCAGGAGCTGAATCCAGGAAGGAAGGAGGGCCAGCCAGAGCCTGCAAGTGCTCAGGGGCTGCGGGCCAGAGGTGTGAGAAGGAAGCAGCTCCGATAATCAAATGCAGCCTAGCTTTCAACCCAGACACGCAGAATTGCTGACACCCAGACTTGGGGTCAAAAACTTTTTCTGGAGGTCCCCAAGGAAGAGAGAATTCAGAGAAGAGGTGAGAGGAAGCACGGCCAGGCCCAGTCCAGCCCAGCCTTAACGCCTGTGAATAAAGACCAGCTCATACCAGGCCTCCCCAGGTTTCTTGCAAATCTGTAACTTCCTTAAAGTTAGCTATTTTCATTACTCCTTGTTTCCAGGCAGCTCAACTAGTAAAATGAATAAGGGTTTAAGCAAAGAAAGGAGAGAAGGTGCAAGGGGGATTGGTTACTTATTTAAAAGCTGGGCTGGGGAGTAGAGAGCACCCCCTAATGGGAAGGTATATACGTGTTGGGGCAGGGGTGGGGGAGGAAATACGGAAGCCAGGCCCTCCCACTGGAGGTGTGAAAGCTGGATGGGGCCGGTGGGGGTAGGGGTGGGGTTTGAGTTCTGACCCCGGCTGCTCGGCTAGCCCCTCAGGGGATACTTGGGCTTTTAAAACCACGTTGCTTTGTAGTCAGAGGTATAGGAACTGACTGCTGTGGGCAAGGGGGACTGTGGGAAAGAGTTCTTCCCCTCCCCTCGGGGCTCCCACCGTCCCTCCTCCATCACTGTACGCTCATTGTCTGTTCTCTGTGGGTCTCCCTCTCCAGACTTGAGCGTCCCGGGAGCAGGCACTGTGTCCGATTCACCTCTTTCTGCCTCACAATGTGGCCCAGCGTGTGGCCTCACACTTGGAAGTTTCTCAAAGAGTTACTTGTTGAATGAATGAACAAATGAATGCTTTCTCCCAAACTACTCTGAACTCTAGATGGGATTTACAAAGAAAGAAAGGCCAGATCGTGGCTCCGGATTCCCTTACATCACTTAACCAGCCGTTCGTGAGCCTCCGGGATTCAAAGAGGCGGTGAACCCCTAAGGTTTGGTTTCTGTGTTTCTGTGCATTTTCCTGGGGATAAGATCTACATAATTTAGCAGGTTTTCAAAGAGGCATCTCCCCCCCCACCCCAAGAAGGAGAGTAATCATTGAGAAAATAGTTCCAGGATGCAGATTTTATTTAAGTTTTCTCAGCATTGATTTCTCTGTACAAAATTACTTTTCTTAGCCACACTACTGTTATCTCCCTCTCTATAATCTCTCGAGTTTATTTTGTAATGTTAGAATCATCCGTTCACTTGACTAAATGGTAAAAAGATGCTGGTGGGGGCCAGGACATGCTACTCCAAAATATGGCACCTTGACTTACATTTTTATCTTAAGCTGAAGGAATTTTTTTAAAGATTTTATTTTTAAGTAATCTCTACACCCTACACGGGGCTCAAACCTACAACCTGGAGATCAAGAGTCCCAGGCTCCAAGAACTGAGAGGCAGCCAGGTGCCCCTAGCTGAAGGAATTTTTTTTTTAATAGATTTTATTTATTTGACAGACAGATCACAAGGAGGCAGAGAGGCAAGCAGAGAGAGGGGGGAAGCAGGCTCCCCGCTGAGCAGAGAGCCTGATGCGGGCTCGATACCAGGACTCTGAGATCATGACCTGAGCCGAAGGCAGAGGCTTAACCCACTAAGCCACCTAGGCGCCCCTGAAGGAGTTTTTTAAAAGCCACAGAAGGGGCGCTTGGGTGGCTCAGTGGGTTAAAGCCTCTGCCGTCGGCTCAGGTCATGATCCCAGGGTTCTGGGATTAAGCCCCGCATCGGGCTCTCTGCTGAGCGGGGAGCCTGCTTCCTCCTCTCTCTCTGCCTGCCTCTCTGCCTATACTTGTGATCTTTGTCAAATAAATAAATAAAATCTTTTTTTTTTTTAAAGATTTTATTTATTCATTTGACAGACAGAGATCACAAGTAAGCAGAGAGGCAGGCAGAGAGAGAGGAGGAAGCAGGCTCCCCGCAGAGCAGAGAGCCGGATGTGGGGCTTGATCCCAGGACTCTGGGATCATGACCCGAGCCGAAGGCAGAGACTTAACCCACTGAGCCACCCAGGCGCCCCAATAAATAAAATCTTTAAAAAAAAGGCCACAGAAGTAGGATGTTCACTCTGACCTCCCCCACCTTACCTTCTTCCCTGAAACAGGTCATAAAACTCCCCTGTGCACCATACCCTCTCTGTAACAGGAGGAAAAGCAGGACATTCTTGTTATCACGGATAGAGAATCTAGGGCCAAGAAGGCTGTGTAAACAAGCATTATTAAACTAACCCTTATCTTCCTAGTTACTTCTTCACCATTTACTCTCCCTAGTCCAAACCCTCTTGTCTTGTCATTCCTCACAAATTTGTATTTCCCTAAAAGGTATAAAAACTTACTGCTCTGGTCCCTTCTTCAGGTCTTCATTCTCTTCGAAGGCTCCCATGTACAAATAAATTTTTTGGAAAACATATGTGCTTTTCTCCTGTTAATGTCTTTGTCAGTTTCATCTTCTAACCAAGCCAGGGACCCTGTAAGGGTCGAGGGAAACTTTTTCCTCCCCTACAATACCATCACCTTTGTAATCTCCCAGACTCTCCCCTTTGTCACCTCTGCTAAGGCACCCTTAATTGATTTCTCCTTCACTTGGGGTTTTGCAGGTGGGAAGACAGTGTGGGGTGGGTGCGGGGCTGTTTTAAGTGAAATCTCCAGGGCAGGCAGAACCGCGAAGGGAGCTGCTGAGATACTCAGCTACCTAATCCAATTCTCCTTGTTCACTCAGCAGCCTCCCCCTCCCTCTGCATAACAATGGAAGGAAAGAGGAAGTGGGAAAAAAATAAGGTAGTGTAATTGAGTTAGAAGAGGTAATTACCAGGACCCAGAAGCTGAGGGGAAGTACCTCCCAGAAAGAAGGGCTAAAGACAAGCCTAGGAGGTGGACGAATGGAGAAATTAGTAAACGAACATATTTTGGTTCAGGGAAGCAAAAAAATAAAACTGCAGTGCTGATTTGGCCAGGCACTGGAGAAACCTGAGGTAGGCAGCAAGGACTGAGCTACAGTGGATTCAAAAGAGGAGGAGAGAAAGCTCTGAGCCAGGCGGGGATTTTGCCGCAGCTGCTGTGCCCTGATACTGAGTATCGGTGCCGCAAGGGAGGGATGAGTCAGTCCCAGCAGATTCAAGTTTAGGATTAAAGAGCCAGTAGGAAGGTACTCAGCAAACACCCTATGAGAGGGCTAGTGAGCATTCTCAAGTGGGATCCCAGCCCCACACAGGACACCAAGGAGGTCCTGGACCTGCTGGGGGGGCTCGTTTGCGTGGGGACTGAGGGTAAAGTGCTGTTTTAAACTACTTTCCCTTTCCATTTTGTTTCATGTTCATTCCCCACTTTGTTTCATTTCATTGAGTTGTCTAAAGCCAGGGTTGGCTTGGAGCGCAAGGCAAAGGGGTGGGTGCCAGATGTGAGAGTCACCTCTTGCTACAGGAGGCAGGGAAGGGCGTTTTGAAACGAGAATTCTTGGTTATGGGTGTGGCTATAAATACATCCTGCACCTTGATGCCTCCTGGAAGAGAGCTAGGAGCTTTGTCGGGAGTAGGCCGGACATGGGTGGGGTTCTTTGAGGAGGGTAAGGTCCACCACCCCATCCTGACATTCGAGGCTTCTGAAAGGATGGCAGGATCAGGTTGCATCACTCAGCCCAAGTCTGTATAAAAACAGAAAATTACCTAGAGCTCATACTGGCCCGCTGTACAAGCTGGCAGTTCACGGTGGCCCAAGCAGTCCCTGGAACAGCATGTTAGAGACAGAGCCCCATTTTGGGGAGGAAGTTTGTGATAGAGTGACTTTGATTTGATGGTTTTGTGGAAAGATATATACATCATGAAATTTGCCATCCTAACTTTTTTTTCCCCTAAAGATTTTATTTTTAAATAGTCTTGACACCCAGTGTAGGGTTGGGGCTCAGACTCACAACTGGAGATCAAATGTCATGTGGTCTATGAACTGAGCCAGCCAGGCTCCCATTAACCATTTAAAAATACATAAATGCAATGACACTAATTAAAACCACAATGTTGTCCAACTAGCCCTATTTCCAAAAATTTTTCATCACTCTAAACACAATGTCTGTACTCCTTTGTGTGCTTATTTTTGTGGTTATTGTTTAAATAACTTTTTCTCTAGAATATGTTGGTCTCGGCTGGTAGGTGGCCTCAGGTCAAGTTACACAGAGTCAACAGATTTCCTCACCTGAGTTTCTTTTGTTACAGGATTGCTGTGAGGTCTTTTCTATGTAAACAGCATTGTTACTTTCCTTCTACATATGCACACTTATTTTAACAAAGTAGAAATTATATCAAACTGCCCAAAATTTAGTGCTTTTACTTGCTTGCAATTCTGTGAGTCGTCAAGTTGGGTAGGAATTAGCTGAGCTTCCTCCTCCTCCTCCTCTTCCACTTCCTCCTCCTCCTCCTCCTTCTTCTTCTTCTTTAAGAGTTTATTCGACAGAGAGAGAGTGAGCACAAGTAGGGGGCAGCAGGCAGAGGGAGGTGGAGAAGCAGGCTCCCCACTGAGCAGGGAGCCAGAGATCATGACCTAAGAAGCCTAAGGCAGATGCTTAACCACTGAGCCACTCAGGCGCCCCTGGGCCTTTCTTCTTAGTGTTAACTGGGGTCATTTATGCCATTGCAGTCTTCTGGTGGTTCCCCTGGGGCTGGCTATAATATGCCCATATGTTGGGAGCTGGCTATGGACTTGGGTGGTATATTTCCAGCATGATACCTGGGCAGTAGTGTTCCAAAAGCAGTAAGAGAGAAAGGTTAAGACCCCTCTGTGTAAATGGTTTTCAAGCTGCAATCTGACTCGTCATTTGCTAATGTCCCATTTCCAAAAAAGTCACATGGTCAAACCCAGAGTCTATGTGGAGGGGACTTCATAAAATCTGGATACATCCATTGTGGTTCCTTGGGGCCATAATTGTAACAACGTACCACATCTACATTTTACATTTTGCTTTCCCCCTTAACAGTGTATCTATTTTCCAAGTTGTTATAATTATCATGATTACATTTGTAATGACTATACAATAGTCAATCAGAGGACTATGCCAAAATGTGTCTAATCATTATTTTTTTGTGTGGTTTGTTTTAATTTTCACTGTTATAAATAAATCATTAAGCTCTCCCTCCTCCAAGGTTGCAGACTCCTCCTTCTGCCCCTCTTGGTGCCACTTGTGAGCTCCTTCAGTGCAGACCTGATACCTCCTTTGTGAACCAGGCTCTGAGGAGACTCTGGCACTCTTTATGGCCAACCACAGGTCCAAGGAAGGAGGCAAGGCTGAGAAGGATCATACTAATTTGAAGGTGGTGGGAAGGATGGTTCTGGGCGCAGTGTAGGATTAAGAGGTATACACCTCTTACTAAACTCATGAAAGCTTATTGTGAACCGCAGCGTTTGTCAATGAGGCAGATTAGATTCTGATTTGATGGGCAGCCAATCAATGAAACAGACACACCGGCTCATTTGGAAATGGGGGATGAAGACACAATAGATTTGTTCCAGCAGCAGATGGGAGGGTGTGTACTACCAAGGGAACCTGAGGGGCCCTGGCTGGCTCAGTCAGTAGAGCACATGACTCTTGATCGCAGGTTTGTGAGTTTGAGCCCCAACCCTATGTTGGGTGTAGAGATTAGTTAAAAATTAAATCTTAAAAAAAAAAAAAAAAAAAAGGGTGGGGGGAACCTGCTACTTTACAGCAGAACTCTGTTCCTCCAGACTAAGAAGACATTCTCAATAAGAAAACCAAAATTTGGCTCCATCACATCCTGATTAATACAGTATAGTTTTTTTCTATTCTCACATTTCCCCCTTTCCCATTCCTTTATTGTATATAAAGTAATTGTGTATGTGCACAAGCACATTACTTTTTTTTTTAAAGATTTTATTTATTTATTTGACAGAGAGAGAGAGAGAGATCACAAGTAGGCAGGTGGGGGACGGAGGGAGGGAGAAGTAGGCTCCCTGCTGAGCAGAGAGCCCGATAGCAGGGCTTGATCCAATGACCCTGAGATCATGACATGAGCCCAAGGCAGAGGCTTAACCCGCTGAGCCACCCAGGCACCCCGAGCATCTAATTTTTTAATCTCGGGGTCATGAGTTTGAGCCCCACAGTGGTGGTAGACGTTACTTAAAAAAAAAAAAACAGCTTAGGGGCGCCTGGGTGGCTCAGTGGGTTAAAGCCTCTGCCTTTGGCTCAGGTCATGGTCCTGGGGTCCTGGGATCGAGCCCCGCATCGGGCTGTCTGCTCAGCGGGGAGTCTGCTTCCCTTCCTCTCTCTCTGCCTGCCTCTCTGCCTACTTGTGATCTCGCTCTCTGTCAAATAAATAAATAAAATCTTTAAAAAAAAATTAAAAATTAAAAATTAAAAAAATTAAAAAACAGCTTAAACAGGGATGCCTGGGTGGCTCAGGCAATCATCCCAGGGTCCTGAGATGCAGCCCTGCATCAGGCTGTCTGCTCAGCGGGGAATCTGCTTCACCCTCTCCCTCTGCCTGGTGCTCCCCCTGCTTGGGCACTCTCTCTCTCTCAAATAAATAAAACAGGCACCTGGGTGGCTCAGTGGGTTAAAGCTTCTGCCTTCAGGGCAGGTCACGATCTCCGGGTCCTGGGATGGAGCCCCACATTGGGCTCTCTGCTCCGTGGGGAGCCTGCTTCCTCCTCTCTCTCTCTGCCTACTTGTGATCTCTGTCTGTCAAATAAATAAAATCTTTTTAAAAAAATAAATAAAACACACAAAAAAAACAACATTTAAGAAAAATAGCCTAAACAAACAAAAGGAAACTCCTTTAAATTTTATTTTTTAATTTACTTTTATTTTTTATTATTATTTTTAAAAAGATTTTGTTTATTTATTTGAGAGAGATGGAGAAAGCACAGATATAGAAGGAGAAGCAGACTCCCCACTGAGCAGAGAGCTCAACATGGGACTCAATCCGAGGACCCGAAGATCATGATCTGATCTGAAATCAAGAGTCAGAGGCCACCCAGGCACCCCCCCCCACCACCTTTTTTTACAGTAAGGTCTACACCCAACATGAGTCTTGAATTCTTGACCCCAGATCAAGAGTTGCATGCTTTACTGACTGAGTCAGCCAAGCACTCCTATAGTCTTTTATCTTGACCACTTCAATCTTTTGCACTTTAGCTTTTGAGCTGTAATTGCTATTTTCTGTTGCACTGAGGTATGTGTGTGTGGGGGGAGAGATATTAAGTGGCACATACATACACAAACATGGGTAGGATCACACTCTTGACATATACATGTTTCCTGTTATGGAAAAAAAAAAAGGGAATCAAATACCTGGAATCATAAAGGGCCAAATATGAGGAAACCAAATATTTTTAATTAGGGAACTTAGGTCAGTATTTCTTTGAGTAGTGGCTGTATCTTGGCTCTGAAGAGGGATAAAAGCTTCCTTGGCAGGGGCCCATCTGTGTATGTGTGGTTCTGACCTTGTGCTCTGTGCTCTGCTTGGTTGGGCACACTCTTGGGCACTGACCAGGAGGTGGGGCAACATTCGGCAAGAAGAGCCCCGGTCTTGGGCTCTTGTGTCCATTTCTTTTCTTTCTTTTTCTTTCCTCTTCTCTTCTTTCCTTTCCTTTCCTTTCCTTTCCTTTCCTTTCCTTTCCTTTCCTTTCCTTTTTTCTTTCCTTCTCTTCTCTTCCCTTTCCTTCCTTCCTTCCTTCCTTCCTCTCTCTCTTTCTCCCTTCCTCCCTCCTTCCCTTCCCATCTCTTTCTTTCCTTTCTTTTTCCTTCCTTCCTTCCTTTCCTTCCTTCCATCTTTCTTTCTTTCTTTTAGAATTTTATTTATTTGACAGAAAGAGAGAGAGCACAAGCAGGGGGAGCACCAAGGAGAGGGAGAAGCAGACTCCCTGATGAGCCAGGAGCCAATGTGGGACTCCATCATGACCTGAGCCATGACCTGTGATCATGGGTCACGACCTGAGCCTAAGGCAGATGCTTAACTGACTGAGCCACTCAGGTACCCCCTGTAATTCTCCCCCTCTCTGTTTCTCCTTCCTTTTTTCTTTTCTTTTTTTTTTTTTTAGGTTTTATTTATTTATTTTAGAGAGAATGAACAAGCAGGGGGAGGAGCAGAGGGAGAGGGACAAGCAGACTACTTGCTGAGTGTGGAGCTCAGCATGGCGGGGGGCTCTATCCGATGACCCTGAGATCTCCACCTGAGCTAGAATCAAGAGTTGGACACTTACCTGACTGAGCCATATAGGCACCCCCATTTCTACTTTCTAAGTCAATCAGTAAGGGCAGGATCAGTGTCCCTGACCCGTAGTATGTCTGTTTGCCCTATGAGAAAATGTTTCACTCATTCATTTGTTAATGTATTTATGCATCTGTTTATCCAATAATTTGCCTATTCATTTGAGCATGTATTTATTTGTTATTGCCTTCATTCATTCATTCAGCACACATTTATTAAGGTCAAGGTTTATGCCAGAAGGATCAATGATAACTAATTAGAGACCTAAGTGGGTACCCAGGGGAAGGTCCTAGACCTGTAGTTGGTGGTGGTGTGTAACTTGAGATCCTGGCAATGTACTGATCAACTCTTCTTGGTCCATTAACTTTGAACAAGTAAACTCTTGTTTTGCCACTCCAAAACCAAAATGTGCTGACTGAACCTTCTTTACTGGGAAAATGGTATTACATTTCTCTTTATGATAGGAAAAGTTAGAACAACAGTATGTGACCTACAGCTCTGGACACTGATTCTGCACTATATCAGCTGTGAAAAAAAACAGATGTCCCTGCATTCTTTTTTTTTTTTTTAAGATTTTTATTTATTCATGGACAGAGAGAGATCACAAGTAGGCAGAGAAGCAGGCAGAAAGAGAGAAGGGTAGGGGGGAAGCCCGATGCGGGACTTGATCCCAGGACTCTGAGATCATGACCTGAGCTGAAGGCAGAGGCTTAACCCACTGAGCCACCCAGGCTTCCCCCTGCATTCTTTTTTGGCAAGTGTATGTACTTTTGTGCTTTTAAAGGATGAGGGGCATTTTTTTTTTTAAAGCAAAATTCAGACTCCCTGTCCTTTAGGAGTTTATAATCCAACTGGAAAGTCCAGCCAGAGTTATAGATCATAGAACTAAGGAATGTTTTCTATTGAAGGCTGGCATCCAGTCCGAAATTCCCTATCAAGGTGGAACTCTCCCTACAAAGTTCACTACAAATAGTCTTTTTGGCTTTGTACCAACACTTCTCTAGGGAAGAACCTACTATTAATTTGCTTTTATTTTATTTTTCTTTATAATTATTATTATTAATGTGTTTTTTTTTAAAGATTTTATTTGTTTATTTGACAAAGATCACAAGTAGGCAGAGAGGCAGCAGAGAGAGAGGAGGAAGCAGGCTCCCCGCGGAGCAGAGAGCCCGATGTGGGGCTCGATCCCAGGACCCCGGGATCATGACCTGAGCTGAAGGCAGAGGCTTCAACCCACTGAGCCACCCAAGTGCCCAATTAATGTGTTTTTAAATTAGAAAAGTAATATGTGCTTAATGTAACCCATTGAAACAATATGGCAGAGTACAAAAGTAAGAAGCTAAACTTCACCTGAAATCTCCCATCTTCCCACCATCTGATAAGGACTGTTCCAGGGTGCTGAGGATGGCTATTTCCTATATGTGTACTAACACATGTATAAGTATTTTTAGCCCATTCTTTCAATTGTAATCTATTTTTTACATTAGATAACATCTTAAAAAATTAGATAACATCTAAAATTCAGTAAAATTCAGTAAAAGCTGTATTAATTTGCATTCCTTTCTTCAATTATGAGAGTACTTTTTCCCCATGCAGTTTCCAGGATATTAATAACTTTTTATTTTATTTATTTATTTTAAAAAGATTTAATTTATTTATTTTAGGGAGAGAGCGGGTGCATGTACACCCACAAGCAGGGGAGAGGGGAAGTGGAGCAGAGGGAGGGAGACAAGCAGACTCTGTGCTGAACAGAGACCCGGATGCTGGGCTCCATCCCAGGACCCTGAGATCATGACCTGAGCTGAAATCAAGAGTTGGATGCTTAACTGACTGAGCCACCCAGGCGCCCTGGATATTAGTGACTTTTTAAAAAAAGCATTTGCCAGGGCTCCTGGGTGGCTCAGTGGGGTGATCCTCTGCCTTCTGCTCAGGTCATGATCTCAGAGTCCTGGGATGGAGCCCTGAGACGGGCTCTCTGCTCAGCCAGGAGCCTGCTTCCCCCTCTCTATCTCTGACTGCTGCTCTGCCTACTTGTGATCTCTGTCAAATAAATAAATAGAAATCTTTTAAAAACACAAATTGTTTTTAAAAAATAATAAATGTGTGTACATATAAAATATGTGTGTGTGTGTGTATAAAGTAGGCTCCATGCCCAGCATGGAGCCCAACACAGGGTTTGAACGCAAGACCCTAAGATCAAGACCTGAACTGAGATCAAGAGTTGGACACCTAGCTGAGCCACCCAGGTGTCTCTGTAATGTATATATATTTTAATAAGCTTAATTTAACATAGAAGACAAATACTACATGATCTTACCTATATATGGAATCTGTGAGTGGAGTGCATAGTTAACAGAGATAAGAGTGGTGAAGAACACTTGGCTGGTTCAGTTGGTAGAGCCAGCAACTCTTGATCTCAGGGTTGTGGGTTCCAGCCCCAGGTTGTAGTTTCAGCTAGGGTCATGATTTCAGGGTCTTGAGATCCAGCCCTGCATCAGACTGCACACTCAGGGGTAGAGTCTGCTTGAGTTTCTCCCTCTGCCTCTGCCCCTCCCACTGGTTTGTGCTCTCTCTCTAAAATAAATAAATCTTTAAAAAAACATAAATAAAATCTTTTAAAAATTAAAAAAAATTTATCTACTTTTAGAAATGTTTTATTTATTTATTTGACTGAGAGAGAGAGCACAAGCAAGGGGAGGGGCAGGCAGAGGAAGAGGGAGAAGCAGGCTCCCTGCTGAGTATTAAAGGATGAGGTCATGATCCCATGACCCTGGGATTATGACCTGAGCTGAAGGCAGACACTTAAATGACTGGGACACCCAGACGCCCTTAAATTTTTTTTTTTTTTTTAAGAGTGGTGATTACTAGGGGCTGAGAGTGGGAGAAATGGGGTGATGTTGGTCAAAGGGTACAAATTTTCAGCTATAAGATAAGTTCTGGAGACCTAATGTATACCACAGTGAGCAGAGTTCATAATAATGTATTGTATACTTGAAATTTGCTAGATCTCAACGGTTTTCACCACTACCAAAAAAAGGGTAATTAGATGATGTGATGAATATGTATATTTTCTTCTTCCTAGCAGACTGTTTTTTGAGGCAGCTTATTCCCTCATTGGATGGTTCTGCTAATTTTTAAAGTTACTCCTTGGTTTTGTTTTGTTTTTTAAAAGATTTTATTTATTTGTCAGAGAGAGAGAGAGAACATAAGCAGGCAGAGGCAGAGAGAGAAGCAGGCTCCTCACTGAGCAAGGAGCCTGATCCGGGACTCAATCCCAGGACCCTGAGATCATGACCTGAGCCGAAGGCAGCTGCTTAACCCACTGAGCCAACCTAGGCGTCCTTCCTCCTTATTTTATTTATTTATTTTTTTAAAGATTTTATTTATTTGACAGACAGAGATCACAAGTAGGCAGAGAGGCAGGCAGAGAGAGAGGAGGAAGCAGGCTCCCCGCTGAGCAGAGAGCCCGACGTGGGGCTCGATCCCAGGACCCTGGAATCATGACCCGAGCCGAAGGCAGAGGCTTTAACCCACTGAGCCACCCAGGAGCCCCCCTCCTCCTTACTTTGAAGTACATGTCTTTCTGTGTATTTTTTAGGCAATGGTTCTAATTTTGTCCCTTGAGACTATACAGGGGTTAAAATGTAAAGTGTTTAACGTGAGTTACAAAAACTTACATTAGCTTTGCCCGACTTTCCAAATCATGGAACGCAAAAGAAATTATAATACGTGCACAGAACACAGGTAAGTAGATGGAACTTTTTATAATCCAAGGTGATGGTGGTAGGGAGGGAATCAGGTTGCTCCAGGTCCTGCTTCTGCCAAGTGGAGGACTGACAGGATCAATAAATAGCTGGGGTCATATGAAACTCCCCTGGGGAACATCATCCGAGAGACTTTTCACAAGTGGGTCTCCCCTCCCTCATCTGTGCCTTTCTCACTTCATTTGAGCTTCCAGGCCTTGCTTTTCTTTCCCAGACCTTAAATATACCAAACATATTCTCTACAAGGGGCTCTTCATCTGCTGTTCCCTCTGCCTGGAGGGCTTTAGCTGCAGAAGTTCCCGCAGCTGGCTCTTCTTTCGTCTTTTTTTTTTTTTTTTTTTTAAGTAAGCTTTATATCCACAATGGGTCTTGAACTTACAACCCCCAAATCAGGAGCTTCATACCCAACTGACTGAGACAACCAGGCACCCCTGCTCCTCAGTCTTTATTTTTTTATTTAAAAAATTAAAAAAAAAAAAAGATTTATTTATTTATTTGACAGACAGAGATCACAAGTAGGCTGAGAGGCAGGCAGAGAAAGGAGAGGGGGGAAGCAGGCTCCCTGCAGAACAGAGAGCCCGATAAGATTCGGGGCTTGATCCTAGGACCCTGGGATCATGACCTGAGCCAAAGGCAGAGGCTTTAACCTACTGAGCCACCCAGGTGCCCCCTCCTCAGTCTTTAGATCCCTAAACTACTATAGGTAAAGGAGCACCCCTCTTCTGCCCCAAGTCATGCTATTCTCTTGGTAACACTTATCAGCTTTAGAAATTTCCAGATGAGGGGCACCTGGGAGGCTCAGTTGTTAAGTGTCTGACTTTAGCTCGGGTCGTGATCTCAGGGTCCTGGGATTGAGCCCCACATAGGGCTCCCTGATCAGCAAGAAGCCTGCTTCTCCCTCTCCAACTTCCCCAGCTTGTGTTTCCTCTTTCACTGTGTCTCTCTCTCTGTCAAATAAATAAATAAATTATACACACACACACACACACACACACACACACATATATATATATAAAATAAATTTCCAGATGATTTGTGTGTTCATTGTCTCTTTCCCTACCACTAGAAGGGAAGCTCTGAAAGTCTTGTCTCTTTTGTTAGCTTCTGTCCATAGAATCTTATTCAGTGCTCCACACCGGCCCTCAGTAGCTATTTGCTGTGTGAATGAGTGAATGTGCTTCCTAGCAGTTACGACTTCTGCTGTCTACCCTATTACTTTTTTTGGCCATCCTGGCCACAGAGATACCACGGGACCTTATCATCCCCTTTGCAGAATCCAGATATACTGTGTAAGCAGTATTCTCGGAACCCATCCAGTTTAGTAACCCTATCAAAAACGGAAATGAAGTTAGCTTGGCAGGAAATGAGGTCAGTTTGGCAACCGATGGTGAAACATGTGAACAATGTGGGAGCTTATGGTCCGAGTTAACTGTGTCAGATATGTCCCATGGCAGAGTAATAGGTAGATCAAATGGACCATGAGCTATGTAGGGCAATTGGGGCTCAGAGAAGAAAGATCCCTGTAAACCGGTGATTTCTTTCTATGTAATTTGGTCAGGCAAATATGTAGAGGAGCAAGGCTGACTCCTCCCAACCTGGGATAAGGATTTCTCAGGGCATCTGCAGGCTATGGGATTGGCCAAAATCAATAAGCACCGTTTATTAAGCCTCCCATAACTTGTGCTAGGCGTCTGTTATCTCTACTTCTCCTAATATCCCTGCTATATAGGAAATGTTATCCATTTCAGAGAGAATGACTCAGAAACATAAATGACTAAAGGACCTGCTCAAGGTCACAGGGTGTGTGATATGGCAGGGCCCTCTACTCCAGTTTGGATTCCCCTCTTTTTTTTTTTTTGTACTATGCTAAGTGAGAAAAACAGTGCAAATCTAGGGCTCTAGCAAATTCTTTTGCAAGCAAACATTGATTTGAATCTATCTAGTGGGGTACACAATGCTTAATCAATTCTGAAATATTATATTTAAGTCTTCAGAATTACTCTTGTTAACATTACAGAAATAGATGAATCCATGTAAGAAGAAAAAAATGTACCAAAATATCTGGTGGTTATCAGCATACTCAAATTTCCATGTGTCACAGTCCATCAAGAACTAATAGGCAGGGGTGACTGGGTGGCTCAGTGGGTTAAAGCCTCTGCCTTCGGCTCAGGTCATGATCCCAGGAGCCTGGGATCCAGTCCTGCATCAGGCTCTCTGCTCAGCGGGGAGCCTGCTTCCTCCTCTCTCTCTCTCTCTCTCTCTCTGCCTGCCTCTCTGCCTGCTTGTGATCGCTGTCTGTAAAATAAATAAATAAAATCTTAAAACAACAACAACAACAACAACAACAACAAAAGAACTAATAAGCATAGGGTGCCTGGGTGGCTCAATGGGTTAAGCCTCTGTCTTCAGCTCAGGTCATGGTCTCAGGGTCCTGGGGTTGAGCCCCGCATTGGGCTCTCTGTTCAGCAGAGAGCCTGCTTCCCCCCCTCTCTCTGCCTGCCTCTCTGCCTACTTCTGATCTCTCTCTCTGTCAAATAAATAAATAAAATCTTAAAAAAAAAAAAAGAACTAATAGGCATAAAAGCTAACCAATAGAATAAACCTGGAAATGAAAATAATGATGCTGTTAATGTATATAAAAGGTACAGTTGAGCTCACTAACCTCCTGTTTAATCCATATCTTTACTGAGTTTGTGGAAACAATGATGCAATTATGACAAGGAAGAACAGAGGCCAGTGAAAATTAGATTTCCATGTGGAGGACATTTAATTGTTTAATTGCCTGCTCGCATCTTCCCATTTCTTCCGGATAATCAAAGGCACTGGCTGCCTCTCCCCACCACCCCCAAGCCCCCCATTCTGCACCAGGATATTTGAATTGGCACGAAGAGAAAGAGTGAAGTTCTTGGGTGGGGTAATTGGGAGATGTGGTCTGGAAACTGCTAACAGCTATTCTTGAATTCACTTGTAGGAACTTGTCTGTGGGAGAGTGAAGTTGACATGCAGAGAGATGTACAGACAAGAGAGAGAAGAGGAAGAGAGAGAGCCAGTGTGAGTTGCACTTGCCTGTGAGGCTCTTCCTGTGGTTGTCTAAGCTAGTTTAGTTGGGTTTCTTTCACAGGCAGCCAAGAGTGGGCAAGCGTTGGAGTCAACTGGGGAGTAGTAAGTAAATAAAGCACCAGGACTGGAGTCAGGACAAAGGGGCCTGAAACCTAGCCATTTTCTTTTCTTTATTTATTTCCATTCTGTAATCAGTTCTTTTGCCTCTTTCCTGACTCTTGGATACTAAATGTTTATTTCCTCTGATTATAAACTTACCCATAGATTCTTACTCCATACTGTGCAGGGTTACAAATGGATTACATTCAGATGCTGATGCAAGTGGTGGCCCCCCTCCCATCCCCCATAATGCTAGGACCAGGTCCCCCACATGCTGGTTCTGCTCACCAAAGTTCTTTGCAGGTACAGCTGGGGCCCAAAGGATGCCGTGAGCAGTTTTCTCTCTAAGACCCACTCCCATGCTTGGCCTGTTCCTGCTGGTCATTGTTTAAGTCCAAAGGAGCCTTGTTCAGAGGTCGTTTGTAAACCACAAGTGTGGATTTACTCTTGATGTTTAGGTAATCATTCTCCCCTTTGAACTAGGCTCAAGAGTAAGATCTCCCCACTGCAAAAAGCACCTTAGCAGAAACTCCCTCTTTCCAATTTGTGCTGCCCTGCAACCCAGCTGAAGGGAGCAAAGTTCAGTCTGTGGGAGCCTCACCTTGGCTATACTTCCTTAATTGTGTTTGAGTAGTTCTTTCCGATGACCTAGTCCCCTGTACTCAGGGACTCCTCAGCCTCCTAGTCTGTTGAGCCTCCTAGTCTGATCCCCCAGCCCTCACCTGTGCACCTCGATGTACCTTTAGCTTTCCAGGTGACCCTGAAGTAGTCTAAAGCTCACTGAACCAGATGGTAGTGGCTAAGTCATTCCTGTGCCTTGGAGCTAGGATCTGGAGTTTCTGGCTTGGTGATCAGCAGGGAAGAGTCCTTCCTGAGCAAGTAAGTAGCTTTGACTTTCACCCAGAAGCAGAATAACTTTTTTTTTTTTTTAAAGATTTTATTTATTTATTTGACAGAGATCACAAGTAGGCAGAGAAGCAGGCAGAGAGAGGAGGAAGCTGGCTCCCTGCTGAGCCTAGAACCCCATGTGGGGCTCGATCCCAGGACCCTGAGATCATGACCTGAGCCGAAGGCAGAGGCTTTAACCCACTGAGCCGCCCAGGTGCCCCAAGAAGCAGAATAACTTTAATGGAAGAAGGAGAACTCCACACTAGATAACTTCTAGGAAAACTTAAAGTGAAGAAAGAAAGATACATAGAATTTCAATACCGTTCAGTCTGTATCTCGACAAGGTTAAAAAATCAGTTATACAAATAAAAGGAGCTGAAAAGATTTATATTAAAATGTTGATGGGGCATCTGGATGGCTCAGTCCTTAAGCTTCTGCCTTTGGCTCAGGTCATGATCCCAGGGTCCTGGAATCAAGTCCTACATTGAGCTCCTTGCTTAGCTGGGAGCCTGCTCCTCCCTCTGCCTCTGCCCGCTGCTCCCCCTGCTTGTGATCTCTCTCTCTGACAAATACGTAAATAAGATCTTAAAAAAATTTTTTAAAAAGTCTTAAAAAGAGATTTGACGAGTTTTCTCTTAATGATGGGATTACAGGGGCACCTGGCTGGCCCAGTCCATAGAGCATGGGGCTCTTGATCTCGGAATTTTGAGTTTGAGCCCCACGTTGGGGATAGAGTTTACTTCAAAAAATTTAAAAATAATTTTTTTTTAAATGATGGGATGACAGTCGTTCTTTTTACATTCTTTTGTACTATCCTGCCAGTCAGTATCACCTTTCCCTTTTTGAAATTGTGTTTTAAATCACAAAAATAATGTAGGCTCACTGTTATGTTTTCAAATCACACAGAACAATACATATGAGAAGCAGAAGTGCCACTTTACCCAAGGATCAGTTCCAGTGCCCTCCCACATTTATAGCCACTGATAAGAGTTTATTGTATTTATTATATGTGTATGCATGTATGCATACATATGTTCAAATAAGGATATGTATATTTAAATATATGATCAGGTTTTTTTTCTTAATATTGATGTGGGAAACAAAGGCAAAAGAAAAATTAAATTTCCTTTTTACCTATAGCTCACTGATGGGTCCTTGAAACAGGCAGAGTGACATTCCTCTAGAAACCCCAGCTGCCTCGATGTTAACACTTTGCTGGGGGCAAAAGGCAATCTTAGCCCAACCCTCAGGATCCTGTAAGTCTACTTTAATGTATAAAAATTCCTTTGGAAACTTCCTTTATCTCTACCCCTCAACATATATGTTGGCAATTATCCTTAAGTGTATAACCCACCGATATACATCTGAATATTCTCATGACTGAGTTTTTACTAAACAGTAATAAATGACCTTTTCCTAACAATAGCTAGCCCCATCATGGTCCAAAATACCTTGGAGGCTTGTGCTATCCCGAACGCCTTCCCAACTTGAAAGTATACGCTTGGTCACACCTCATGACCCCAGTGCAGCTCTTTCTGCACACAGGTCCTGTCCCCATGCTTTAATAAAACCACCTTTTTTGCACTGAAGATGTCTCAAGAATTCTTTCTTGGCTGTGGGCTCTAAATCCCAGCAACACCCCAAAACTACATCAATCCTGTGCATGTATTGAGGAGACTTTTCAGTGCCAGTTCTCTCATTCTTCTAAAGTGCTGTTTAGGTGTTCCTGGGGGGCTCAGTCGACCAAATGTCCAATGTTTGGTTTGGGCTGAGGTCATGATCTCAGGGTTGTGAGACTGACCAATAGGCTTGGTGCTCAGTGGGGCATCTGCTTGAGATTCTTCTCTCTCCCCCCGTTCTGACCCTCCCCCATCAAATAAATAAATCTTTAAAAAATAGGGCACCTTGGTGGCTCATTTGGTTAAGTGTCTGCCTTCAGCTCAGGTCATGATCCCAGGGTCCTGGGATGGAGTCCCGTCTGGCTCTCTGCTCAGCAGGAAGTCTGTTTCCGCCCTCCTCTCCCTCTCCCTCTCCCCTGGACCCCCCGCTCATGAGGTCTCTCTCTCTCTCTCTCACTCTCTCTCTCTCAGGCATGCACTTCTTCTCTCTCTCTCAAATAAATAAATAAAGTATTTTAAAATACATTGATAAAAATTATTCAATATTTTGTAGCATGAATGTATTATATTTGACTAAATGTTCTCATTAATGGATACTTAGATCATTTCAAATCTTTTGCAATTACAAACTAAACTGCATTCAAGATTCTTGCATGCATTTCCCCGTATACATGTGTATTTTTTTTTTCAAGTTTATTTGTTTATTTTTAAGTAATCTCTATGCCCATTGTGGGCCTGGAACTCACAACTCCAAGATCAAGAGTCAATGCTCTTCTGACTGAGCCAGCCAGTCACCCCTGATATTTAAATTCTTTTTTTTTTTTTAAGATTTTATTTATTTATTTGACAGACAGAGATCACAGGTAGGCAGAGATGCAGGCAGAGAGAGAGGGAGAAGCAGGCTCCCTGCTGAGCAGAGAACCCAATGTGGGGCTTAATCCCAGGACCCTGAGATCATGACCTGAGCCAAAGGCAGAGGCTTTAACCCACTGAGCCACCCAGGTGCCCCATGATATTTAAATTCTTGATGATTCTCTCTCCCCACCTCTGTATTACGTTGTTTTAATTCACATTTTTGTGATTTCTAGTAAGGATGAGTAACTTTTTATATCCGTATTGGATGTTTATATCTCTTCTATAAATTATATCTTTTTTTATGATTTGTCACTGTCTCTTCTTTATTATATATCCTGTGTATTAGTGATTTGGATGATTATATGCACTTCCTTTTTTTTGTTTTTCTTTTTAGAGAGAGTGTGTTTGAGCCAGGACGGGAGGGGAGGGCAGGAGGGGAGGACACTGTGTTTGTGGCAGGCTCTTATACCCAGCTCAGAGCTGACCCAGCTGGATCTCATGACCCTGAGATCATGACCTGTGCTGAAATCAAGAGTCCAATCATGAAATCGAGAGTCTAACGCTTAACTGACTGAGCTACCCAGGTGTCCCAATTGTACTCACCTCAAATATATTTTTTTAATTTATCACTTGTCATATAATACTGTTTTTTGTATCGTGTGAGTATTTATTTCCATAGAAGTTTTTGAATTTATGCAATATAAACTCACATTTTTCCTTCATGGTTTCTTGGTTTCATTTCATGCTTAGGAAAAGTTTCCATTAATAAACTGAGTTTATGGTAATATTTTCATATTTTCCTCTAATAGTTTTATGGGCTTTTTTATATTACAATTTTTTTAATATTGTAATAATGAGATGAAGAGTTTCATTTTTTAAATTTTATTTTAAATATTTTATTTAATTATTTGACAGAGAGAGAGCACAAGCAGAGGGAACCATAGGCAGTGGGAGAGGGTGAAGCAGGCTCTCTGCTGAGCAATGATTTTGACCCCAGGGCTTGATATCAGGACCTTGGAATCATGACCTGAGTAGAAGGCAGATGCTTAACTGACTGAGCCACCCAGGTGTCCCTTATATTACAATTTTAAGTCTGTCTAGAATTTTTATCTGTATAAGGTGTGAGGTAGAATATAACTTAATTTCTAAATATCAAGTTGCCCAATTCCTTACATTGCACCTTTATCATAAACTGAATATATTTTTATATAAATGCGAAGTCTGTTGTTGGATTTTCTATTCATTTTATTTATCTGTTTGTATCCCTGCAATGATACCATATTGTGTCAATTACTATTGCCTTTTACTATGACTTGCTTTCTGGTATGGCAACTCTCCTCATTACTAATCATTTATTTTTTTATTTTTTATTTTTTTGTTTCTCTTTTTATTTTTTTAGTTTTATTATTTTTTAAAATTTATTTATTTGACAGAGAGAGAGAGACAGCAAGAGAGGGAATACAAGCAGGAGGAGTGGGAGAGGGAGAAGCAGGCTTCCTGCTGAGCAGGGAGCCTGATGCGGGGCTCCATCCCAGGATGCTGGACTCATGACCTGAGCTGAATGCAGATGCCTAATGATTGAGCCACCCAGACGCCACTTGTTTTTATTTTTTATTATTTTTTCCTTCATTACTGATCATTTTTGAAAATGTCCTTTGGTGAGGGATGTCTGACTGGCTCAGTTGGTAGAGTACACAACTCTTGATCTTGAGGTTGCGAGTTTGAGCCCACGTTGGACACAGACTTTATTAAAAAAAAAAAGAATAAATAAAATGTTCTTTGCTGTGCTTATGCATATTTACTTCAAACATCTTGAGAATTAGTAAGCTTGAGGATTACTATATGACACTCCAGTAGATGAAAAAAAAAAAGCATTTGATGAAATTGACATCTGCAATATGGAATATTATGTACTTGTTAACAAAAAAGAGAGTTATTTGTACTGGAATGGAAAGATCTCCAACACAAATGGATATCACAATAGAATAATGCATATCTTGTGAATCACTTGAAGTAAAAAAAGAAAACATCTATACACATACACTTGTGTATGAAAATATATATGTATATGAGTTTAAAAACAGATCTGGAGGGATACAGACATGTCATGGTTTTTGTTTCTGGAGAAGGGAATAGGAGTGTAGGGGTGTAGTGGATACTGTGGGGTGTTATCCACATGTTTTTTTTTTGTTTTGTTTTGTTTTTTTTAGGACAAGGCACTTTGGACAGTTGTCAGGAACGTGGCCTGACTACAGTGAACGCAGAGTGCCTTTAGAAGCATTACCCTCAGCTGCCTGTAGGTGCTTTGACAAGTTTAAGTCCTTTCCTGGGGACAAAATGCATCCAATGACTGGTTATTTTGCGGTAGAAACACATGTTCCTTTGACCCAATTTGGGACAGTTCAGAAGGATAATTTTAGCTTCAGAGTTCCCTAAGATATTGCCTATTATTGCTTTTCTCATCC
Source organism: Lontra canadensis (assembly GCF_010015895.1). Classification (NCBI taxonomy): domain Eukaryota; kingdom Metazoa; phylum Chordata; class Mammalia; order Carnivora; family Mustelidae; genus Lontra; species Lontra canadensis. The sequence continues at coordinate 9,641,457 of NW_022631032.1, read as the reverse complement.
CTTCCAGACATTGTTTCTGAGCATACTTCTCGTAAACCACCTGCACACGAATTTGTCTCAGTCTGTTCCCTGGGGAACCTGGCCTATAACAAATCATTGTAGGTGGAGGAGCACCTGGGTGGCTCAGTCAGTTAAGCATCTGCCTTCGGCTCCGCTCATGATCCCAGTGTCCCAGAATCCAGCCAGATGTTGGGCTCCCTGCTCAGTGGGAAACCCACTTCTCTCCTCCTCTGCTTGCTATCTCTCTCTCTCAAATACAGAAATAAAATCTTTAAAAAAAAAAAAAAAAGGAAAAAAATTATTGTAGGTGGAGAATAGGTGGGAGGGTCTTTCAGATTTTACTCTCTGATAAAAACTTTGCTTGTTTATTTTTAAGATTTTAAAAAATTATTTTATTATTTTTTTAAGATTATATTTATTTATTTGAGAGAGAAAGAGAGCCAGCACAAGCAGTGGGGGAAGGGCAGAGGGAGAGGGAGAAGCAGTCTCCCCACTGATCAGGGAGCCTGATGCAGGGCTGAATCTCAGGACCCTGAGATCATGACCTGAGCCGAATGAAGGCAGATGCTTAACCGACTGAGCTACCCAGGCACCCCTAAGATTTGTTTTAAAGTAATTTCTTGGGGCACACTGGGTGGCTTAGTCTGTTAAGCCTCTGCCTTCAGCTCAGGTCATGATCTCAGGGTCCTGGGATCGAGCCCCATATCAGGCTCTCTGCTTAGCAGGGAGCCTGCTTACCCCTCTCTGCCTGCTTCTCTGCCTACTTGTGATCTCTCTCTCTCTATGTCAAATAAATAAATAAAATCTTTAAAAAAAAATAAAGTAATCTCTTCACCTAACATGGGGCTCAAACTCACAACCTTGAGACCAAGAGTAGTATGCTCCACAGACTGAACCAGCCATGTGCCCCTTGAGTAAATTACTTATAAGAATGCACTGTATACAATTTTGAATTTGTGTTTAAGTACTACTATTGAATAGGGGGCACCTGGCTGGGTCAGTCAGAGAGCATGCAATTCTTGATCTCTAGTTTGTGAGTTCCAGCCCCATATTGTATGTAGAGATTATTTAAATAAATAAAACTTTTTTAAAAAATGATATATTAAAAAGGTCTTAAGAAAAAAATAAAAAATAAATATTCCCATTGAACAGGAAATATAATAATGTTGTACTAATTTTTTTAAGTTTCTATGCTTAATGTGGGGCTAGAACTCACAACCTAAGATTAACAGTTGCATATTCTACCAACTGAGCCAGATAGGCACCCCCTTATGTTGAGCTAACTTAAAAAAAAAACTCTGGTGCCTTGTACACCTTTCCTCCCATCCAGTAGTCTCACTACCGTATCAAGAGTCATTTCATTTCTATACACTTCCCTGAGTGGGAATCACATACAGTCACGTTTTTGCCCGGCCTGATGTGGTGCAAAGAACCACAAAGTTATGCAAAGACTTCTCATCAAGGTGGATTTTTCACTGTTCTGTAAAGATGATAAAAACAAAACAAAACAAAACAAAAACAAAGTACAGTTGAACCAGAATAGGTGTTCAGAGAACCATGATAGTCATTGTCACAAAAATGAGTTAGTTGCATCCCCCAAAAAAGGAAATTCCTGAAGGAAGCTTGTTGAACATCACAAAGCCTCTGAGCCAAAGCACCAGAAGTGAAACCCAGGGTTCTGGGCTCCAGATGCCCAGTGCAGCATTCTTTAAAAATAAAATTTTCATTTTCTAAAGGCTGACTTTATTTTTTTTTTTTTAAGATTTTATTTATTTATTTGAGAGAGAGACAGTGAGAGAGAGCATGAGCAAGGAGAAGGTCAGAGAGGGAAGCAGACTCCCCGGGGAGCTGGGAGCCTGATGCGGGACTCGATCCCGGGACTCCAGGATCATTACCTGAGCCGAAGGCAGCCGTCCAACCAACTGAGCCACCCAGGCATCCCTAAAGGCTGACTTTATTTTCTGCTTAGTATCATCCCCTAGATGGGTACAGCAGACCTCTATTCTGTAGCTAGGGCAGAGGAATTCTTATCCTTGGAGGGGAAGGGAATAAGGAAATTTGTTCAAAGGACCTGCTAGTCTGTGGTCACCCTGAGGAAATAACTGTGTCCTCAGCAGCTCAGGAGTCCCTTCCTGCCCCACTTTTCTCCAGAGTTCTGTTTTCAAGTTTCTCTGGGGACTGATCTCCAGAAGCTGGGGGAAACACTGTCCCACCTTATTTTCACACATCCATGAAACTCCCCATTCAGGAGTTGGTATCTTAGCTTGGCCAGTGAACACTTAACCACAAGTGGGGTGGCTGGATACTTCCCTTAAATATGAGGAAGTTCAAAATTGAGGAGTCTGTGTTTGTTGGTCTAGGACAACTGTGCTTTGTTCCGCCCCAGACAAACCTCATGCAACCTGAAATGCAAAAAATAACAAGTGTTGATGAGGAAGTGAAGAAATTGGAAGCTTTGTGTGTTGTTGGTGGAAATGTAAAATATTACAGGTGCTGTGGAAAACTGTATGGCAGTTACCATATGACCCAGCAATCCCACTTTCAGGGATATATTCCCCCAAATTGAAAGCAGGGTCTCAAAGCGATATTTTCACATTTATGTTTATAGCAGCATTATTTAAAATCGCTAAAATGTAGGGGTGCCTGGGTGGCTCAGTCGGTTAAGTGTCTGCCTTTGGCTCAGGTCATGATCCCAGGGTCCTGGGATCAGACTGCATTGTGCTCCCTGCTCAGTGGAGAGTCTGCTTCTCCCTCTCCCTTTGCCTCTGCCTC
>NW_022631032.1:9529592-9638285 GCF_010015895.1 Lontra canadensis | reverse complement strand
AGAAATTCTGTTACATTGCTACAACATGGGTGAACTTTCAGAAATTAACCATAATTTCTGAAAGTTCACCCATGTTGTAGCAATGTAACAGAATTTCTAACTGTGAAATTAGTGACAAAAAGACAAATACACGGGGTGCCTGGGTGGCTCAGTGGGTTAAAACCTCTGCCTTCGGCTCAGGTCATGATCCCAGGGTCCTGGAATCGAGCCCCACATCGGGTTCTCTGCTCAGCAGGGAACCTGCTTCCTCCTCTCTCTCTGCCTGCCTCTCTGCCTACTTGTCATCTTTGTCTGTCAAATAAATAAATAAAATCTTAAAAAAAAAACCAAAACAAAAAGACAAATACAGTATGACCCCTCCCATTTAAAAAAATGTTTATTTTTTTTTGGAATCTTGACACCCAACATGGGGCTCAAACTCACAACCCTGAGATCAAAAGTTGCATGATCCTCTTACTGAGCCAGCTGGGTGCCCTGTATGATCCCACTTACATGAGGTATTAAAAGAGTAAAATTCATAGAAACAGAAAGTTGAATGGTGGTTAGTTACCAGAGGGAAGGGAAAATGGGGAGTTGTTTCATGGGTACAGAGTTTCAGTTTTGTAAGATGAAAAAGTTCTGGATCGGTAGCACAACAATGTAAATATACTTCACACTCTTGAAATGTACACTTAAACATGGATAGGGTGGTAGATTTTATGTTACATGTTTTTTACAATTAAAAAGTATAAAATATAACATTTCAACTATACAAAATAATTAAAATATTTAAAGACTTTTTATTTTTATTTTTTAAAAGATTTTATTCATTCATTTGACAGAGAGATCATGAGTAGGCAAAGAGGCAGGCAGGTGGGGGGTGGGGAAGCAGGCTTCCTGCTGAGCAGAGAGCCCAATGCAGGACTCATTCCCAGGACACTGAGATCATGACCTGAGCCAAAGGCAGAGGCCCAACCTACTGAACCACCCCGGCACCCCTTTAAAGACTTTTAAAAAATATTTTATTTATTTATTCATGAGAGACAAAGTGAGAGAGAGAGTGGGAGAGGCAGAGGGAGAAGCCGACTCCCCGCCAAGCAGGGAGCCTGATCCTGGACTCAAACCCAGGACCCCGGGATCACAACCTGAACTGAAGGTAGAAGCTTAAACGACTGAGCCATCCAGGTGCCCCAGAATAAATTAAATACTTAAAACACTAAGTGAACAGGTCAGATGACAAGTTAGAGGAACTTAATAAAATAGAAGATAGATTGTAGAAATTATTCAGAGTATAATACAAAGAGATGTTAGGAAATGGGAATGATGCAATGAGAAGGTCTAACATATAGACAACTGGTTTCTAGAAGAAAAGAATGGAAAACATGAAAAAGAGAATTATTCAAAGATAAAGCACCTGAGAAATTTCCCAGAATTGATGAAAAATATGAATGCTTCGATTCAGAAATCAGAATGAATCCAGGATAAAAACAAGTAAAAAATATATATAATAAATTCACCCTACCTTCTTTTTAGGGAAACTATAGGAGATCAAAGATATACTATAGTTAAAAAAAAAAAGGCTATAGTAAAACTATCTAGGAGAGCCTGGGAGGCTCAGTCAGTTGACATCCAACTCTTGATTTTGGCTCAGGTTGTGATCTCAGGGTTGTGGGTTGCACTGTGTGCTGGGCATGGACCCTGCTTGGGATTCTCTCTCTACCTCTCCCTCTGCTATTCCCCCTCTCTGCTCTCTAACACTCTCTCTTTCTCTCTCTCTCTCTCTTAAAAAAAAAAAAAAAAAAAGAGTATCTGTGTATCCAGAGAGCAACCCAGATGAACAACCAATGACTGAAGGCGGTAGGTGAAATGGATAAATAAATATTGTACATCAGTACATGAACTACTCAGAGCTAGAAAGAAATGAGGGCTCAAGTCATGAAAAGACATGGAGGAAACTTAAATGCATGTTACTAAGTGAAAGAAGCCAATCTCGAAAAGGCAACATACTGTGTGATTCCAAATAGTAAATGACATTCTGGAAAAATGCAAAAAAAATTCTGCAAAACTATGGAGATACTAAAAAGATCAGTAATTGGAAGGGGTTACTGAGGAGAGAAGGATGAAAAAGGTGGCACACAGGATTTTTAGGAGAGTGAGAGTGAAACTATTCTGTATGATCCTATAATGGCAGATACATAGCATTATACATTTGTCCAAATCCATATAATGTACAAAACCAAGAGTGAATCCTGGTGAAATCTGAGTGATAATGATGTTAATATAGATTCATTGATTCTAACAAATGTACCAGTCTGGTATGGGATGTTTGATAGAGTCTGTGTTTAGGTGTCAGGGGGGTCTTTTAGTGTTCCCAGACCCAATGTGGAGGGGTTCCCCACGCAAAACACCAGGCAATACTTGGATACCAGCAGAGTGCCCAAAAATCTAACTCAACTCTGACACAATTTACCCAGAGATAGCATGAGATTCCACAGGTAAGGGATCAGTCCTACAAGATTGCCCCCACCTACCACTTGGACACGAGTCGAGAGCCCCAGGCTATCACCTGTGCTTCTAACCTACTGGCTACAGACTGGATATTCCAACAACCTCCTCCTTAGGTTGGGTTAACTTGCTAAAGCGGCTCACAGAACTCAGGGAAATGCTCACTTATGTTTTCCAATTTGTTAAAGGATATGATAAAGAAAAAGATATGATAAAGAAAAAGCTATGATAAAGATTATGAGTCAACAGTCAGATGAAGAGATACATAGGGCAAGTTCCCCAAAAAAAGGAGTTTCTGTCCTTGTGGAGCGTGGGGACTGGCCTGGTGGCATGTGGAAACATGATTCCCCGAGTGTGGAAGTGCTCTGAAAAAAAAAAGAAAGAGAGAAAGAAAGAAAAAGCTGTCTTCTTGGGTTTTTATGAAGGTTTCTTTTTTTTTTTTTTTTAACATTTTATTTACTTATTTGGTGCAGAGAGACAGAGACAGAGATCACAAGTAGTCAGACAGGCAGAGAGAGAGGGGAAGCAGGCTCCCCACTGAGCAGAGAGCCCGATGTGGGGCTTGATCCCAGGACCCCGAGATCATGGCCTGGGCCGAAGGCAGAGGCTTAACCCACTGAGCCACTCAGGCGCCCCTTATGAAGGTTTCATTACATAATCATGATTGGCTAAGTCATTGGCCATTGGCTGATTCTGCCTTTAGCCCCTCTCTCTCCCTGAAGGTCAAGGATGGGACTGAAAGTTCCAACCATTTAATCCCAAGGTTTGTCCATCTAGCAATCAGACCCTACCCTTGGGTGGAGTCCAAAAGTCACCTTCAGTAATAAGATACCCATTTCACTTTTATGGCTCTGAAGCATTTTCAAGAACTGTGGAGGAAGACCAAATACGTCTGAGAAATATAGGACTAAATACACATTTCTTATAATCATTGTATCATAGGAGGTAGATAGGAATTTTCTGTACTTTCCACTCAATTCTGCTATGAATCTAAGACTACTCTAAAAAGTGAAGTCTATTAAAAAAAAAAAAAATCAACCCAAAGGCAGTGGGGGAAACCTACCCAAACATCCAGAGAGAAAAAACAAACAGCTAACAAAAGAACAATAATTACCGGACAGCAAACATCTAAAAACAAAATAGCACTTTAAAAAAATTTATTTTATTTACTTATTTTGTTTTTTCTTTTTTTCTTTTTAGGAGTTTATTTATTTATTTGACAGAGAAAGATACAGCGAGAGAGGGAACACAATCGGGGGAGTGGGAGAGAGAGAAGTAGGCTTTCCAGTGAATGGGGAAGCCCAACTCGGGCCTTGATTCCAGGACACTGGCTGGGATCATGACCCGAGCCAAAGGCAGATGCTCAACCACCCAGGTGCCCCTGTCTTGGTTAATCTTATACTTCCTGATATTTATTGGTTGAAATTCTGTAGGCCCCTTCTCATTCCAATTTCTTTTTGCTTATGAGTAGAGAAAGGCAGGCTAAGATTTCAAAAAGTTTTACTTACAGCCTGGACCCTTCTCAGGAACTCTGGATTACTATCTGAATATTACCACTGGAACGTCTAAATGAGCATTTCAAACTTATATGTCTCCAAATCAAGCTCTTGATTTAGTTCTTCCAATTTACTAGTCTTGCAGTCTTTCCTATTGCAGAAAATGACAATACCATCGTTTCGGACGCAAAAGCCAAAAACTTGGAAGTATCCTTCATTTTTCAATTAGCAATAATCGTGCCTCAGATAAACCTCATTGGCTACAATACTGCCTCTGCGCAAAGCTCATCCTTCATTTTTGAAAAATTTTCATTTAAGTAAACCCTATGGCCAATGTGGGGCTCAAACTCACGACCCTGAGATCAAGAATCACATGTGCCACTGACTGAGCCAGCCAGGTGCCCCATGCATCCTTCCTGTTTTCCATACGTCATGTCCTGTTCACCAGGGATATGTCCATGTCTAACCTTTCAAAATATATCTACAATCTAACCGCTTCTCATTACTTCCACACTGGTCCAAGTCTCCATTATCTTTCACTTGGGTCACTGCAGTAGGCTCTTTAACAATCACATGTGGTAGGCGCGCAATAAGTAGTTACTGAATTTGTACATGGAGCAGTGGCCAGGTATGGGTTCTCATTGGCTCTTTGGTGATTCGTGGTTAAAATATGGCAACATATTTTGGAGAGAGAGTGGGAAGAAGTAATATTTGGGCAGCAAGGACCTTGGGCTCCTGGAGACAATGGGGGAAGTTGAAACAAACATGACAAATGCAGGAGAGAGGAGTTAGTGGAATCTGAGCTTTGAGTGGAAATCAGCAAAGGCACTCCCAGGCACTGAGTGCCCGGTCCCTGCTGTTGTGATTGCCCATTCTTTCCCCATATAGAGATTGGGTGGATACCCTGTTTCCCTCTGCTGACCAGTCCACCCTGGGATCCTGTGACGTGATCTTCAAGAAGTCCAGGCAGATGAATGACCTTTGCTGAACATCAGGTAAATAGAACAGTTTTCCTTCTGAACTTTGGGGGTGGTGCATCCTGTGGTGGGAGGGAACGGAGCAGATGGGACAAGCTCCTGGAACTGGGGCTGGAGGAGAAAGGTAAGGAAAGCACGGAGGTGTGGCCTGGCTTGGGATCCTTCCTCCTCCTTCTCCTGTGCTATTCCATTCTCCTTCAAAGTTTCCCAATAGGAGATCCTGCAGCTGCTTCCAAAAGCTTAGGTCTTCTGCTTGCTTTGAGAGTCCTTCCTTCCAGAAGCTCATTCATTGTTCTTTGCCCTCTTTTCAGTCATTCTTTCAGTGAACACCTAAAGCCTGTTTCCCTCGGTCACCAGGGGCTCTTTTCCAGACTGGCTCAGGGAGTATGGTTTGGGGAAAGTGCCTGGCTGGATCTCCTACATGTTGAGTTCAATTTCCTCCTTTGGGTGTGTTTCAGCTTCCAGCTGGGATTTTTGCCACAGCAATTATAACAACCACAATCTGCATGGAGGTTCTTAAAGCTATATAAGCAGACAAAAACCTGAAAGGAATTCTTTTTTTTTTTTTTTTTTTTAAGATTTTATTTATTTATTTGACAGACAGAGATCACAAGTAGGCAGAGAGGCAGGCAGAGAGAGAGGAAGAGAAGCAGGCTCCCTGCTGGGCAGAGAGCCTGATGTGGGGCTCCATCCCAGGACTCTGGGATCATGACCTGAGCCGAAGGCAGAGGCTTTAACGCACTGAGCCACCCAGGCGCCCAGAAAGGAATTCTTAAGAAAAGACAAGCAGTTATCAGAATTTCCACTCCCATCAGACCCAGAAACTCTGTACTTCCCTGCCGGTAACTGCTTGGTGAGAAGTATTTAACCAGCTTGACTGCTCTCGATAACCACACTGAAATCAGATATCCTGAGGGAAAGGGAAGTTTCCCTCATCCCTATCTTGCTCTTCTTCCACCCTTCCCCATCCAGCCAGTAACACTGTTATTCACCTAGCTGTTTGAGAGAAAAAAACGAGAAGTTTGCCTTTATTGTTCCCTATCCCTCACCCTTCATCTTTTCTATCAATAAGTCCTGTTGCCTCTACAACATATGCCCAGAATCTACCTTGTCTCCACCACTTACTGACAATCGTCTTCATCTTGGGCAAGTGCAGTGCCTGCTAACTGGTTTCCCTGCTCACTCTTGTCCTGATACAGGCTACCATCCTCGCAGCAGCCCTAGCCACCTTTCAAGGACAAGCCAAATCCCCTTTCACATCACTCCAAATGCTCCCACTGAACTTTTGAAATTTTGATTCTCTTCTAACTTCTCTGGTTCCTCCTTCTCTTCTTCCTTCTCCTCCTCCTCCTCTTCCTCCTCCTCCTCCTTCTTCTTCTCCGGGATTGTGCACTGTGGGGGGAGGGGCAAAGTGAGAGAGAATCTTAAGCTGACTCCCCACTGAGCACAGAGTCCAGCAAAGGGCTGGATCTCATGACCCTGAGATCATGACATGAGGCGAAATCCAGAATCAGATGCTTAACTGCCTGAGCCACCCAGGTGTCCCCGATTCATTTCTAACTTCTTACCATGGTAACTGTGGGTCCAGCCTCTCTCTCCCATCATGCATCTACTGCTCTCTCCCTCAGCCACATGGCCTAGTCCGTTCCTTCAGTGTGTCAAGCTTGCTCCTGTCTCAGTGCCACAGGATTTGTTTTTGGCAATGCTTAAAATGCTCCATGAAGATTTCCTCATGCCTGGCTCCTTAGTATTTAGGCCTCAGTTCTATACTGTTGCTCCATAATGAAAACTTTTCAAAACTCAGTGGCTTCAAAACAGCAGTCATTTATTTTGTTTATATATCTGTAATTTGGGCAGGGCTTGATGGGAAAGATGCATTTTGGCTCCACGCAGCATCAGCTGGGGCAAATTACCCAAGAGTGGGGGTCTGCTTCTGAGGTGGCTCACCCACGTGGCTGGCATGTTGGTGTTGGCAGTGGTCCACGACTAAGGCAGGGTGGAGGCATGGGGGCCTTGGTTGTTCATGCAGATTGTCTTTCCTGACCTCAGAAGTCACAAAGCATCACTTCTGTTGTACTTTACTAGTTCAGCAAGTCAAAAGCCCTGTCCAAGTTCAAGTGGAGTGAACATGGACTCTACCATTTGAGGAGGGAGTGTCAGGGTTCATACAGAAATAGAAAGATTGCTCTTCTGGATAATTCTGGGTAATGCTATCTGCCACAGCTACGTCCTTAGTGTCACTCTTACTGACCACCCTATATAAATTAGCTCTTCCTCCCCACCCCAAATAGCCATTATTTATCATTTTAGCCTCTGGTCCCTTCATAGTTCCTACCATTATCTTAAATTATCTTGAATGGGGCATTTGGGTGGCTTAGTCTGTTAGGCGTCCAACTCTCGGTTTTGGCTCAGGTCATGAGGTGGGGCTCTGCACTCAGCAGGGAGTCTGCTTGAGGATTCTCTCCCTCTGTCTCTCCCTCACTCCCACTTGTGCAAGCATGTGCGCTGGCTCTCTCTTTTTCTCAAATAAATATTCCAAAAAGGAAAAAAAAAAAGATGTCTATTTATTTATTTGCTCACTTTCAGCCTTACACAAGAATATCCATCCTCTGAGAATAAGAGCCTTGCACGAAGAGAGGCAGACAGGAGGCTGACGTTCTAAGCTCTGGCAGTTGCAGTCACAGAGGTGATGGCTATTTAGAGATACATGTTTGGAGACGTCAGTGTTTAGACAGACTGACTATGAGGGATGAGGGGAGAAAGGAGGACATTGGGTTGCTGGTCCCTCTCAGATGGAGAAAGGGCATGGAACTGAGGGTGTCCCTGGCTCAGGGTTCCCTGGCGGAGGCCATGCTGAGAACTATATCCTGGGGTGGTGGTGTTTGTAAGGGGAGACTGGCTAGATGCACACTGAATCCCTTTCCTCTTTTCCCCAAGCTTCCAGCCACATTTCCCAGCCCTCCTGCAGTTAGATGGGGGCCAGGCAAAGCTGTGTCAGAGAAATGCAAGTGGAAGCTGATGTGGACCTCTCTCTGGGGTGGCCAATTGAGTGCCACCCTGTAAGATTCGGCAGCCCCCTTTCCCTTCCCTATAGGCTGTGTGTTAAGGATGACCGCATCACAGAGAGGGCAGGGCCGGGCTCTGAGCGATTATGTGGAGCAGAGACCCACTCCCTCACCACCTTTCTTATTTTATGACACCAAATTTTTGAAGAGACAAGGACAGTTGTACAGTGAGTGTCCTCACGTTCAGGATTGATCTCAATGTTTCTTCTTCTTCTTCTTCTTTTTTAAGATTTTATTTATTTATTTGACAGACAGAGATCACAAGCAGACAGAGAGGGGGAGAAGCAGGCTCCCCGCTGAGCAGAGAGCCTGATGCGGGGCTCGATCCGAGGACCCTGGGATCATGACCTGAGCCAAAGGCAGAGGCTTTAACCCATTGAGCCACCCAGGTGCCCCGATGACCTTGGCAGTCTTAAAGAGCACCAGTCCCTTTTATACCATGCTCTTTTTTTTTTTTTTTTTTTAAGATTTTATTTATTTATTTGGCAAAGAGAGAACTCAAGTAGGGGGAGTGGTAGGCAGAGGGAGAGGGAGGAGCAGGCTTGTGCTAGAGAGGAGCATCCTGTTGCAGGGCTTGATCCCAGGACGTGGTGTCATGACCTGAGTGGAGGGCAGACTCTTAATGACCGAGCCACTCAGGTGTCCCTGTCTCTTTTTCTTAAAGATTCATTTATCTATTAGAGGGAGGGAGAGAGAGAGAGAGAAGAGCGGTGGGAGGGGCTGATGGAGAGGGAGAGAGAGAAAATCTCAAGCAGACTTCACACAGAGTTCGGATCCCCTGACACGGGGCTAGATCTCATGACCCTGAAATCATGACCTGAGCGGAAACCAAGAGTCAGATGCTTAACTGAGTGCACAAACCAGCTGCCCCAACTTGATCTCAAAGTTTTGCTGTTGTTAGTTACATCAGTGGTTCTCAACTGACAATGATTTTGCTCCCTACATGATATCTGGCAATGCCTGGAGACATTTTTATTGTCACAACTGTGGGAGCATTACCAGTGTCTAGTAGGTAGAGACCGGTGCTGCTGCTGACTACCGTGCAATGCATACCACTGTCTTCTACTGCAAAGAATGATCGGATCCAAAATGACATTGGTTCCACCTATGTTCCCCTTTGTCCACTAGGTAAAAGCAGCTCTATTTCCTTCTGCAGATCAGGGTCAATTGTCTTTTCCAGTATGGTGACTCTTTCTTTCACTGGCAGGATGCTTGTGAGGAGCTATAGCTTGCCATTCAAAGGGAACTTGTCTGCCCCCTTGGGTGCCAGAACCTCCCACCTTGCAGAGTTCAGAATTGCAGGCACAGGAAGCACAAACTGGGTCACGGGAGAGATGGTTAATGGGCCACTACTGCTTCCATGCTTTGGTTCCCAAACCCAGGAGGATGTTCTGTTCCACTGCAGCTTACCTTTTCTGGCTTAGCTGTCCGATGGTCTCTTGGCTGCCTACACTCCAGTCTCACTTTGCTGCTCTCCTGCCCTGTCTCCTCTGTCTCCGACTTGGATTAGTTTTGTCTCCTCAGACTGCCTTTAAGCTCCTGCCACCAGGTCTCTGGCTTTCCCCCTCCCACCTCTGGGAGGCTTCACGAATTCCTCAGGCGCTCAGGAAGTTACGACCAGCACCTGTATAAGACGTGAGTTCTAGTGCTATGGAAGGGCTGCACAGACCTTTGTCCGGCTAAAATGTCCTGAGGCTGTACGTTTACAAAGAACAGGGCAGACTTTTGGAGGAGGAACGCTTAGTGCTGAGTTAATCTATCTAATTCTTGTTATATCAATGCTTTGGTTGGAATGGCGTATTTTATAGAATATACTGTGAGCCCCGCCAGGGCTGGTTGGGGTTTTTTTTTTTTGGTGTCATTGTTGTTTCTTTTGAATGGGTAATTATTCACAGTGTTCAAAGTTCAAAAGGCACAAAACAGTATTCAATGAAATGTTTCCCTCCTACCTCTATTTTCCAGCTGCCCAAATTCCCCTTTCTAAGCACAACAAATGTTTTCAGTTTTTCCAGATGCCATAACACACACATTTATATTTGTTTAGCCACGTGGTAATATACTATACAATTGTTCAGAACCTGGTGTGTATGGTTTTTGAAAATCTAACAGTGTATCTTATAGCTTATTTCCTCATTCTCTTTTTACTTTTACTTTGTTGTGTGTGTGTGTGTGTGCGGGGGTGTTTGTGAATGTAGTAATTTATTTAACTAATCAACTAATTGATGGGTGTTCAGTTTTTTTTTTTTCTAAATGTCTGAGATTACAAACTGTTACGTGAATAATTGTGTACATTCTAGGTGTAGGAGTCTATCTGTAAGATAATAGCTGGGTCAAAAAGCATTTACATCTGTCATGTGAATTTTTTTTTTTGGACTGTATTCCCTATGCTGTACTTTTCATCGCTATAACTTATTTATTTTATAACTAGAAGTTTCTATTTCTTAACACCCTTTATCTGTTTCATCCATACCCCCACCCACCTCCCGTTCGGCAACAACCAATTGCTTCTCTGTATTTAAGAGTCTGTTTTCTGTTTTGTTTGTTTGTTTTTTAGATTCCACATATAAGTGAAATCATGTGGTATTTGTCTTTTTCTGTCTGAATTATTTCACTTAGCACGATATCTTCCTTCCAAATCACCTTCCTTAGAGACTGTACAGATTAGCCTTCTGCTCTCAGTGTCCATTTCTCCAGAGGTTTACCCACACAAGGTGTTAGCAAACATTTTTAATCTTTGCCAGTATGAAAGGACAAAGTTAATATCTCAGTGTTTTCTTTTTAAAAAGATTTTATTTATTTATTTGAGAGAGAATGAGCATGAGAGAGAGAAAGAGAGCATACAAGTGGGGTGGGGGGGTGTGGACGGAGAGGGAGAAGCAGACTCCCCACTCTGCAGGAAGCCCAATGCAAGACTGTAGCCTGATATGAGATTTGATCCCAGAACTCTGGAATCATGACCTAGGTGGAAGGCAGATGCTTAAAGCCTGAGCCACGCAGGCATCCTCTCAATGTTGTTTTGTGTTAATATTAGCCATATGAAGTTGCTGGATTTTTATGTAAAAATAATTGTTGAATATCAGCAATTTTTGTGGTTTCTTTCACTGTGAGATGGAGAATTAATTAATTAATTAATTAATTTTAGAGAGAGAGAGGTGTGTGCACGTGGACATACATACATACACACACTAGGGTGGGAAGAGGCAGAAGGAGAAGGAGAAAGAGAATCTTAGGTAGGCCCCATGCCCAGCATGGAGCCCAACTTGGGCTCTGTCTCATGACCCTGAGATCATGACCTAAGTTGAAATCAAGAGTTGGATGCCCAACCAGCCGAACCACCCAGATGCTCCCTTTTTGGCATTTCTAATCTTATCTCATATCTATTTATTTGTAAAGAGTTTATTTATTTGAGTGAGAATGAGAGAGAGAAAGAATGAGAGAGATCACAAGTAGGCGGGAAGGGTAGAGGGAGAAGCAGACTCTCTGATGAGCCGGGAGTCCCATGTGGGACTCAATCCCAGGACTCCGGGATCATGACCAGAGCTGAAGGTAGACGCTTGACTGACTGAGCCACCCAGGTGCCCCTATCTTATTTTATTTTTTATTGAAGTATAATTAACTTGTGTTTTTAATTTAATGCATCTTGTAGATTTTTCCACATTGGCACATATAGATTTGCCTCACTAACTTCAATGGCTACACAATCTTTCACTGGATAAATGTATCATACTTTATTTAACTATTCCTCTGTTGGTGGACATTTAGGCTGTTTCCATCTTTGACAAGACAGCCCCAACCTTCTTATTCATGAGTCTTTGTGCAAATGTGCAAGTATATCTTTAGGATAAGCTCCTAGGTGCACCTGAGTGGCTCAGTGGATTAAGCCTCTGCCTTCGGCTGAGGTCATGATCTCAGGGTCCTAGGATGGAGCCCTGAATTGGGCTCTCTGCTCAGCAGGGAGCCTGCTTCCCCCTGCCTCTCTGCCTACTTGTGACCTCTCTCTGTCAAATAAATAAATAAAATATTAAAAAAAAAAAAAAGGAGAAGCTCCTAGAAGTAGAATTGCTGGGCCAAAAAATAGGTGCATTTTAAGATTTTGATTGATATTGACTAACTATTCAGATAACAGTTCGAATTAGCTCTTCTGGGAGGAACGGAGTGCAGTCCTCCCCAGTTCTGTCCTGCGACTCATCCAGCATTCTGAAGGACTCACCGCTTTTGGACGTTTGGTCTGATTTGACAATATAGGTCTGAAGGTGTCGCTCATTGACACAATGTTTCTAAAATTACAGTTTATTTTATAGAATGGATGCACCACAGTCTATTTAGTCATCTCCCTATTGTTGGATCTTTATTGAGTTAAACAGAGTTAAGTAGATAATCTTGCAAAGAGCCTTTTGGTGAACAGGTCAGCTCATTTTTTTTTTTTTTAAACTTGAGCTTTTTTTTTTTTTTAAGATTTTATTTATTTATTTGACAGAGAGATCACAAGTAGGGAGAGAGGCAGGCAGAGTGAGAGGGGGGAAGCAGGCTCGCCGCTGAGCAGAGAGCCCGATGTGGGGCTCGATCCCAAGACCCTGGGATCATGACCTGAGCAGAAGGCAGAGGCTTTAATCCACTGAGCCACCCAGACGCCCCTCAGCTCATGTTTTTGTCCAGTAGTTGCCCAATAATATAATAATGGCTGACACTTAGTGCATACTTGCTATGAGCCAGGTCCTGCTCTAAACCCTTTGTGATGTATTTTCTCAAAAAGCCTATGAGTTGGATATCATTATTATTAGTTTAATTTTATAATGTGAAAGCTCAGGCATACAGGTAAAAAATATTTCTGGGGCCCTGGACCTGAAAAGGGATGTCAATCTAGTGGCACCTGTCAATCTAGTGGCACCTGAATAGCTCAGATGATAGAGCATACTCTTGTTCTTGGGGTTGTGAGTTTAAGTCCCACATTGGGCATGTAGAGTTTACTTCAAGAAAAGAAACCCAAACAAACCCAGTCAGTCTAGCTCCAGTCGGTGGTCTCAGATGGAGATATTTGGCTTAAAGTGTAACCACATTTAAAAATGAGATGTTGTCAAATTATTCTCCAGGAAGGTTGTGGCATTCTCCAGTCCCACTAGAGTGAAGGTGAAAAGGCCCTTTTTTCCTCCAAGCAGGGTATCTTTTTCATTCCCATATCCTGGGTGTAGGGGATATGAAAATGAAATACACCCAGCAGAAGGTGCAGCATGAAGCAGGTGGGTGCCCTGGACTGGTGAGCAAAAGGATGGCTGGCTGGCTGGCTGGCTGGCTGAAGGGGGGCAGACAGGTGTGGAGCGAGGGTGCCTGGGTACATCAGAAGAACCAGAGCCTGGAGTGGTCCTGCCTTGAAAACTCATTCACTTAATACAGTGTGAAGCGTTAATTTTTCTGCTCTTACCGCAGCTAGCTGCCTGGCCCTCCTTGCCCCTTCTTTTAGGTCTGAAGTGTCTCCCTCTGAGAAGCCTTCCCTGACCACGCTGTAGGAAGAATCCTCACCTCACTCGACAACTCCTTACTCCTCTTACTCTGCTGTAGTTTCCCCCGTTGCATTTATCCCTCCTGACATCTCCGTACTTCGGTCCTGTTTATTGCCTGTCTTCCCTGCCTCCCCTCGCTGCCCTCACAACAGAATAGAAAGCTCACAAGGGAAGGGTTTTTATCTGTCTGGTTCACTCATTTATCCCCAGTGCCAAGGACATTTCCCAGCATTAGCAGGCGCTCAATCAGTATTTGGTGACTATGGCATTTATTATTCACTGTTCCAGGAAGTGAAGGTGCAGCGGCCAGCGAGGCAGAGGACCTGCCCCCAGTGCCCGGCATGCATCCTGCTGGCAGTAGCATCCGGAGAACTTCTCCCCACCCTGGGCTCAAGGTCCCTGGGCTCTTTCTAAGGAAGTGTGACCGGTAGAGCCCCTCCCCCGGCTCGGCTCCGCCCCCGGCGGCCAGCCCGCCCTGCAGCGCCCCCTGGCGGGCTTCGTTGCCCGGGCGTCCCTGCGGCGTGAGTGCGCCCCTAGTTCGGCGGCGCGCAGGACCTCCCCCCCCTGCCACCCCCAACCCCGGCTGCGGCGCTGGGAACCCCGGGAGCTCCCGGCCCGTTTCCTCCCGACCTTCAGACACTTCTGCTTTTGCCGGGAGCGAGAAGAGGAAGGAGGGCAAAGGGAGGGCGGAGCGCCGGGCGAGGCCGGCGGGGAAGAGGAAGGGAGGTCGGGGTTCGGGCGTCTTCTCCCACGGCGTCATCCGCAAGACGTGGCTTTTCAAGTGCGAGTTCCCCTCAGTTTTGGACGGCCTGGCTTTGCCCCGAGCCCAGCTCAGGTCTCATCTTCCGCCCCTTCTCCGCGCGGGAGGCGAGGGGCGGCTAGGTCAGAAGGCAGTGGTGAGAGACGTGCCAGCGTCCCAGGTACCCGACGTCCCTCGGTCCTGAACTGGGGCTTGGGGGGTCAAAGCAGTTGGGTGTCTCCGTGTTTGGGGTCCAGCTCCACGGTCCACAGGCACCAGGCGCGTCCCGTCGAGCGCCCAGTGGGTGCGCGTCCTGCCCCGCGACCTGTGGCAGCCGGAGGAGAGGTTAGGGCGCCACCTGGCGGCTGCCTTCCGCCGCCCAGACTTGCCTTTGGGGTCACTTGGCGGGGGGATCCTCGTGTTGGGCGTCTCCTTCCAGGCCCGCCCCTAACACAGGATCCCCAGTCCATTTCACTTAGTGGTTGGGGGCCTGGATCACTGGAAATGTGCAGGGTGCGGCGGGATCAGTTTTGAAGAACTGAGGAATGACAAAACAGGATAGTTGTTTTTTTTTTTTCCAGAAAAGTTTTTTGTTTTTGTTTTTTTTTTAAAGACTTTATTTATTTATTTGGCAGACAGAGATCACAAGCAGGCAGAGAGGCAGGCAGAGAGATTGGAGCTGGGATCATGACCTGAGCTGGAGGCACAGGCTTTAACCCACTGAGCTACCCAGGCGCCCACAAAAACAGGATAGTTCTTGATGATGGAACTCTTTTGTTTGCCTTTGTGGATGGTGTAGTGACCCTCCCTCCTCTGTAGTCCGTTCCCCCCACCTCCCCCCACCCCGCACCCCATCTATATTGTTCCTTTTATTCTGGTTTTGAAAGGGCACGTGTGATTATGAAAAGAACGCATTAAAAACAAAGGGGCGCCTGGGTGGCTCAGTTGGTTAAGTGTGGATGTTTGATCTTCGGCTCAGGTCATGATCCCAGAATCCTGGAATCCAGTCCTGCATTGGGCTTCCTGCTCAGCGGGGAGTCTGTTTTCTCCCTCTCCCTCTCCCCCTGCTTATGTTTTCTCTCATAAACAAACAAACAAATAAAATCTTTTTTAAAAAATTTAAAAAGATTTTATTTTTTTGACAGAGACACAGTGAGGGAGGGAACAAAAGCAGGCGAAGTGGGAGAGGGAGAAGCAGACTTCCGGCTGAGCAGGGAGCCCCATGCGGGGGCCTGATTCCAGGACCCTGGGATCATGACCTGAGCTGAAGGCAGGTGCTTAAGGACTGAGCCACCCAGATGCCCCCCAACTTTTTTTTTCCCCTAAGGGGTTTTGCCTGAGGTTTTTCAGTTCTCTTTTTGCATATTGTGATGAATTTTTTTTGTCCTTTTTGTTCTTATAAGGTTCTTGCCCACTCAAAGAATTTTATTTTATTTTATTTTTTTATTTTTTTTTTAATTTATGAGAGAGAGAGAGAGAGCGAGCACAGGCAGACAGAATGGCAGGCAGAGGCAGAGGGAGAAGCAGGCTCCCTGCAGAGCAAGGAGCCCGATGTGGGACTCGATCCCAGGACGCTGGGATCATGACCTGAGCTGAAGGCAGCTGCTTAACCAACTGAGCCACCCAGGCGTCCCAAAGAATTTTATTTTATTGTAGTAGGTTTACCTTGTTTTATTAGTAGTGTCTGTTATCATGCGTGAGCCCCTTTTTCAGTTGATTTGAGTTACAAAGGGCCATATGAGGGACGGGCCAAAGTTTGTGCGGTCTACTCCCCTGATTTAGTTAGGGGTGTCCAGTTTCAGAAGTCCAGGTCCTAATAGTAGCAAAGTTATGCTGTCCGCATTTTCTACCTTACATGGTACATGACTGTAATTGTTTGTTTCCTAATAAACACATGAAAATACCCAGTTCAACAGTTCTACCAATGTCATGCCCTAAAAAACAGGTATTCTCTTTCTGAGAGCTGACAATCTGGGTATGTCATGTAGTTCATTCAGGCAGCCTGTGGGTGGGCAGAATGGGGACAAGTCTGGGTCCAGAAGCTGAGGTTCCCAGTGATTCCTGCTCAGATGAGGCCCCAGGTTATTGTCTTGTGTGGTGGTTTCCAGGGTTTTGGAGTTCATGAACCTGGGAAGTATCCCCTGTAGTTACTGGGGAAACAGGATAGACTTGTTATTGCTTTGGCACATCGGGACATTAGCAAAAGCCAATTCTATGATCAGTTCAGAAAAGGAGGGGGCATTTTAACAGCAGCAATCTCTAAATGGAAGTTTTTCTCATTTCACTGAGGGCTGGTGGGGCAGTAAAGGGCACCATGGGTTCTGCTGGACATCTGGGAGCCGTGGATGGTTCCCTTTCAAGGGACTGGCTGCTACAAGAACCTTGAGGCCTTGGTGACCAAAGAGGGACAGCCACTTGGGAATGTACGTCTGAAAACAGAGACTTCACAGTATCAAGCTCAGCATTTCACCTCTCTGGTCTGTGGCTGGTCACCACCTCTGGACTCTGGGACTTTGGGGGACAGATCTCTGTCATTGCACTTCCCACATTGTTCTGTAGTTTTCACTGTCCACCCAAGAGCTAACTGGTTAAAGATGAGAACCTCCACAGATCTGACTGCTTGGTTGTCCAGCACAGTGTCCAACACTCAGCAAGTGCTTATTAAATGCTTATTGCCAGAATGAATTACACTCGCTTTCACCCTTTTGTCTTTTCAATTAAATAATTAAGGAAGTACTCATTGTAAGCTACTTTAAAATGAGAGGGGAAATGGCTAATTTCATGCTGAGAGAGGAAAAATATTTGCTAGTTTCCTCACAGGCTACTTTATAGCCACTTGATTTCCTTTAGGTTGTGTGTTTTCTGTTGGCCAATCTATACTCCACAAAACAGAGGTCCTGCCTTTCACTGTCCCACAGCCTCACTGCATGTTTGGAGAGGGAGAGGTTATAACAGCATTGCTCAGTGGACCTCTGACCAACAGAATCAGAGTTGTGTTGGTGGGGGGGGAGGTGAGGTCTGAAGGTTGGTTTTTGTTTGTTTTTTTAATCAGTTTACCAGTGATCCTAATGTGTATCAGGGACTGAGAACCGGTAACCTAGAAGCATCTCTTGGTGCTCTAGCAGCTGAGAGTAGGAAGGGATGAAGTAGGTAGACATCGTGCTTGAAGAAGGGCGACTGGGTTTGCAGGACTCGTCCCCGCCTTGTTGTGGTTTTACCTTTTGTAAAGGGGAGGATGATGATGGCTGTCCATAGGATTGTTGTTGGGGTTATCTGAGTTCCTGGCACTGAGTTAGTGCTTGTGATGGTCATTTTATTTATTTATTTAATTTTTTGAGTAGGCTCCATGCCCAATGTGGGCTTCAACTCATGATTCTGAGGATCAAGAGTCACATGCTCAGGGTGCCTGTCTGCCTCAGTCGAAAGAGCATGCAACTCTGGATCTCAGGGTCATGAGTTTGAGCCCCCCACATTGGGAATAGAGATTACTTACAAACAAACAAACAAACACCTTAAAAATAAGTAAATAAAATTTTTTTGAAGAAAAAAGTCACATGCTCTACTACCTGAGTCAGACAGGTGCCCCTGCAATGGTTATTTTTATGTGTCACTGGTCTAGGCTATGATACCCAGTTGTTTGATCAATCACCAGTCTAGATGTTGCTCTCTCATTATTTTTCAGATGTGACTGACATCGAAATTAGTAGACTTTGAGTAAAGCAGATTATGTTCCAATAATGTGAGAGAACCTCTAAAGAGTCGAAGGCTTCAGAGGAAAAGACTGAGGTCCCCTGAAGAGGAAGGAATCCTGCTTCTAGACTGCCTTTGGACTTGAGCCTGGAACACCGACTCCTACTGCATTTTCCAGCCTGTTGGCATGCCTTGCAGGTTTCAGGATTTCAGACTGGCCAGCCCCCATCATCGCATGAGCCAATTCCTTAGTCTCTCTCTCTCCTTCTGCTCTGGAGAACTTTGCCAGGGCTCAATGAATGGTGGCTGCCGCTCTTGTTTTCTAACTCAGCAGTGGCTCGAGCTGGTTTGGGTTAATAAGGCCATGGCTTTACAGGTCAGAGCAATGGGCATTATTGTAAGGAAGTGGTAGCAATGAGCTCCCACTGTAGCATTCCAGAGTGTGAAGTCAGATGCAGCGATAAATGCTTGGTGCAGAAATCCTTGTCTCCTTCATCCGAAATACAGAGACTTCCCTCAGGAGGGGAGTCCTGTGGCATATGGCACAGAGCCCCAGACCCAGGGTCTGGAGGCTTGGCTTTGGCACCTGGCTGTGTCACCAACTTACTGTGTGCCCTTGGGCAAGCCTCCCCTGCTTTCTCTGGTTTTTTGGCTTCCTGAGGGACTTGGGCTGGGCAGTTGTGGAAGGAGCTTTCTGTCTCAGAGCCTCTGAGTCTAGAGTTTCCTCTGGTGCTTCGACTTGCAAAGCAGGTTTCCCCGCCAGTTTGTTTGTTTACCTGCTGGAGTTTGGTTTCTGCTTCCTAAGTGGTTGCAGGTTGGGCCACTTGTATTTATGCTCAATAGAGAGGCCACAGGGCTGAATCGTGGTTGCCCTATCCTGGCTTGAGAGGATGCCTCAGACCTCACGCTGAGCCATCCATGTGCTCCTAGCGGCAAGGAGGCTCCAGAACATGGACTAGCCAGGCCCCTACAAGATCTCTGCTGCTGGGGTTTCCTTCCACGTCTGCTCAAGCACACCGCACCTTCCTTCCCCTGCCAGCGTGCTCTGGAGAGGTCGGAGACCACACACAGAGGACCTAATGCTCTTCTACAAACACACATGTGAAAGAAATATCACAGCTGTGGTCCTCTTCAAGTGATCCCGATTCTGACTAATCACCCTGCTGGATGTCAGGGGCCAGACCTTACTGCCAAGTTGTTTGCTGTCCCCGGCTGCATGGTCCACTTGGTCTGGCATCACTGGTGTTGGAGTGCGGTGCTGGCCAAGCTGGGAGCCCCAGGGGAGCCTGTGGCTATTCCCTCCCATCATCTGTCTCCTCCCCAGAGCATCCTCAGGAACACCCGCTGACACTCAGGTCCACCGGGCCTTTCCTGTCTGTGGGTGAGGGTACCCAGCTCTAACCTTGACTTCAGTCTCCATCTGCAGAATGCAAGACCTCAACTTGCTGCAAAACCACCCGGTCCCCTCCGTGCTGCCTGCCGCAGTTGCCAGGGAAGTGTTCAGAGAGCTCACGTGGCTCTCACCTTGGTCTGCTTTGTACTGCCCCGCCCCCTTGTGGAATTTTGTTGCCTGTGAAGTCATCGGAGGGTGGTGGCTCCTCACTGTCCTGGCTGTGAGGCTCTTCTCCTGTCCAGGGTGTTATCTGCAAGGCTGGCAAAACTGCAGTCCTCGAGGATCAGAGGGACCACACCGTTGTGAGTCTCCCTGCCGCCGGGCTGTGACCTCCCTTGTGTCAGGGTGGCATCTGGTGACGTGGGCACAGATGTAGCCCTGCTTGTGGCCAGAGGCTCTTAGAACCCTCTTGAGGAGGACTTCTGTCTCAGCTCATGGCTGCAGGGGACCCCAACATATATCCCTGATGAGCTAACTTCTCAGAGAGTCCCCACATGTTAGATAGGACACTGCTGGTTGCAGTGATGGAAACTCAAGTTGCTCATTTTTTTTTTTCTTTTTAAAGGAAATTTATTACTTTATATTACTGAAAACTCATGGCAAGTCTTCAAGTATGGCTGGAACCAGGAGCTCAAAAAATGTGGTCAGAACTCAGTCCCTCTTCTATGCTGTTTTCTTTTGTGTTGGCTTCACTCAGGCTGACTGTTTCCACTTGACTGACCCCAAAAGTTTCAGGCTTCTGTCTTCCTTATAGCTATCAGTCTCGGTGCAAAGGGATCTTCTCTTTGTCTTTAGTCCCTGTAAAAGTTCTGAAATTTGGTCTCCCTGGCTTAATTCATTGCCTGCCACTGAAGATGGGGTGAAACAGACCGCCTCTCCCATGAGACTGGAGGTGGCCCCATCTCAGCGACTGGCGTAAGAGTGAGGGAAGATCATTCTCCCAAGAGCAAGGAGGTTCCCTTACAAGAAGGAAGGAGAAGAGATGCAGGTAGAAACAAAGTTTCAGGTGTGTGGCTCACCAGTCACATCCGCATCCCTGCAGGGAGAACACTTGAGGCTCAAGCTGGGCTCCCGGCTGCAGCTAGATGCCCAGGCAGGAGACGTGTGAGGATCCGTCAGGTAAGAGGCCCAGGTAGCAAAGGCTGTGAGGGTTCAGAGGGGAGGGTGAGTGTTTGGATTGCAGCGGTATCATCAAGCAGTGCTTCTCTAATTTTAATATGCATGAGAATCACCTAGGGTCTTGTTAAAACCTAGATTCCGATTCCAAGTCTTAGAGCAGTGGTTCCCAAGGAGGGCTGATTTTGGTCCCCCAGGAGACATTGGGCAGTGTCTGGAGACATTTTTGGTTGTCACAACTGAGGGAGGAAGCCTCTAATGGGTAGTCTAATGGCATCTAAAGGGTAGAGACCACTGTTAAAGAACAAAAATTCAACCGAGTAAGTATGGAGATCTAATTAGCTTTATTAAGTGATTCATGCACTAGGCAGCATTTCTTTCAGCAAGCAGAGGGGAGTTCTGGGGCTTGTGCAACATGGAGACTTTTTATGGAAGGATGGTGGCATAAGAAATTATTAGTGAATGAAAAGAAGGGATTGTTCACAGAAAAGTTAGCTTCCCTTACAGAGAAAGACAGGGGGTGTTTTTTTTTTTTTTTTTTTTAAAGATTTTATTTATTTATTTGATAGAGAGATCACAAGCAGACAGAGAGGCAGGCAGAGAGAGAGGAGGAAGCAGGCTCCCCGCTGAGCAGAGAGCCCGATGCGGGGCTCGATCCCAGGACTCCGAGATCACGACCCGAGCCGAAGGCAGCAGCCCAACCCACTGAGCCACCCAGGCGCCCCGACAGGGGGTGTTTTTAAGATTTTATTTATTTATTTGTCAGAGAGCAAGCACAAGCAGGGAGAGCTGCAGGCAGAGGGAGAAGCAGGCTGCCCATTGAGCAAGCAGCCCAATGCGGGACTCGATCCCACTACTCTGGGATTAAGACCTCATCTGAAGGCAGAGGCTTAACCAACAGAGCCATCCAGGGATACCGACAGAGGGTCTTTTTTTTTTTTTTTTTTAGATTTATTTATTTATTTATTTGACAGAGAGAGCACAAGTAGGCAGAGAGGCAGGCAGAGAGAGAGGAGGAAGCAGGATCCCTGCTGAGCAGAGAGCCCGATGTGGGGCTCGATCCCAGGACCCCGGGATCATGACCTGAGCCGAAGGCAGAGGCTTTAACTCACTGAGCCACACAGGTGCCCCCGACAGAGGGTCTTATGATGTGGATTATCTCATCATCCTTTGGGGATTGGAGAGGGCCTGTGTGACAGATTACCTCATTGATTCTTGTCAGAGAATTCCTGACTGTTGGGACTTAGATTTCTGGGGGAGATTGAAACTACAGTTAGGTTAGGTAGTAAGCCCCGTGTTTGGTGACTTGGCCTCATCCAAGTGATGCCATTTTGGGCCTGTGGTTTTCTTTTTAACACCAGGAATGTTGCTAAACATCTTCCAGCATACAGAATAGCCCTTTGCAGGTCCAAAATGCTAATAGTGCTTTGGTAATCTGGAAAGCATGGAACTAGGGAGGACATTTGAAACAGAGGAAATTTCCAAGCAAAGGAACTGAAGGAGAAAAGTGTCTGATTGAAAGGGGCAAGTTGTAGGCAGCCCAGCAGGAGGTGGAGGGGTGCATGCTGATGGAATCTTAAAACCTCATACATCCCGGGTCTGTAGAAAGTCTAAGCGTTACCTACAACTTTGCTTTTGAGAATATGCTCCAAACTGGGTGATGGGTATTAAGGAGAGCACATGTTGTGCTGGGTGTTATACGCAAATAATGAATTGTTGAACACTACATCAAGAACCAATGATGTACCATATGTCAGCTAACTGAACTGTAAAAAAAAAAAAAAAAAAAAAAAAAAAAAAAAAAAAAAAGGAAAAAAAAAAAAAAAAAAAAAAAAAAAAAAAAAAAAAAAAAAAAAAGGAAAAAGAAAGTATGTTCCAGGGGAGTTGCAACTGTATCACCTGTGCATGTTTTAGAATGCAGAACTCAAGCCCCATCCCAGATCTTCTAAATTAAAATCTCCATTTTAATCAGAGAGGGAGACAGACTATAAGAGACTCTTAACTCTAGGAAACAAACTGAGGGTCGATGGAGGGGAGGTGGGGGGGTAATGGGGTATCTGGGGGATGGGTGAAAGGGGTAACTGGGTGACAGGCATTAAGGAGAGCACGTGATGTAATGAGTGCTGGGTGTTATATGCAACTGATGAATCCCTGAACTCTCCCTCTGAAACTAATAATATACTATATGGTAATTAAATTGAATTTTACTTTATTTTATTTTTTAAAAAGTGATTTTGTGTACTCATTTGACAGAGAGAGAGAGCACGCACAAGCAAGGAGAGTGGTAGGCGGAGGGAGAGGGAGCAGTAGGGAGCCTGACACTGGGCTCCATCCCCAGGCACTGGGATCATGATCTAGCCAAAGGCAGATGCTTAACTGCTTAATCAACTGAGCCATCCAGGTGCCTCTTAAATTAAATTTTAAGTAAAGATATTTAAAAAATCTCCATTTTAACCACATCCAGTTGAGTTGCATGCACAGTAAAGTGGAAACACGGGCCTTAGGATGAGCTGACCAACCAGCTTTTATTTACTGAGCACCTACTGTATGCTTAGATTTGAATTAGATAAAGAGTTGACTTTTGGACTGCACATTTGGTTATAGAAAAGCAAAATGAATTCCAGATGTCAGACCTTATTATGGGAAGTGCCCTGCCCAGACTTCCCAAAGGGGCAGATTTCAGCAGTCAGGTTTCGTGACAAGTGACCCTGCTCCCTTCCTTGTTCAGAGCTGATTGGAGCTGGGACAGCTCATTTCCTCAGGGCAGCCACTCCAGATGCTGGGCAGGCTCGCAACCTCTCAGGTGGCTTGCCTTGATGGGATGAGCAGCCCCAGACAGAGTCAGTGCTCTCGGCAATTGGAATTAGGAATTTCCAAGAGAGGTTGTTAATTTGCAGAGGAAGTGGGAGGTTGGAGGAGACTCGGTGGCCACCAAATCCAGGAGTGACCCAGTGGTTTGAGGGAGCATTTGAGAAAGCAGAGACCAGGGAGATGTGTGGGGAAGTAGGGAGGCACTGGGTGAGACCAGGCAGTCCAGGAGAGACAAGGCCAGACCACAGAGGGAAATCTGATCTTGTTGGCAGTCTAGTCTCAAGGTCATTTTACTTTTTCCTTTCTTTTTTTCTTTTTTTTTATTAAGTTCAATTAGCCAACATATAAGTACATCATTAGTTTTTGATGTAGTGTTCAATGTTTCATTAGTTGCATATAACACCAGTACTCATTAGATCACGTGCCCTCCTTAATGCCCGTCACCCAGTTACCCCTTTCCCACACACCCTCCCTTCTGCAACCCTTAATTTGTTTCCCAGAGTCCAGAATCTCTCATGGTTTGTCTCCCTCTCTGGTTTCTTCCCAGTTTTCCCTCCCTTCCCCTATGGTCCTCTAAGCTATTCCTTATGTTCCATATATGAGTGAAACCATATGATAATTGTCTTTCTCTGCTTGACTTATTTCACTTAGCATAAATTCCCTCTAGTTCCATCCATGTTGATATAAATGGTGGGTTTTCATCCTTTCTGATGGCTGAGTAATACTCCATTGTATGTATGTACCATACTTTCTTTCTCCATTCATCTGGGATCCTTCCACAGTTTGGCTATTGTGGACATCACTGCTATGAACATTAGGGTGCAGGTGCCCCTTCTTTTCACTACATTGTATCTTTTGGGTAAGTATCCAGTAGTGCAATTGCTGGGTTATAGGATAGCTCTATTTTTTTTTTAAGATTTTATTTATTTATTTGACGGATAGAGATCACAAGTAGGCAGAAAGGCAGGCAGAAAGAAAGGGGGGAAGCAGGCTCCTTGCTGAGCAGAGAGCCCGATGCGGGGCTCGATCCCAGGACCCTGAGATCATGACCTGACCGGAGGCAGAGGCTTAACTTACTGAGCCATCCAGGCACCCCGATAGTTCTATTTTTTTTTTTAAAGATTTTATTTATTTATTTGACAAATAGAGATTACAAGTAGGCAGAGAAGCAGGCAGAGAGAGAGAGAGGAGGAAGCAGGCTCCCCGCTGAGCAGAGAGCCCGATGCGGGGCCCGATCCCAGGACCCTGGGATCATGACCCGAGCTGAAGGCAGAGGCTTTAACCCACTAAGCCACCCAGGCGCCCCCCGATAGTTCTATTTTTAATGGCTTGAGGAACCTCCATACTGTTTTCCGGAGTGGCTATACCAGCTTGCATTCCCCTCAACAATGTAGGAGGGTTCCTCTTTCTCTGAATCCTCGCCAACACTTGTTGTTTCCTGTCTTTTAATTTTTGCCATTCTAACTGGTGTGAGATGGTATCACATTGTGGTTTTGATTTATATTTCCCTGATGACAAGTGATGTGGAAAATTTTTTCATGTGTCTGTTGCCATTTGTATGTCTTCTTTGGAGAAGTGTCTGTTCATTCCTTCTGTCCATTTTTTGTTTGGATTATTTGTTCTTTGGGTGTTGAGTTTGAGAAGTTCTTTATAGATCTTGGATACTAGCCCTTTATCTAATATGTCATTGCAAATATCTTCTCCCATTCTGTAGGTTGCCTTTTAGTTTTGTTGATAGTTTCCTTTACTGTGCAGAAGTGTTTTTTATCTTGATGAAGTCCCAATAGTTCATTTTTGCTTTTGTATCCCTTGCCTTTAGAGACATGTCTTGGAAGAAGTTGCTGTGGCTGATGTCAAAGAGGTTACTTCCTGTGTTCTCCTCTAGGATTTTAATGGATTCCTATCTCACATTTAGGTCTTTTATCCATTTTGAGTTTATCTTTGTGTATGGTATAAGAGAATGGTCCAGTTTCATTCTTTTGCATCTGGCTGTCTAATTTTCCCAGCACCATTTATGGAAGAGACTGTATTTTTTCCTTTGGATATTCTTTCCTGCTTTGTCAAAGGTTAGTTGACCAGAGTTGAGGGTCCGTTTCTGGGCTGTCTGTTCTGTTCCATTGATCTATGTGTCTGTTTCTGTGCCAGTACCATGCTGTCTTCATGATCACAGCTTTGTAATAGAGCTTGAGGTCAAGCATTGTGATGCCCCCAGCTTTGGTTTTCTTTGTCAACATTCCTCTGGCAATTTGGGGTCTTTTCTGGTTCCACACAAATTTTAGGATTATTTGTTCCATCTCTGTAACAAGCGTCGATGGTATTTTGATAGGGATGGCATGGAATATGTAGATTGCTCTGGGCAGCATAGACATTTTAACAATGTTTATTCTTCCAATCTATGAGCATGGAATACTTTTCCATCTCTTTGTGTCTTCCTTGATTTTTTTTCATAAGTGTTTATAGTACAAATCCTTTACCTCTTGGTTAGGTTTATTCCTAGGTATCTTATAGTTTTTGGTGCTATTGTATACAGGATTGATTCCTTAATTTCTCTTTCTTTAGAGACATTGTTAGTGTATAGAAATGCAAATGATTTCTGTGCATTGATTTTGTATCCCGCCACATTGCTGAATTGCTGCATGAGTTCTAGCAATTTTTGGGGTGGAGACTTTTAGGATTTCCACATAAAGTATCATGTTATCTACAAAGAGAGAGAGTTTGATGACTTCTTTGCCAATTTGAATGCCTTTTATTTCTTTTTGTTGTCTGGTTGCTGAGGCTTTGAGTCCCTTTTTCTTTCCCCAAGGAAACTGCAGAGTCTAACTAAGACAGTATCATCTGACAATTTACATTTAACTAATTTACTTAAGACTATAGACAGATTTAAAGAAGAGTAATAATATCCCAAGTGTATGTGGGTGGCAGGGAGGAAATTTCCAAGTTGTTTTCACTTTAGTTCACATACATCACTGTTTTGGTACATATCCCTTTAAGATTATGATGCTAACTACCCCTTAGTCAATTCCCACCTCTTCCTTCTTCAGAGAACCCTAATTTTGTTCAGAGATACCACCCAAATATTGCAGAGACCATAGCTCCACTCTGGACCAATTCTAATTAGTCTAAGCCAGCCACTGTGATCTCATTTTTTTTTAAGATTTTATTTATCTATTTTATTATTTTTAAATTTTATTTAAATTCAATTATTAACATGTGTATTATTAGTTTCAGAGGTAGATTTCGGTGATTCATCGGTTGCATATAACACCCAGGGCTCCTTATGTCATGTGTGCTCCTTAATGCCCATCATCCAGTTACCCCATCCCTATACCTACCTCCCCCTCCAGCAACCCTGTTTGTTTCCTATAGTTAAGAGTCCCTTATGGTTTGTGTCTCTCTCTCTTTTATCTTCTTTTGTTTTTCCCTTCCTTCCCCATGACCCTCTGTTTTGTTTCTTAAAAACCACATATTGGGAAAGCATATGATAATCGTCTTTCTCTAACTGACTTACTTAGCTTAGCAAAACATAATACACTCTAGTTCCATCCACGTCATTGCAAATGGCATACTTATCTATTTTACAAAGAGAGAGAGAGAGAATGAGTTGGGGTTAGGGGTGT
This sequence comes from Lontra canadensis, assembly GCF_010015895.1. Classification (NCBI taxonomy): domain Eukaryota; kingdom Metazoa; phylum Chordata; class Mammalia; order Carnivora; family Mustelidae; genus Lontra; species Lontra canadensis. Next base: position 9,611,399 of record NW_022631032.1, on the reverse strand, counting down.
GTTTGGGGGGAGCAGATGGAAAGGGACATGCAGACTCCACACTGGACACAGCCTGATGCAGGGCTCAAATCTCATGACACTGAGATCATGATCTTGAGCTGAAATTAAGTCTCCTCAACTGACTGAGCCACCCAGGTGCCCATGGTGATCTCATCTTTGCCAGCAAATAGGAACAAGCGCGTGGGTCAGCCCTGGCCCATGAGATGAGTGGGGAGGTCTGCTGAGGGTTTCTGGGAAAGTGGTCCAGATTCCTAAGAAAAAATCTGGAAGAAATGGGTCCTTTTCCCATTGGACATTTTAAAATCTGAATGTGATGCTTGAACATGCTATGGTCCACAGAGGTAAAAGCCAACAAGTAGAAGGGCTCACGCTCAAATCTTTGAGTGACTGTATCCATAGCTTAGAGCCACTAAGCTCTGTGTTCTCATTTGTGAACTAATAAAGCCCTCACTGTCTTAATTCAATTTAAATAATCCAGAAGTATTTGGATGCCTGGGTGGCTTAGCTGGTTAAGCCTCTACCTTTAGTTCAGGTCATGATCTGAGGGTCCTGGGATTGAGTTCCTCATTGTGCTCCCTGCTCAGTGGGGACTTGCTTCTCCCTCTGCCTGCTGCTCCCCCTGCTTGTGCTCACCTTCTCTCTGACAAATAAATAAATCTTAAAAAAAAAGAATTCTTTAAAAAAATTGAGAAGTATTGTAATCAATGCAGAGATGCAGCAGGTTATTCATCACAATTAGATTAATGTAATCCTGAATCAGAAGAGATTTTAGAGGTCATCTGTCAATGCAATTCTAGTCTAAGTCCATACAGGGAAAGGGCAAGAATGTGAAGTCACTTCTTCAAGGATGCTATTTATAAGATGGGTGGCCCTGCACAAGTTGTTTACTCTCAGTCTCATTTTCCTCATGTAATAACAGCAAATATAATATAGTTTGTGGGAATTTGGTGAGATAATGATGTGTTAGGTCCAACACAGACTAGGTACCCAATAAAAAGTAGCTGTTATGGTTATTAGCCAGATTAAAAAGGTATGGACTTTGTTTCAATAATATCATAATGAAGGTGATATGGAAAAGACAAATAGCTATGAAATATAAAGCAAGATGAAAGTGAGCAAAGTCATAGAAATCTAGGGACGTGTGACATTAAGAGTTCAGAGTGAGAAAACTTGATGAGCAAAAAGTTGGGATGATAGTTGATTTTTATTTGTTTTTATTAATGTCTTGGATTTTTCAAATTCCCTGCAAAAAGTATCTATTGCCTGTATAATTACATAGAAATTATTAAAATATACACTCCTCAACAAACTATATTTATTCATTTTTCCTCAACAAAAAATTTAAAGGAAAGAAACAGTCAAATATCAAAGACCCCACTTCATTGTGTTCTTTTTTAAAAGTAAAAAACTTGGGAACATTCTAAATGGGAGAATTAAATAAATTAGGCCACACCCACATGTTTGAATATGATGCCGTTATTAAATAGTTGTAAACTGTGTAGGAATGTGGACAAATGAAAATACTTGCTTTGTCAGTGGTTGGACTTTGAATGATTCTTGGGTTTCCATTGTAATTTTTTTTTTTTTTTTTTTTTTTTTTTTTTTAAAGAGAAAGAGAAAGAGAGTGAGAGAGAGTGAGGGGAGAGGAGAATCTCAAGCAGGCTCCATGTCCAGCCCAGAGCCAATGTGTGGCTCTGTCCCAGGACCCTGAGGTCATGATCTGAGCTGAAATCAAGAGTCCCACACTCAAAGGACTGAGCCACCCAGGCACTTCTTTTCATTGTATTTTTAAGTTGCTGTGATTATTGGAGTACTGTTTGTGCAATAAGAAAAAAAATGACTGAAGTCAAAGAAAGTGAATGTGAAGTCTCACAGGAACATTAGGGCCTATGTCCTACGTTCTTTGCTCTGGTGGTTGGAGGGATGTCTGCTGGCTCTCCAAGCCATGGCAGATCCAGGCACAGAATTTTAACCACTCCGGGGAAGCCAGGAAGTGGAGGTACAGCTCCTTGATTTGGCCAGGGTAGGGAGACCACCCCCTTCTACAATGGGTGATGATCTGCTTTCAGCCTTCCCCCTTGTCTGCAGGAGATTGTAAGGCAAGGAAACGGGGTGGCTCTTTTTTTAGTATTGTCTTCATTGATGTTCTGTGCTGTTCGTGAAATGAACACCAAACTAGGAGAAAGACCAGTGTAGCATGTTCCCCTGAGCAGCTGTGAGGGACCCGGGCTCAGGTAAACAGGTAAAATGAAACATTTTCTGGGGTTCTGGGGAATTCCTGCTATGCTTTCCTCCTCAGGTGCTGCGTTTGGTAGGCCCAGGTCCTAAAGCTGAGAGCCCCCTGAACTAACTTCCACCGAGGCGATGGGGTCTGGAAGTGCCCTTTGAAGAAGGGCAGTATCTGACCTTAACCAGCACCACCAAGGGTCTAATGGCAGGTATCATGCCTGCCCAGCTGCGGAGGGGAGCTCTTTGGACGGCCAGGGCGGGCTCTGGCCATGGAGTCCTGATTTTCTTTAGGGCCATCTGTAACCAGGGCGGGAGGAGGTGGGGGTCTCTGGGTGTCGCGGCGCACGGGGCGGGTCAGCTGAGTCCTGTTAGCCGGGACAGGCTCCGCCGCGTAATGGGGACCATGCCCGCACTAATGGGAAGCAGCCGCAGCGCCCGGCAGAGCCTCTTCCTCCCACCCGGCCCCAGAGCGGCCGAGATAAAACGGAAGCGCCGCGAGAGGCGCTTTGATTTCAATACGAAACAAATTATTCCTCCCGGAATGGAACAAAATAAGTCAGAATGGAGTCTCATGGCCGTCATTCCTCCCTGCCAGGCCACTGCCGGCGGCCCCGGGGCCTGCAGATCCCGTGACACTCGGCGGGGACGGTACTCTGGGGGGCCGTGGGGCTACGTGGGCGGGGAGGTTGGAGCCCCGGGTCTCTGGGCCAAGGGCACGCGGGGAGGGCCTAATCCTGTAAGTCAGGCACCCAGCTGCTGGTCCGGCTCCTGATCGAGCTGGAATCACCTCTCTGCCGGTGGTCCTCAAAATCTCTTGGAGGACTTGTTAAAGCACAACCCCTGAGTCCCAACCCCAGAATTTCTGACTCTCTAGATGGGGTCTCATAATTTCCATTTCCAGGTGCGGCTCGAGCTGTTGGCCCAGGGACACTACTCTGAGAATCGCTTGACAAACATGTAGGTGGGAGCAAGCCTGGCTACGCTGCCCTGGCATTCAGTGGGCTGAGTCCCAGAGAGGTTGGCAGGGGGGAAACTAGACAGTAACTGTCGCAGGACCCACCCACTGATGAATATGCTTCCGCTTCACTTTCCTTTGGAGCCTGTTTTTGTTCGACAGTGAACCAAGCAAGTCGTACTCCAAAGCTCAGGGACTGGAATTTCCCAGCAGCTTGTGTAGGTAAGGGGGCAAGTGCCAAAGGCCTTTGAAGAACACTGGTAACTGCCCTAGGACTCAGGCAGTGTGATGCTTCTGTTCAGATCCCTGACTGCTAGAGAGGCCCCTGGCTTTGTGTCACTGTGCCTGGGCCAGAAGTCATCTCTGGCAGGGAGAGTCTCTGTGTTTTGGGGGGGAAGGGTGTTATGGGGAGGGTGTTATAGGGCGTGGGTGGTGGCGAGGACAGTGGCAGTAATTCTTGCTGGGGTGACATCTGAGGTCATGAAAACTGCTTAGAGATCTAAGAACCCAGAAGAGATTAGACTTACTGTGTGTTTCAGCATGGGGGCTGAGACAAGTTAGTGCCTCCCCTCCCTGCATTCCCCAGAGTAGATCAGTGGTTCTCAAACTTGAGTGTGCATCAGAATCACCTGCAGGCCTTGCATTGTTGCCCCACCCCCAGAGTTGCTGATTCAGTGTGTTAGAGGTAGGGCTGAGAGTTTGCATTTCTAACAAGACGCCAGGTGATTCTGATGGTCTGGGTTCCACACTCTGAAAACTGCTAGCTTAGGCTGTATTTGGCACCTCTAAGCCCTTTCTGTAACCTCGAAGTGGTCACGGTATCTGTGCCCAGCCTGTACATCCTGCCTCAGCCACTGGCCTTTGTGTGAATGCCTTTCCCAGTTTTCTGAAGGTGATTTGGTCTTGCTGTCTGTCTACCTAGTAACAGGGCCAGGGAACAGCTCTCAGGGTTGTTCAGGCTTGGGAAGAGCCACATCCCCAAACTCCCATCCCCATTCCTGCACTCAACCAGGCATGACAGTTCCCTTCTCCTTCCTATCATCCCTTATCCTCTTCCATTTGCTCAAGTCCCATCCCTGGACCAGGCTGGAAAGAATAGAAGTTGAGAAAGGGATCCCTTTCATATGCTCTTAGGATCCATGCATAGGCTAGGCCTAGAGGGGTCGCTGTTGCACTTCTGCCAGTAACAGGATCTCTTCAGGATGATTCTTCTTTTTAAAGATTTTATTTATTTATTTGACAGAGAGAGAGAGATCACAAATAGGCAGAGAGGCGGGTGGAGTGGGGGGAGAAGCAGACTCCCTGCAGAGCAGAGAGCCCAATGAGGGACTTGACTCCAGGACCCTGAGATCATGAAGGGAGAGGCTTAACCCTCTGAGCCACCCAGGCACCCCTGATACTTGTTTTTTTTTTTTTTTTTTTTAAACTCTGTACCTTGCATATCATAGCTATTTGGGAAATATTTGTTGTTTGGGAATTTACTAGGAAGGGGAAAAAAGCAAAACAAAATGAAGATATTCCTGAAGACTGCCACAGAGTAGGACAAGGTTTTGATCATTGTTAGCCAGTTTGGTGAAGGAGGCACAGTCTTAGGCTCCTGTGTCAGAAGCTCCTGTGTGGGAACCCTGAAGCACAGGCCTGTGGGCATGAGCATACAAGGTCAGTGGGATTGAGGGTTGGGAGCTTTGAGACTGCCCCAGCAAGCAGGAGACCTTGGGAAAAAAGGGGCAGATGATCTGTGGGGGGCTGGGGTCAATCATGGCCATGGGGAGGCCTCCCTTGTTCTAGTGGCTCAGCATCTTCAGAAAAGGCAAGTGTCTTTAGGAATGCAACCAAACATTTACACCAAGAGGTTTAGAAAATGTTAAATGTGAGGGGCAACTGGGTGACTCAGGGGGTTAAGATTCTGTCTTTAGCTCAGGTCATGATCTCAGGGTCCTGGGATCAAGCCCCAAGTCAGGATCCCTGTTCAGCGGGGAGTCTGCTTCTGCATCTCCCCCTGCCTCTCTCTCAAATAAATAAAGTCTTAAAAAAAGAAAATGTTAAATGTGAATAATCATAGCATTTGAAATTTGGATTAGGATGTCAATCTCCAGTTTAGATGTAAATCAGCCATATACAACCCATTAGGTTTTAATAATTTTCCTCTTAATTACTTGTACTTTGAGGCTGTGTATTTAGGAAATGGCTAAATTGGCTGTAGGTTTCTTATTTGGTTATTGCTGTGATTCTCAATGTTAACTGTATATTGGATTCACCTGGGTTGCTTTGAAAAATCCTGATGCCTTGGCTATATCCCAGATGTAGAGCCTGGGTGCAATATTATTTTGACTCCCCAGGTGATTTTTGGACTGCAGCTAACTATTTTACTGCATTGTTGGAGGGGCCAAAATGAGACAAATCAAGTTTTGGGGTGGGTGTCTGCTTAGCCTTCAATGAGAGCTGTAACTGCTCTCTCCCCTCTGGAAGAGACCATCAGAAATAATTACAGGACCCTCCATCTTGCCAGTAGCTCCATTTGACAAGACCAGGGGTGGACCTCCAGGACCAGATCTGAACCAAGTAGAACCAGTTTCTCTCACAGGAAAATGGATTTGGGACTCAGAGATTATAGCTGTAACTGCAGTCCTGTCCTGAACAGAGCAGAGGAGAGGCTGGTCAGAGTAGCTGGCAAAGTTGGTCTGCAGAGGGAAGCTACCCGGGTTCCTGTCATCATCTCAGCTCCTGTTCTAGCCCTTCAGGAAGTCTGGCTGCAACCCCACTCAGGGCTCCAGGGCTCACCTACAAGTCCTTATAACAAACCCACATCCCCACTGTTTTATTTAAGCCAGCTCCAGTAGATTTATGTTACTTGTGACCAAAGAGGCCTGACATGTATATAGACAACAGCACAAAAAAAGCACACAAAAACAAACATGTATTCCCTCCCCCCACACACACAGGCATGTACACACACACACTCACAGACACACAAACATCCGGTGTTTGAACAGGCTCTTCGTAACTCCATGTGGTCCCAATGGAAGTTTCTTCAGAATCTGTTTTCTGGAGTCCACTTGGAGAAACCTCAGCTTTCAATTCAATTGGGAACAGCAGTGGTCCCCTGCTGTGGTTCCATAGGCTTCATCAGAATCACCTGGAGGAACTGACTTACAGTTACACACGAAGTAGATTGCCAGGCACTGGCCTCAGAAAGGCAGGAGCTAGCCAGTTTGAACAGGACCCTGAAATCTACACCTTAAAAACTTTCTCCATGAGATTTTGATAGGCGGTTGAGTCTACTGGGATCAGACAAGCTAAATTAATATAATTTATGAAATTCTTCTTTAGTTTTATTTCTAGATGGAGCTGGCATCCCTATCAAGTTTGGGAGATGGTGTTTTGTTTGGGAGATGGAGAAAAGCCTAGTCTGAGTCCAGGCAAAATAAGACCCAGTGACTTTCAGGCTTGTTGGAGCCCATATACACAAGCAGTCAGGCCAAAGGGACCCTTCTAGATTGACTGCTTGAGCTGGTCAAATAAGCCAGGTCATTTGCTTTGCCCTCTTAGCTTTGTAGACACAACCAAAAAAAAAAAAAAAAGTGTGTGTGTGTGTGTGTGTGTGTGTGTGTGTGTAAAGCAACAAATGTACCTTTATTTTAGAAACAAAAATATCATTTCTGACCCAACAATAGCCGGATCCCTGTGAATGAAGGGTTTGCATATTTTCCTGTTTTAACGGTTCTAGTATAAACAGTCCAAGCCCAGGCCTGATTGTCAGAAGGTCCTGAGCAGTCCAACCAGAGTGCTGGAATGACTTCTTCAGCCCTGAGAACCTGGACCCGGCTTGGTGCCAGGATTCAGGTTTGTGTTTAACAGTAGCAATGGGGTCAGGAGTTGAGGGAGAGGGCAATTGCAGTGATCCCCAAGACCAAAGCTAATGCGAGAAGCAACAGCAGAGGCAGTAGGAGCAGTAACTACCATGTATTGAGGGTTTCTTTGTACAGGCACCAGGCTAACTGATGTAATTATTTATTTGAGTACTTTAAAAGTTCAGTGTGGTAGCGTTATTTTTCCAATTTTAAGAATGAGATTCAGAGAGGTTTAGCAGTTTTTCTGAGGTCATGCAACTCAAAGGGGGAAGATTCAGGCTACAAATAAAGGCATATTTGTCTCCTATTACAAGATACTGCACACAGGGGGGCCTGGCTGGCTCCATCGGTTAGTGGTGTCTGACTTCAGCTCAGGTCGTGGTCCCAGGGTCCTGGGGTGGAGCCCCGAGTCAGGCTCTGTGCTCAGCGGGGAGTGTGCTTCTCCCTTTCCCTCTGCCCTTCCCCCTGCTTGTGTTCTCTCTCTCTCTCAAGTAAAAACAAACAAATAAACAAACCCAAGATAGTGCACACAGAAGCTCAGGTTACAGACACCACCTGCGTGCCAACTGTGGGTATAGGGCTTTGGTTCTAGAAGCTGTTCAAATACATTGCTGGTCCCTGCTTTCTTTCAAGACATTTCCCCCAGCACTCCAGCTCCACTGGTCAGTCTTCTGGAAAGGAAGATACTTGTCAGCAGGGACTGGAGGGCTCCTTCCCAGCTCCAGGCAATCCCAAAGTTTTGGGTGAATACTTTGTGCTCTGCAGATGGGATGACTCTCCTTTTTGGGCTAACAAAGGACTCAGGATTTATTGATCAATGACTGATTATCTATTTAGTTACCCTGGGACTGAGACTAAGGAGACTTTCCTGGACCTGAAACAAAGAGATTTGTACTGTTATATAAAAAATCATGGTTCATGGGGTGCCTGGGTGGCTCAGTGGGTTAAAGCCTCTGCCTTCGGCTCAGGTGATGATCCCAGGGTCCTGGGATTGAGCTCCGTATCGGGCTCTCTGCTCAGCAGGGAGCCTGCCTCCCCCTCTCTCTCTGCCTGTCTCTCTGCCTTCTTGTGATCTCTGTCTGTCAAATAAATAAAATCTTAAAAAAAAAAAAAAGAATTCCCTTTCTTTAAAAAAAAAATCATGGTTCATCCATATGATGGATCATTAAGCATTCACTGAAAATCAGGTTTCAGGGGCACCTGGCTGACTCAGTCGGAAGAGCATGTGACTTTTGATCTTCCGGTTGTAAGTTTGAGCCCCACATTGGGTGTAGAGATTATTTAAACAAATAAGCTCTTAAAAAAGAAAATCATGGGCGCCTGGGTGGCCCAGTGGGTTAAGCCTCTACCTTTGGCTCAGGTCATGATCTCAGGGTCCTGGGATGGAGCCCCCGCATCAGGCTCTCTGCTCAGCAGGGAGCCTGCTCTCCCTTCCCGCCTGCCCCGCCCCCCCACCCCCCACCCCCGCCTGCTTGTGATCTCTGTCTGTCAAATAAATAAATAAAATCTTAGATTAAGACGTGGAGAAACCCTAATGGTGAAAGGTTACAAGATGCAGGATACAAAGTTGCAAATTCTATATAAAGTATGTGTTTAATGATGTAAAATTATATAAAATATATAAATAAAAGAACAGAGGAATGTCACCAGAATCTTAGCTGTGGTAGCCTCATGGGGGAGGGACGGGATTTCCTATAAGTTTTGTTTTCTTTACAAATTTTAATGTTTTATTTCTCCAATTTTCTTCGATCTGAATTATCTTTGTAAAGGAGGGAAAATGTGAAAACGTGAAAAGTTCTAATATAGGGCACTGGAAGTACACAGGTATGATTATTGATTGATTTGGATCTCACCTTGGACTTCAGCCCACGGAAGTGTCTCCTCCTCTCACTGTTTAGGGCTCATTTCAAGAGCGAGGATGGACGCATTTTGGACCAGTTGCGTCCCCTCTAGCAGAACCTGAGAGAGGCTCTGTGTGGGGCAGGTCAGAAACTGGCCCCTGCAGGTCCTGAAGCGTTCTTACTTTGGTGGGGGAGACAAGTGCACTGAAACAGAGGCATCCCAGCGCCAAGGCTACTTACTGTTCAGCGGGGTTGGAAGTTAATCCGGACGGGAGGACAGGGTTTTCTTGGTTTGGGCAGTTAACCCTTGGGATACCAATCCACGCTATGGTGCTGGAGTAAAAGGGCTTGAACGCAACCCGGGGCTCTCCCTGGGATCCTGGGGTCCCCAGAGTCGGCCAGTGGCCTGCAGGGAGACGCCTGACGGACGCCTGTGGGTTGCGGCTTCCCACGCCCTGTCCCGCGACTCCCCGAGGGCCAGTCGTCTGGGGATCTCGGCGGAAGCCGCAGAGCAGCTGGATTGGCAGCATAGAGCTTTGGCTCTCCAAGCAGCCCCCTAGACCTAGCACTCAGAGTCTTTGGTGCCCGCGCGGGCAGGGGCCAGAGATTGAGAAACACGGGAGGATCTCGACTGTGGTTGAAAGTGGGGCGGCCAGGATCCAGCGAGAATGAATCGCCTTGCCCTGCGCGAACCCCTTGTGGGCTCCGATTCTGAGCCGCGGAGGGAGGTGGCGATGCTGTCGCTTGGTGCCAGCAGAGGGCAGCCTCGAGGCTATGCGGCTGACTGGCGACCTCGCGGTGCAGCGGGCTCCCTTCCAGCGCCCAGGCTTTGCTGGGTGAGGGCGGCCTTGGAGCCCAGAGGCCAGCGATCTCTGTCTGCAGGAGTCGGGCGCCAAGGCTCAAGGGCATCTGGCGAGTTGTGGTCAATTACCTCCCTCTGGCAATCTCAGTTTCGGAGACTGGGGATTTGGGGCGGGTGGTAACCAAATGCACCAGGAGAAGCAGCAAGAGGCAAACCCTGCACACAGAGGGAACACATGTATACATACACACACGTATACATGTATACACACGAACAGATTCCAAGCTCATAGGAACCTCTTAAATGATGCTAGTGAGGGCTAGGATATTCTTGTCCTGGGGAGTGAAGTCAGAGGCTAGGAGCTGGGTGGCTCCCAGGGCTCTCAGGAGATGTGGCTCAAGCAGGGACCCGGAGATCCGTGCTGGGGATAGAAGAACTGTGGTCTAGGGATCCCGACAGACGTAACTGGGGATTCCAACCCCGACAATACTCTTCTGTAAAATGGTGGTCTCTGGTTCTTATAGGGTCTTGAGAGATTCAAGACAGCAGAAACTCAATGAATTCAAGTTTTATCCCTGTCCCGGCTATGGCATAACATAGGGCTCCTAGGTTTGCCTGCTCAGGTGAAAAGATCCTGTCACCTCACTGTTTGCATAACGGGGTTGTACTGGAGACACAGGCCTGTCAGGCTTGGACCAAGCTGCTCGTGGCCGGCCTGGAATTTTGGATGCTCTATCTCAGCGCTCCAGAGAGCCCTGAATTCCCCTGTGTTCAGCACCAGGGTCACTGAGCTCCAGCAGAGCTCAATTATTGGACAACGAAATGAAGCCCAGTGACGGCCAGTTGAGTCTCTCGGCAAGCCTGGAGAAGGGCCAAAGCCGTTGGGCCTGGGGTTGCTTGGTGCTAACCAAGCCAACCTCAGAGCGTGCTGGGCAAACACATCTACCTCCACAGTGGGCAGTCTTTATCTGGCCTCGGTCTTTTACAGACTGTGTGCATATGGGCATCTGTTAAGTTCTCTCAGTTTGTTTCTCCATCTAAAATGTGAAACGAGAGCATTTCCCATGGTAGTTGTGAAAATTGTGATTGAACACTGGCTAGGTCTGTGTAAAGGTGAGGTGTAATTACCACTCAGGAGTGGCCAACTTCATTGGTGCTTGCACTATGTGTGAACAGGATACATGCAAGAATAGCATCCAAACATGTGCACACGAACATCACTCGTGTGAAAATGTGTATACCTGTCTTCCTAGGTGCATGGCAAGTGCACACGTGTATGCATCTACCGTACATGCACATAGATACGGGACACCCTTGTGCAGACAAGTGCAGGCGTATTCCGCATGCGAACGCTGCTCTTTGTGCCTGGAGTCCGAGTGTGCGGCGCTGCTCAGCTGACCCGTTTCTTCCGAACTGGGTCACTGCCATTGGGGGAGACTTTCTGCTCCAGGGTGCGGGAAAGCCCGGATCCGGTCAGCGACTCGGCGCCGCCAGGCTCCTTAATCTCTCATCTGCCGGCCGGTGGGCAGCTCCAGTTTCAGTAGGGACCAAGATCCCCAAACGGGCGGGTGGGGGCAAGGGGCAAGAAAAGGAAGAGGTGGAGGGCACTCCAAACACGGGAAGCTGCAGGGCCTCACTCCTCAGGTCTGTCGCCTTTTCTTTACCTCCCTAGGTCGCGTCCCCAAGGAAGACAAAAGAGGTACCCTGATCCTCTATTCAGCGCAGGAAACATGCCCTGGGCACCCTACCCTGACAAGCTATTCGGAAAAGGCGACCCGAGAGTTCGGGTCACTAGGGAGATAAGCGGCGGCAGCGCCCGCCTGGGTCCCAGGCCCTGCAATCGATGTGCGTGGGAGGCGCACACTGTGGGCAGGTGGCTCCACCTCCTCACCTGCAGGTAGCCGGGTTCGTCTTCCCTCTCTTGGGTAGGATTCCAAGCCATGCAACCTTCGCATCACCTAAGTGTGTCTGCGGAGAAAAGGAGACACGCGTACTCTGGGAAACCAAGGCCGCCGCCACGCAAAGGCAACGCGGCCGAGGCCTGAGTTCCGCGGCAACCCGTGTTTCTAAATCACAAAAAGCGCTAGGACAAGGTCACAAACGCTCTCCCGTCGTCTCCGCAGACCATTCCCGCGGACAGGAGAGCTTCACGCAGAAAGTGGAGGCTAAACGCTGGGGGAGTCTCCGGGGCTTCGAGAAGGCACAGAGGCGCCGCGGCGACAGACACCGCACGGGTTCGGATCCTGCCAGCCAACCGAGCCCAGCCGCCGCGAACGCGAGTCTCCGCCAAAGCGGCGCACGGTTCCACTTCGGAGGACCACGTCGGGCGAGGTCGGGCGGGGAACCACGGTCGCTCACCCTCTGAGAGCCTTGAAGCGGAGAACGCAATGCTGGTGGGAACTTAGTGGCAGAAAGAATTTAGTGGCGGAAGGCTTTCGGGGGACGTCGGGCAACGCGGCGTGGTGTCGCGGCCAGGCCCTGGGCCTGGGAGCCCGGGCTCAGGCAAGGCCGGCCTGCTGAAAGCGGCCGGTGGGACTGCCCCGCGGCCCCCTCCTTCGGGATTCCACAGGGCTCTGACCCGGCCTTTATCTCGGCGCGGTCAGCAGTCGGGGGCTTCAGGAAAGAAGACAAAGGCCCGGTGTCACTGCAGGCCGGGGGCTCGGTTTCCTGACTCTGCTCACACAGCCTTTAGCGTTGGCCGGGGCTGGAGGGGGGGATTTTTAAAAAATATGTGTCCAATTTCCTTTCCCCACTCCCCGAAACAAAGAAAAAGCAAAAAGCATATTCGCCTTCCCTCCTCGTCCATAGAGATGAAAGTTTCCTGGGTTCCTGCCCTTTCCTTTTCTTGCCTGCCTAGAGAAGGAATTTTCCTTTGGACATAGAGGAAAATCCCGGGAAAGGTTTTGCTTGATTCGGCTTGTTGGTATTATTACCAAGGTCAGGCTGAGCTCCCACCTCGGAGAAATGGAATTGGCCTCCCCGCGTGGCGGGGGGCTCGGGTGGCCTCTGGCCCCTGCGTTAGGTAGGTATCGCTGGGGACGTTCAGGGTCTTTTGTGCTTCCTCTGACCGCCCCGCCGGCAGGAGCACCCGGTGCTCACCCGGGCCGGGGCATTTACCCCGAATTTTGTTTAGAGCCGCCTGGGAGCGATCACTCCACTCCCGCTGCTCCGCGCTGGCAGCGCCGCTACCAGGCCCGCAAATCGGAGGCTCCGGCGGCGCAGGCCCGGGTCTTTGGAGCCACTGGCCCCACACCAATCCCGCTCGCCACCCGCCGGCGGCGCCTCTGCTCGCCGCAGCTCGGCCCAACCCGCTTCCTGCGTTTGCCCCTCAAGTTTCCCGTTTCTGCACAAAGACCGGGGCGGGGGGTGTCTCTCCCACAAGTGGCCTCCGCCACCTACGGCCGGTCGCTACCTACTGCTTTTCTGAAAAAAGGAGGGGAAATGTTCTAACAGCTCCGCGTTCCAGAAGGAGGCGCCTGAAGGCAGGAGGCGCCGGCCGAGGAGCCTGAGCGTGGCCGGCTGCGCCCGGACTCAAGCGCCAGGCTGGCTCTCACTCCGCAGGTCGGCTGGGCCTTTGTCGGAGAAAACCTCAACTACCGGCGAATATTGCCTTAGGAGAAGAGAGAGGGCGGTTGGAGGATCCCTGGGCTAGGCCCTCGATCTGTGTCCCCAGGGCTCAGGTATTCACCGCCGGGACAGCAGGATGCGCTCTTGCTAAAAGCCCCAGGACTGGGACAGTGGGGACCCAATCGCCTGCGCTCTACATTGGAAAGGTGCTCCATGGTCTGGGCTCTTGGGGGCTCCAGGGTGGCTGTGGCCACTGCACTAGAATGTCAGACCCTTTGGGATTAAAACCCAAGGCCTGCCCTTCCTTCCTTCTTTATTTCCTTCCTTTCTCCCCTCCTTCCTCCCCCCATTTCTTCTATCTTCCTTCTTTCAATATGGGAGGGAAAACCATATTGACCATCTACTACAAAATGGGCATTTTGTCTTTAGAACATTTAATTACTCTAATAACCCTGCAAGGTAGATATAATTGTTTCTATTTTATAGATGACAAAACTGAAATTCAGAATGTTTGTTTTGCTCAAGGCCACACAGTTATTAAAGCAGGTTGCTGGGTTCTACACTAGGTCTTTCGGGCTGAACTGGCCTTGCCCCACCCTGCACAGGCCACCTCCATGGGCCGACACTGTCTCAGAACAAGCTTGTCAGAGCTTATCACCAAGCTGGAGCCTGTGTAGCAAACAGCAGGATAGCAGAATGTTCTGGGGGACAATCTGCGTGTGGCTCAGTCCTGTGCTCCTTTCTACTCTGGCTGGCCACCCCTTTCCCAGCTCCCTGAACATCGCACATTGGCCTGCAGGGCCTGTGCCACTCGGAGAGCCCAGTGGGCAGCTGGGCTCAGTGCTCTCAGGTCTCTCCATAAAGTTTCCAGGCTATTTGCCCCACAGATGGCTAGGTGACCTCTGGATGGCCCCTTCTCTTCTCAGGACTTCTGTCTGGTTCCTTAAGTGTAAGCTGAGAGCGTTAGGGTTCATTCTTTTGTGACAGAATGGCTCCCTGTCTCCAGAAAGTAGAAACCAGATAAGACTGCCTGGTTTTAAGAATCCTTAATCTCTTTTGTCCCTATAGCAGAACTGGGGCATGAGGGTTACTCCCAACCACTCCATGCCTCTGGTCCCCACCACGCAGGAGAGGTGTGCCTTCCGGTCTCATCCTTTCCTATAGGTCCCACAGATCTACTCCAAGAAGCAGGTCCAGCCCTATGGAGGCAGCTGGACCAACAAGGCATGGTCATCACCAGCTTAGCTCCACAGAGTCGGGGTACCGCTGGGCTCCTGAGCCTGACCAAGCAGCTTCCTGGCCTGGACACCCTCTGTGGCCCAGTGGTTCTGGTGCTCCAAGCCTACACTAAGGGAAGAGCTTATTCATGAGCAGACTGTCTTGGGTCTGACCCAGTTTCCTGGCCCATCCTCTCCTGCCACACTGACTGCAAGAAGCCCTGGTCTGCCCCTGATTTCCACCTACCACCAGAGGGCTTGTAGAAACCTGGAGCTCCAGCCTCCCTTCGTGGGAGAGCCAGGAAAGTGCCAGAAGGCACCTAACCTGGGTAAATATCTTGAACTTCATGCCCACCCAAACTGGGCTTGTGGGAGCAGTGAACTCTTTAGTTATGCAAAGGGAAGCAGGCTCAGGACACCCTCTGCAGTAGAGAGTGAGGCCATCCCAGAAAAGACCCCAGTTCCTCTCCATTCCATAGTTCCCTGGGGCATGCACTGCACTGGTGAAGATTTTTCCCACATTCCCCTGAGAACAGGACACGTTACTTCCTTTAACCCGTAGTATTTTGGCTGGGCAGTCTTAAGGGGCAAGGATGACCAAAAATTTGTGTGTAAATGTGAGGGGGGTTTCATATGGTCAGTAATGAGTGTCAGGATGTTTACATGCACACAAGCAAATACATACTCCTCATTCAATACCAGGTGTAGGAACTCATTAATCAGGATATGCAGAAATTGGCAGGTTTTTTGCATCAAACTCTCAGCTGTATTTCTAGTATACCTTGACAAACATAAATACATACATCCCCATGGTTCAGCCATCTAGACCAGACTATATATGCTAAGGCATGATTGCTATATATGAGGAACTCTCTCAAATACTTCTGCCCTCACTTAGGGAATTCCTTAAATCATCTTCTCTAATAGAAACTCGAAAGTGCAAGGAAGGAGAGGAGAGAAAGGAAATGAGAGATGAAGAAAGGCAGCCACTGCCTCAAACTCTTAGCACTGGGGAAATGACCAAACTACAGAGTTATGGAGAAACCCCTAGGGCTGGAATTAGAGACAGATGTCTTTCTGTGGGCATCCATTGGGAAGTGGGGTATAATCTGTCTCCCTTCTCTGTGTGGGATCTCTCCTCCAATCCCTGTGATTGGAAAGCAGGAATCCCTCACTGATTCTTTCATTTTATCCTCCATACTTGGTGAGACTGCTAGTGAACTTTGGGTGCCTCTTGCCTTTCAGCTCTTGGGGACAGAGAGAGGCTGTCCTCCAGTGTTGGCCTAGGCCAATTTCCCCTACCTCCATGAAGTCTCTGCCCTGGAGACTTTCCTCTTTTGCTTTCTCTGCTGGGGATAGCAGTTAAGGGGTGCCTAGGACTGACCCTGGAACAGACAACCTCCATCAGCTCAAGCAAAGGCTCTATATGCATTTTTTGTTATCATTCAGCAAGCCAGGACTATATACCAAGAACGTAAGTGCACAAATTACCAGTGACTTATGAATGCAACACACACTGTGGTCCCAGTAAGCACTCCTTGAGCATTAGGCATATGGTTATTATGATGCCCAAGATATGTGCCCTCTCCGGAGGTGAATGATAGATATACACACCCCCCATCCTGTCACCAGGATACGACTTACACTATCCTCACATATTTGCAGCAGGCATCGACTACACAACTGCCCACAGCATACATGTTCACACCACAGAAAGCACAGATAGACACAGGCACAGAAGCCCAGTTTCCTTTCTGCAACTTGTCTTAGCCAGACAATAGTGCAGTGGCTCACTGAAGCACCCAGATACTAGAGCTGACCTGTCTCTCGGGCTTACCACCCCAGCTGAACCTTCCTCTCCAGCCTGCTCCTTCCTGCTTCCCTGGCATTGGCAGGCTCCGCTGGAGGTCTCAGGATGATGCTCCTTAGAACAGCAGTGGCTTCATCCTCCACCTTTCAGTATCCCCAGGGATGCCCAAGGGAGAAAGCTGTCCTGGGTCACAGCCACTTCCCCTTAGGCCCAACTACACATAATAGGGATCTCACCTTCATGATCCCACAGCAGAACCGCTAGTATAGGCTGAAGTGGGAAGCCTGCAGCCTTTGTCCCTGTTACTAGCTGCCTCTGACCTGCTGGTTAGCCTGGACCAGTGGACCTTGCTGTCCAGGCCCAGAGTGGGGGCAGTGAGGGACACATGGCTGGAGTTCTGTCCAGCCCAAGCTGCACCACGGTGGAGGGGAGAGCTGGTTGGTACCTCTTATCTCATTAGCAGACTGAAGGCTGAGCACTCCTAATACTCCTTGAGCTCCCGGGGCTGTAACATGGTCAATTGCCCATGTGCCTGTGAGGAAGCACTGGTCTGAATTCGTTGTTGGAGGAGTCCCAGTAGAGGAAAAGAAGGAAAAAAAAAAAAAGATTTCTAGAGCCACGCAGTATGTTCATTCCTCTCTGATACTCCTAAATCTCTTACACATATCTCGAGGAAAATGAATTCTGATTATTAAAAATAATAAGGCAATCAATGTAAGTCGCTCCTTCCATTTGTACAGACATTTGCAGCCTATAGAACATTTCCCCAAACAGGATTTTTATCTATTTGGAATAAACTTTTCTGGTTATTATATTTGTCTGGAAAAATGAACGTATTCGTTCAATATAATGAACACACAGTCCATACACCTAGTGCGACAGCATAAGAGGTAAAATACAAACTCGAATAGGTGCAGAAATCGAACAAATCCTACCTACACCCATGCCTTGTGAACAAACCGCCACTGATAAAATCTCTTTGATGACGTTATACAGTCACTACAGATCAGTGATGACACAGAAAACAAACAATCCCCCCAGAAAACAGAGAGGCAGCAACAACCACAAACGTCCTCCACTCGGGCTGCCCTCAACCCTTATTTATCTGAAAAAGGATAAAACTTGGCTGGAAATCTCCCTCTTTTAACCTGCAGCTCAACAAACGTAGGCAAGGCAGAAACAATATAAGTCCGCTTTAAAAGAAAGAACAAAAAAATTTATTTGGGAATTGACAAGACGATAACAACAAACAAACAAACAAAACAACAAAAGTGCTCTAGTTCTTTCTAGAAAATTTGGTCCTCCAAACGACACACTACAGAACAACCACGTCTAGGGATTTTCGGGCCAGCCGGCTCCGGGCCACAAGCCCGCCTGGTCCGACTGCTGCCAGGTTTCACATTTCTCCTGCCCAAGGTGGGAGAAACAAGACGTTTGTAAAACAAAAATCAGTGAGAGGACGAGACGTCCCTGCAGCGTCCGCCAGGAGATCCGGGGAAATTTGTTTTTGATTTGTTTTTAGAATGCTAGAGGGCGGAACCCCCCAATTCGTAAAGGAAACCAACTTTTACTGAACATATTCTACCTCTCTGAACATAGGTTTTTGAAGGCCCGACAGGAATTCTACTTCAAATCTCTTCGAAGAGATTTTCATGTTTTGCTTAGCAAACTCCAAGGCCACAATACTTCGCCGGTTTTCCCGGTTAGGTTTTTTCCCCCCTTAAAAAAATATTTTGAAATGTTATCTAAAACAGCCCTCCCGATCTTTTGGGCGAAACATTAGCCGGCCGCCACGGGCCTAGAGTTGCCCGAAGCGAAGCGCCGAGACGGAGAGCGGAGGACACGAAGGCTGTCTCGGAGCGGGGATGTGTTGTAAACCCCAGCGCAGGCCGCCTAGCGAGGCAGCCCCGCTTCCCGCTCGGTCCCAACCCCCGCCCCATCCAGTGGGCCCGGGCAAGCGGCTTCTGAACCGCTCCAAGAGGCGACGTGGAGCAAACACACGTTCGTCTCTTTCTCGGGCGACGCGGGTCTCATTGCCCGCCCGGACCGGCGCTTCCAGCCAAGGGCTGCGCGGCAGCCCGGTGGGGAAAGCCGAGCGCGAGCGCACCGACCTGTGTGAGAAGGCCAAGAGGTCTGCACCGCCGACGCCCGGCTGCACCTCGGCCCCGGCGCTTCCTCTCCGCTCTGAATTTTGGCAAAGGGTGTCCAGCCTGGACGCCAGGGCACCGCGAGGAGACGAGGCCTGCAGAAGGCGCGCGGAGAGGCGGCCTGTAGGCCGGGGGAGCGAGAGGGCAGAGAGGGCAGGGAGGCGAGCAACAAGAGGGGAAGCGGAGGAGACAAAAGAGGGGCAAGAGGAGCTGAGGGGAGCGAGGAGGCTCAGAGGGCCTTGGACGCTGGCTCAGAGATGGCCCCAGAGGGCGCGTGGTCCGGCCGGCGGTGGCGGCTGCGGCTTCGGCTAAGGCCGGCGTCGCACGTCCCTGCATCCTCAAAGCCGGCATGCGCTGGGCTCTCAGAGATCGAGGCGTGAGTGCAGCGCGCCGGTCTTGCTGTCGTGGTCCCAGTAAGAGCAATGCATCATGGCGAGCTCGGGCTGCCGGGCGCAGGCGAACTGCAGGCCCGGCGCATTGGTGGGCGCGGGCGCCGGGGGCGCGGCGGTAGCAGGGCTGGCGGGGCTGAGCTGGCCTGGGGGCGGTGCGGCGGCCCCGTGGTGCGGCGGGGCGGGCGGGGGTGCGGCGGCCGCGTGCAGATGGTGTGCATGCGGGTGTGAGTGGGGATGCGGCGGCGGCGGGGGCGCGGCCGGCGGGCCTCCAAGGCCGTTGTACGAGTTCACCACACCGGGAGGCAGCGCCATGCTCTGTACGCGTGAGTACGGCCCATACGAGGCGGCCGGGCCAGCCAGCCCCTTGACTACCGCGGCCGCTCCCGGGCTGCCCGGGCCCGCGGCGGCAGCTGCGGCGGCTGCCGCCGCAGCGGCGGCCGCCATCTGGCAGGAGGCGTAGGGCATGGGTGAAGGCGGCTGCGGTAGCGGCCAGGAGTTGTTGAGGAAGCCGGACTGTAGGTACTTGGGAGGCGCCAGGTAGCCATAGCCGTCGGCCCCGGCGCCCGCTACGCCGCAGCCGCCCGCGGCGCCCCCGGCCCCGAAGAGCCCCTTGCCGGGCTGGAAGTGCGCGGGCGGCGGCCGGAATGGCCGCTTCATGCGGCGGCGGCGCCGGTAGTTGCCCTTCTCGAACATGTCCTCGCAGGCCGGGTCCAGCGTCCAGTAGTTGCCCTTGCGCTCGCCGCCGCCCTCGCGCGGCACCTTGATGAAGCACTCGTTGAGGCTGAGATTGTGGCGGATGCTATTCTGCCAGCCCTTCTTGTTCTTCTCGTAGAACGGGAACTTGGCGATAATGTACTGGTAGATACCGGACAGGGTGAGCCTCTTCTCTGCGCTCTCGCGGATCGCCATGGCGATGAGCGCCACGTACGAGTACGGGGGCTTCTGAGCCGGGTCCGGCTTCTCGGGGGCTGTCCCAGAGCCGCCGCCTCCTCCCTTGCCGGGGCTCGGCGGCGGCGGCGCCTCTGGCTCCTTGGCTGCGCGGCCGGTCTCCGGGGCCAGCAGAGCCCCCGCGGCGTCCTCGGGCTCGGGGTAGCTAGCCATCATGACAAAGCCGGCGCGCCGCTGCCGGGCAGCCCCTGCTCTTTTTCCTTGGTGCTGGCGCGGCGGAGTACGGGCGCACCAAGTCCGCACACGGCCGAGTCTCAAACTTCTGGAGACTGCGGATGCCGCCCGTGCTCGCTCGCTGGCGGCCTCTCGCTCCGCTCCTCTCCTCTTTCCCTTCCCCTAGGGAGCGGCCGGCGGGAGTGGAGCTCAGCCTCTGGCCATGGGGAGTCCGCCCAACAGAGAGGGGCTTCGGCCCCGCCGCCCCTCCCCGCCCAGGCCAGTCCCCGCCTCGGTGGGTTTTCTTTTCGGCGCTCTTCCCCTCCCCCCACCCTCCGGTTTCCCGAGGCAAGACCCACGTCTCTGGCGGAGCTGCCTCCTGAAATCCCTAGTGCGCCAGGAGCCTCGCTCAGTTCTGATTCGTATGGGCTCCGCCGAGTTCCGCTTGCGTCAGGCGCCTTCGCCCCTATAGCGGGGCGGCCAGTCGCGCACGGGCGAGTTCATCTCCAAGTCACTTTTTGTAAACGCCCCGCACAGCCCGGACCGGCCTGCCCCCTCTCAGCGAGCTGAGGGCGCCCGGCGGACGACCCGGCTCACGCTCTCTCAAGCCCTTGCAATCCGCGGGTGCTCGCTCTGCGGACTGGGCCGGGAGATGCCGAGGGCCCAGGCGGGGTCCGTCCACACTCGGCCAGTGCCCAAGGAGCTCGGGCCCTAGCGCGCCAAGCCTCCTCGCGGCTTTCAGGTGAAAGAAAACGACTCCCCTGCTCTGCCCTTTGCTAAGGTCTTCGGGCAAAACTTCTGCCTTGGGGCTGGGGGAGGGGCGGGATGGCGAGGGGGCCGGACGGCGCTGGGGTGGAGAGAGCTGCGCGGTGGCTTTCGGAAAATCAGCCCAGAAACGCGTGTCAGTGAACCGAGGAACCTCGGCCTGGCCTGGCCTGTCCGTCGCGCTTCCAGAGTGACTCGGCCGGATGGGGCTGGGGAGACGATCCGGGAAGAGGCGCCCAGGAGCTCCGTCTGAAGCGCCGCCCTTCCTTGCTCTGCCCCTGGACCAGACCCCTCCTCAGAATCCGCGCTGTAATCCTACGAGTTGGATTTGTGGTTTAACAACACCAAGTAGACCCCACTCTAGTCCTGCTCCTTCACGGTCGTTGTTGTGGGGCTTTGGGGGATTTTATTTGTATGTGCACCGGTATCACATATAGAAGTCATGGGGAGGGTCTGTTCTTGAGACACATGACATACCAGTTGCCCAGGTGCTCATGTGCTGGGACAAAAACAGAGGTATGCGCACTTACAAGGTGAGATTTATATTTATGGGGTAATCATTTATAATTACAGATATGTAATGGTACATGTGTGTCACCTATCAGTAAATGTGGTTCCAGGATGTTGCATCTTCTTTCTTTTTCCTCTCTCTCTTTTCCCTCTCCTCCCCTCTCTCCTTTCTTCCCCTTCCCCCTTTCTTTGTCAATATTCTGTCACAGACTGGGAGGAAGAGCAAGAGGCTGTGAGGGAGGCATTTGTTCAAATCTCTCTCCTGACAAGACATTTGTTCTGATCTTTCTCCAGGGCCAAGGGGTGAATGCTCCTGCCTTCAGGGGAAATTAATGTTGGCAGGAAAGGCAGCTCTGCTTTTTAACAGTTAACTTAGCCTTAACAAAAGATCTGCAATCATTAAGTGTGAGAGAGAGGTCTGTCTTGTGTTTTGAATCTTCATACCCCAAACTGCTTGGTACTGAGGAGGCCAGGATACTTTGGGGAGGAAGTTGGACAGAATGGGTGTCATGCAGGGGTGTCCTATGTCTGGATGAGCATGGCTGGAGTGGCTGCCCCAATGCTGGTTACTACCACTTCCCCCGAGCCCAGTCTCTGAGGAAGTCTGAAGAGTGCTTTGTGGCCTAAGGGCTCTTATGGGCCCAGCACCCAAGGCGCAGCACCCACGGCCCACCTGCCGGTGTTGCCTGCTTCCCACTCGGCTTTCTGATCTACATTCTGAGATTAAAGGAAAGGAGGACTAGGTGAGGGGTTCTTTGGAATTCAGTATCTTGAAAATGACTCCAGAGAGGTCAGCAGGGCAGTCTGGTCTGACCATTACAGTAAGAGGGAACAGGGCTCTCCTAAACTCACCTCAGTAAATATCCTCCTCTATCTACCCACCATTGAAAATATCTCCAGGTAGCTTGATTGTTTTCTTCCACTGCTCCCAGTATACACCGGGGTAAGCAACACCTCTTCAAAAACCTCTGGCTGTCTCCTGAGCAGGAGTGCAGGTGTTTTTCTTCTTTCTCACCAGTCGACCCTCCATCCATGCCTAGGCTAGGGGTGGGAGTGGTGTGAGGTTTGGTTCTGTGCACATTGACCCTACTGCCCATCCCCCCCCTCGGCCTGGACAGGGGGAAAAAACAGCTGGTTCTGGCCCCAGCCTGTGTGTGTGTGTGTGTGTGTGTGTGTGTGTGTGTGTGTACCCGCGCGCGCGAGCGCTCTCCTCTCCTCTTTTTTTTTCTGACCACCCAGGCTGGCTCTCTGTCTCTCTCTCACCCTCAAAGGCATTTCCGCTGCTGGCCTGCAGCAGCCAGGTGTAACAGCATTGTTTTGTGTGTCATCACTTCCCCGAATTCCAAACTCGGCTCCTTTTTCAACCTTTAAAGTGTGTGTGTGTGTGTGTGTGTGCGCGCGCGCGCGCGCGCGTTCGTTTGTAGGGGGTGGGGGTAAAGGAAGGAGTTCCTCTGAAGGAGTTTCTTAGTGGACAGAGGAGGAGTCCTGCTCCTTTCAGGTATTGATCTCCCCAGGAAGCGGTGGGGCGCGCCTTGGTTTACTTCTCAACCCTCTAGGGCCGGCTGGGTAGGGCCCCGCTTCCTGGCGGGGTCGGGATCCCGTCTGGCAGGCAGACTGCATCGAGGCTTGTGGGGGGGGGGGGGCATCCTCTCTCCCCGCGGCATTGCGGCGACGCCAAGCCCCAGCTCAGTGACCTCGGGGCGGTGCCCACCTCGGAGGGCCGGGCTGAGCTCCTAGCCTCTCTGCCCGGGGTTCCCGGGGCCTGCGGCCGCAGCTCAGGAGCCGCCAGTGCCTTCTGCAGGTCCTCCCGCGCGGGCGCCGCGGGTTGACACGGTGCGGGCGACCAGCCGAGGGGGCGCGGCCCCGACAGCGGCTGCCAGCAATTCACTCAGCCCTGAGGGAGGGACGAAAGGAGACGCTTCTCTCCGCCACGCCGGGAATCCCGCAACAGTCGCCGAAGCGGCTGTGCCTCCCTGGATGCCGGCGGCAGGGTCTTGCCAGGTGAGCCGCCCAGCGATCCCGACGCTCGCAGCGCGCTTCCAGGGCACGAATCGCCTGGCCCGGTGTTGCCGCCGGCTGCTTGAACCGGGTCCCGAGGTGCCCTTTCCTGGCGGGGCCCTGAAATACCCACGGGCTTCCCGCCCTGCGCGAGGACAGATGAACTGAGCCTACCGCAGCCATCTCCTTGTGGATATGGCCTCCGCGGCGCGCGCGCCTGGAAAGGGAAGTCTGGATGCGTTCATTCGCACATCCCTACACGACTGCACACCTCAACGGTCAGCACTACTCCCAGCTCCTCCTACACCCCCATGGACTCCAGGTCTCTCTACTCCCGTCACGTTCCTCCATGCACTTCTCTCCAGTCAACCCTGTACCCTCTGCAGTTCTCCTTTTCCCCACTGCCCTCACAAATACTAGTTCAGATCCTGCAGATTTTGGTGGAAAACGTGCCACTCTGATGCCTGGACTTTAAGCCTCTTTACACACTTGGGCACTCAGCTTACTCAAGACACAGAGTGACCTCTTGTCCACAAGTCTGACTCCCAGAAGCCTGCTGATTCTTTTGATGTCTTCGGCCCAGGGTTAGGGTGACTGGGCGGCCACCTGATGTTCTCTTGGTGAGGTTGCTGTTCAGAGTTCTTTGGGAAGCTCAGGTACAGAACATATCCCTGAGGCACTTTCACACAGGCCATTCACACAAGCTCCGTCTCTGTTTTGCAGCTGAACTCCCTGCCGCTCTGACAGGCTGCTGCGGGAGCGCGGGCTTGGTTCTTCTGCACACACCCACAAGGCCAGGCCCCAGGCCAGCCAGTGTTATTCTGCCTGTTTGGGATTAGCAGAGACTCTCACCCAAATATTTGCTTGGGAGAAAGAGTGAGAGAGAATAGGGAAATGGAGAGGGAGGGACAGAGAGAGAGAGAGAGGAAAAGCCACCACACTTTCTGGGGAAGAACTCACAGATGAGAGCTGTTTCCAGTTGGTATCTTAGTGAATCCTACCAGCCAAACCCTGTGGAAGGCTGGGCTGGGAGGTAGTAGGCTAGAGTTCTGGGCTCCTCCATACTTCACCGATGTTGGGCCTCAAGTTCACTATCACCTCTTTGCCCCAAGGAGTGTGTGCCCTACCCTTCACCAGGCAGACTGCAGGGCAGTGGTAGGCATTTCTCCTGGTTGAGCCTAATTCAAGGAGAAAAGGTGGCGGGGTGGGGTGCGGGGGGTGGTTCCTGGACACTGTGGGACCTTCCCTCTCCAAAGACTTTTGGGAAGCTCCCAGAGAGACAATTCTAGGGAGGCAGAAACTGCTCACCAGCTTCCTTTGGTGTTCCGTGGCTATAACTCCCCTGGCCCCAAGCCATTTTCTTCAGCCCTGAACAGTGAGTACCCTGCCACTAGGCGCCCCCACCCCATGCTTGAGAGCGTGATGTGTTGTTTAAAGTTGGCTTGTTGCCTTTCTCCACACCCAGACTGTAAGTCTTGATGGGTAGAGACTCTGTCCTCCGCTTGTCACTCAGCGGACTTTAAGCCACAGAGTCAATCCACCAGGATTGACTTAATGCATTCCAATGGCATTGCAAAATGCCTCCACTCCACAGAGAGAATTGAGAGATGCCTCTTTCCTTGTAATAAAGTTGGAATTTCCAAGAAAGGGACTGCAGGTGGGGAAGAGTGGCTGGACCACGGAAGGCCAGCTCAGGATCTGAGAGTCCCCCTGGCAATTGGGACTATATGCTCATTATAGCTGCACAGCCATGGTGCTGAACCTTAGGCAAGGAGACAAGCCACCTTTCTCATGTTGAGGACCTGTGTGAGACACTTAATAAACTTTACTAGAGATGGAGTGGACTTTGCATCTGCAGCAGCCAGCTTATAAGGTAAAACCTGCTGTCTGGCCAAGAAGGCCCATGCAGAGTTGGCTGAAAGAACCCTTCCTCTTCATCCTCATTTCCTGCTCAAGTTTCTCTCCACAAATGGGCACCATGTAAAAACCTTCTGTGCAGGAGGGCATTTTTGATGCCTGTCTTTGATGAAGTCCAGAGGAAGGGGAACAGAAGGGCTGAGTTTTGTGTTTTGCACTACTGGCCTTCTGAAGATTTCCCTTACGTCAAAATGGTGTGTGTGTGTGTGTGTGTGTGTGTGTGTGCTGTATAACTTGCATATGTAAACAATATGCATCTCAAGTATACAGCTTGATGTATTTTTATATGTAATATACCATGTAACCACTGCCCTGATCAAGATATGGAATGTTAGGGCGCCTGGGTGACTCAGTCAGTTGAACATCTGACTCTTGGTTTCCACTCTGGTCACAATCTCAGGGTGGTGAGATCAACCCTCTGACTTGGGCTCCACACTCAGTGGGGAGTCTGCTTGAGATTCTCTCTGTCCCCCTGCCCTCCCCACTGTGCTCTTTCTTTCTCTCAAATACATAAATAAATCTTTAAAAAAAGATATTAACACTTAAAAAAAAAGATATTATTTATTTGACAGACAGAGATCACAAGTAGGCAGAGAGGCAGGCAGAGAGAGAGGAGGAAGCAGGCTCCCCGCTGAGCAGAGAGCCCTATGTGGGGCTCAATCCCAGGACCCTGGGATCATGACCTGAGCCGAAGGCAGAGGCTTTAACCCACTGAGCCACCCAGGCACCCCAAGATATTAACACTTTTGTCACCTCAGAAGGTCCCCTTTTATTTTTTCCTCTTTAATATCTACTCCCAAGATATAACTGTATTCTGATTTCTATCACCATAGATTAACTTTGCCTGCATATAAATGGGGCATACAACATGTACTCTTTTGTGTCTGGTTTCTTCTGCATAACATATTTTTGGGATCCTTTCATCTTGTTGCATATGTCAGACATTAATTTCTCTTTATTTCTGTATAATAGTCCACAATTTGCTCATCTGCTCACCTATGAATGGACATTTGTATTGTTTTCAGGTTTGAGATATCATAAATAAAGCTGTTGTCAACATTTTTGTACATGACTTTTTGTGAAGGGTATTTTATTGTTCTTGAGTGAATACCTAGGAGAATAGGCATATATGTAGTTACAGAAGATATTGCCCAATGGTTTTCCAAAGTAGAACAAACTACAGCACTGTACAGACAGATATATTGTAACAGGGCCTTTTCCTTATAGATAGGATTCTCTAAAAACCACTGTGTACTTCCAGCAATTATCATCAGCATCATTTTAAGGAGTATAAGAGATATCCTTTAATAAGCACTTATTTTGAGCCAGGGACTTTTCATGCGTGCTCTAATTTCATTTTTATGACAAATCCAAGGTGTTGGTACTATTCTCATTTTATAGATGAAGAAATTGAGGTGCAGGGATGGTTGGGGCATTTGCAGAAGACTGGATCAGGGGCTGCCTACTTCTGGATGCTACAGAGCAGAACTTAGAGGCCATCTTTCTCTGAGAAGAGATGGGTATTTTGTCCTCCTCCCAAATGCTGAGCCAAGCCCATGACCATGATGCTTGAAGGGCATTAGCCTGGGTATCTCTCCATCTGCAGGGTTTGTCCAGGAATGTTCATCTTCTCCTAGAAGGAGATTAGAACCTAGAGATGTTGCACCTTGCCTTGGAAAGTGTTAATGTAGGGAGGTAGATCTGTGTGGTCTGATTTGGGAGAAAGCCTGAAATCTGGAGAACTGCACTTCTGGCAAGAAGACTTGACTGGGCCCTGCAGGCAATGGTCACTCAGAGGAGAACCAGCAGCCTTCTTGTGGTCCTAAGCGCATTGTTACGAAGTAACCAAGCCCCTGGACTTGAGTGAGAGGAGTGTGCTGGCCCTGTGGGTGGAGGCGATATATGGGCACTATGCTCTGTGCAGCTGGCTCCTCCTCAGGCCCCCTTTCAGACTAATTGAGGGCTTCCCGGGCTCTGGGTTTGTAATTGGGGGTAATTGCTGACAGGCTGCTGTGGTGGTACAAGCAGGCTTTTGTTGGGGAAACAGTGGTCAGGATTTTGGTGCTTTGAGTGGGAACAGTCCAGCATTCTGGTATGCTTTGTTCCAGGTACTTCTTGGTACCTAGCCTTTTGCTAGGAGGCAACATTTCTGAGGAATGGGGATTGGTAGTCTATTTGAACAGGAAGGGACCACTCATTTAGGTGATGGAAACTCAGGTCCAGAAATATACAAGGGCTGCTTTAGGCCACAGAGGTAGTGCAGATGGGAAGGAGGTCCTGGTACTCTAATTGATGCACGCCCCCCACAGGCTGGGAGGCACCAGTGGTTAACACAGACCTCTGTCCTAATTCTTACGAATATTGGCCTGGGAAATTATGGAACCTTGCTGAGTTTTAAAATTTTATCATTTTTTAATTTTTAAAAAAGATTTTATTTATTTATTTGAGAGAGAGAGACAGTGCATGGATGGGAGAAGGGGGAAAGGCAGAGGCAGAGGGAGAAGCAGGCTCTCCACTGAGCAGGGAGCCCTATGGGGCTTAGGGCTCTATGCCAGGACCCTGAGATCATGAGCTGAACCGAAGGCAGATGCTTAATTGACTGAGCCACCAAAGTGCCCCAAATTTTATCATTTTTAAATAGGCAATATATTCACATGTACCAAAAATTAAAAATATAGAAGGCTTACAGTGAAAAGTCTCTTTTCCACCTCTGTCTTTAGGTCACCCATTTCACAGGTATCCAGTGACTCTGGTTTTACATATATCCTTCCAGACATAGTTTGTGCATATACAAACACATGTACATCCATTCTCCTTCCCTCCTTCACCTTTTGCACATGGCTGCATCTAATGCACAGTGTTCTATATCTTAGAAATCTTTCCATATCAATGAATTTTCTTTCAGAGCATTAGACTTTAGAGTATTAGGCTTCTTCCAATCTTTTGCCTTTTTAAAAGATTTATTTATTTATTTTAGAGAGAGAGCTTGTGCAAGCAGGGGGAGGCTGAGGGGCAGAGGGAGAGAGAGGGAGAGGTTGAGAAGCAGACTCCTTGCTGAGCATGGAGCCCAGAGCCCGGATGTGGATGCGGACTCAATCCCAGGACCGAGATTATGACCTGAGCCAAAACCAAGAGTCAGAGGTTTAACTGACTGAGCCACCCAGGCACCCCCAATCTTTTGCTTTTATAAATAATACTGTAATGTATAATCTTGTATATATCTAATTGTTGGTATTGTATGGGCATATATCTGTAAAAATATATGGTAGGTATGTGCATATATCTGTAAAAAATTTCTACAAGTTAAAAGTTTTGTCAAAGGGTGTTAAAGGGTTTGTGCATTTGTAACTTTGGGATATTACCAATTACCTTCTTATTAATGGAAATATTACACACTCCCATAAGAAGTGTACGGGATTCCTGTTTCTCCACAGCCTAACACACGTCTTTCTTTTTAAGAATAAATCTTACAGATATAGTTGAGGACCCTCCGGTACCTTTCCTTGATCCCTCTCTGCCCTCCCTGTCCTGAGGAGATCACCAGGATAAAGTTGGTGCTTAGTAATCTCATAACTGTTTTTATACTTGTGCTACATGTGTATCCATTTCTAGGCAATACTTAGTACTGTTTTGTGTTGCGTAACTTTATATTAATGGTATCCTGCTGTTATAGAAAGACACGTGCTTGCTTTTTCATTCAGCCTTATGTTTCTGAAAAGTTCCTAGTTGATACACAAAAACAAGCCCCATTCATTTTCACTATGTTGCACCATTCCATTGTGTGCACACACCACCATTTATTTATCCACATTCCATGGAGGGATGGTTGGGTTATTTACTATTCTTTACTCTGTTACCAGTAGTCCTTCTAAGGACATTCTTATATATGTTTGCTAGTGCTTCTGTGCTACAGTTTATCGAGAGGTGCTGGGTCAAAGGGCACAGACATCTTCAAATTTTACTAGTTATTGTTGAACAGCTTCTTCATCTGTAGATTAGAGAGAGTGATGTCTGTACCCTGGGAAGTCAGTGTCATTGTCAATGAGTGAAACGGTAGTGTGAGAGAATCTGGGTTTGGATTTCAACAGATTTAGACTTAAATCCTGACTCTCTGATTTATTTGCTGTGTGATTTTGGGCCTGTTATTTAGCCTCTCTGTGCTTCAGTTTCCTCATCTGCAAAACAGTAATAGTATCTAGGTCACAAGGTTTCTGAGAAGACTAAATAGGATTCAGTGTGAAAAGTAACACAAGGTCTGGCACAGAGGAGACACTAAAAAATCTTGGCAATTATTATTATTATTATTATTATTTTATTAAGTAAACTCTACCCCAGATGTGGGCATCAAACCCATCACCCCAAGTTCAAGATTTGCATGCTTGGGGTGCCTGGGTGACTCAATTGGATAAGCATCTGCCTTTGGCTCAAGGTCATGATCTCAGAGTCCTGGGGTGGAGTCCTGCTTTGGGCTCCCCTGGGGAGCCTGCTTCTCCCTCTCCCTCTGCCACTACTTCCTGCTTGTGTTCTCTCTCTCAGTCAAATAAATAAAATCTTTTTAAAAAAAAAGTTGCATGCTGTATTGACTGAGCCAACCATGTGCTCCAATGATGGTGATGATGTTGATATATTTGATCTCTTTGTTTTTTTAACATCTTATTATGATAGATTTCAAACCTAAAATAGGAGAGAGGATAGTACAATGAACCCTTATCTGGTTTCCTCTGTATCCTCACCTTTTTCTTCACCCATCCCTGATGAGATTCTTTTGAAGTGAATCCCAGAGATCCCATCTAATACTTCACTCATAAATATATAAATTTATATCCCTAAAATATAAGCACTTAAAATAAGCATAGCTCCTATACCATCACCATACCTAAAAATTGAGAGAGATTTATTTTTAGTGTATCAAATTCACAGTTAATATTAAAATCTTCTCAATAATCTCAAAAGGATTTTACTGCTGGTTTGTTTGAGTCAGGATCCAAACAAGATCCATACATTACATTTGGTTTATATGTCTCTTAAGTATCTTTTAATCTATAGGTATCTCTCCTCTCTCTTTTTCCTCCTTGCAATATATCTGTTAACAGTAGTGGGACATTTGTCCTATGGAGTTTCTCCCAGCCTGGATTTTGTGATTGCATCCCTGTGGCATCTTCTAGCATGTTCCCTGGTCCTCTATTTCCAGTGCATTATAGATCTAGATGGTTGGTCGGGTCACTTTTGATATTTTGGCAAGAACACTTCACCAACACTCTTCTGTAGTTCCATCAGGGGACACCAAAGTTTGTTTTTTTCTTTTGGATCTTCACAGCCATTGATGACCACTGTTTAGAGCCATTATTCATTAGTGTTCATTAGCAGAATGGTGATATTCTAATTATGTCATTCCTTCTTTTTAAAAAATTATTTATTTTTATTAATATATAATGTATTATTTGTTTCAGGGGTACAGGTCTGTGAATTATCAGTCTTACACAATTCACAGCACTCAGCATTGCACATACCCTCCCCAGTGTCCATCACCCAGCCACCCCATTCCTCCCACTCCCCTTCACTCCAGCAACCCTCTGTTTCCTAAGGTTAAGAGTCTCTTATGGTTTGTTTGCCTCTCTGGTTTCATCTTGTTTCATTTTTTCCTCTCTTTCCCTATGATCCTCTGCCTTGTTTCTCAAATTCCACATATCAGTGAGATCACATGATAATTGTCTTTCTCTGATTGACTTATTTTGCTTATCATAATACCCTCTAGTTCCATCCACGTCATTGCAAATGGCAAGAGTTCAGTTTTTTGACGCCTGCATAGTATTCCATTTTCTTTATCCATTCATCTATCTATGGACATCTAGGCTCTTTCCATAGTTTGGCTACTGTGGACATTGTTGCTATAAAAATTGGGCTGCACGTGCCCCTTCAGATCACTACATTTTTACCTTTGGGGTAAATGCCCAGTAGTGCAATTGCTGGGTCATATGGTAGCTCTATTTTCAACTTTTTGAGGAACCTCTATACTGTTTTCCAGAGTGACTGCACCAGCTTACGTTCGCACTACCAGTGTAGTGGGGGTTCCCCTTTCTCTGCATCCTCTCCAACATCTGTCATTTCCTGACTTGTTAATTTTAGCCATTCTGACTGGTGTGAGGTGGTATCTCACTGGGGTTTTGATTTGTATTTCCTCGATGCCAAGTGATGTTGAGCACATTTTCATGGGTCTGTTGGCCATTTGGAGGCCTTCTTTACAGAAATGTCTGTTCATGTCTTCTGCCCATTTCTTGATTGGATTATTTGTTCTTTGGGTGTTGAGTTTGAAAAGTTCTTTATAGATTTTGGATACTAGCCCTTTATCTGGTATGTCATTGCAAATATCTTCTCCCATTCTGTTGGTTGTCTTTTGGTTTTGTTGACTGTTTCCTTTGCTGTGTGAAAGCTTTTTTATCTTGATGAAGTCCCAATAGTTCATTTTTGCCCTTGCTTACCTTGACATTGGTGATGTTTCTAGGAAGAAGTTGCTGTGGCTGAGGTCGAAGAGGTTGCTGCCTGTGTTCTCCTCCAGGATTTTGATGGATTCCTGTCTCACATTTAGGTCTTTCATCCATTTTGAGTTGTAAGGAAATGGTCCAGCTTCATTCTTTTACATGTGGCTGTCCAATTTTCCAAACACCAATTGTTGAAGAGACACACATATATTTATATGTATATATATGTATATAGATATATATACATATAATATATGTATATTATGTGTATCATAAATATATATATATATATATATTTTTTTTTCTTTTTAAAGTACACTCCATGCCCAGTGTGGAGCCTAGCATAGGGCTTGAACTCATAAACCTGAGATCAAGATCTGAGCTGAGCTCGAAAGTTGGAGGCTTCATCAACTAAGCCACACTGGTGCCCTATATGTATATGTATTTTAATTGTCCCCCCCCCATCTTCTGCTAGACTGTGAACTCCCTGAGGGCAGTGGTTGTGTTCTTTTTTTTTTTTTTTTTTTTAAGGTTTTATTTATTTATTTGACAGACAGAGATCACAAGTAGGCCGAGAGGCAGGCAGAGAGAGAGAGAGGTGGAAGCAATTCCTGCTGAGCAGAGAGCCGGATGAGGGGCTCCATCCCAGGACCCTGGGATCATGACCTGAGCTGAAGGCAGAGGCTTTAACCCACTGAGCCACCCAGGCGCCCCCAGTGGTTGTGTTCTTAATATCTTTGTATATTTAGTGCCTGATGTATCTGTGTCTGGCAGAAAATGATAAATGAATGTCTGTAATTCCATACTTAGTGCTTCTTTCTTTCAGGTGAACATTAGTCTGAGAAAAGATTAGATATTCAAATGTTATAAGTCGTTGACACTTTAGTATGAATTGCTCCAGGATTTAATTATAGTTCTGTGAAAGGTAGACACCAGGAGTGGGTCCAAATGTGCGTGTTCTATGATAGCGAGGAGTCAGCATCAAGAGGAGGGGAATTCAGGATAGGAGAGGGTCCTGGAAGGCTCTAGGACGAAGGCGATCAGCAGCCTCAAGGACAGCTTCCAGTGTGCCTGGCCTGACCGCGCGCTAGAGTGCAGGACGCTGACCAAGCTCAGCGCGTCCCATGGGGCCGGAAACGGGGCTCGCCCGCAGGTAGGGGGCTTCCTCGCTTTGTACCGCGCCACTTCCCCCACCAAGGCCGCCGGAAGCGGCGTCGGCGTTCGGGGGCAGGCGGGTGTTATCTTTCCCCGCCGCGCGCAGGAAGCCCGCAGGAGCCCAAGGCCAACACGCAGAACCTTACCACCCAGGCCGGGAGGGCTGGGGGTTCTGCCCAGCGGTCGCCTGGTCATCTCCCTGCCTCCTTGGTGCTTTCCGGGAGACCGGGAGGCCTCTGACTTTCCTACAGTCAAGACCAGGCAGCTCGCACTGCCTCCCACCGCTAAGCCCTGCTCCGGTGCCTGTCCCAGGAAGGGAATAGAGCATTGGTACTGAGATGGGGGATCTGAGCGCAGCTTCGCTGTGGCCGCTTCCCGAGACGTTTTAACAGGGGCTTTTAAGGCCCAAAGAAGGTGCAGCTAAGGCATTCTTTAGGCAGGGCACCACTGGAGACAAGGTGAATTCCACACGGAGGGAACACCTTGTGTGAGAATGGCTGGTACTTCATTAAGGACAGGAGGGACTGTCTTTCCTTCCTCCTTCCTCCTTTCTTCCTCCACCCCCTCTTCCTTCTTTCCTCCCTCTTTCCCTCCCTCTTTCTCTTCCTCCCTCCCTCCCTCCCTCTCTTTCTTAATTTCTCTCCTCCCCTCACCTCCTTCCCTTCCTTTCCTTTCCCTATTTATTTATTTGAGAGAGAGAGAGAGAGAGAGAGAGAGAGAGCGAGCCTGTGGATGCCGGTGCAGAGGGACAGTGAGAGAATCCTCAGGCACACTCCCTGCTGGGCGTGGAGCCCTATGCTGGCTGGATCCCAGGACCCTGCAGAAACTGAGATCATAACCCCAGAAGAAACTGAGTCTGAGGCTTCACAGACTGAGCCCTCTGAAGTACCCTGGCCCTAGTTTTCAATGAGAAATGGGTGCCCACGGGTTGTGGGACTGGGCAAAGCCTTCCAGGACATTATTTATATGTCAAGGGATGGTCTTTCCTTAATCTGAATATCATTTGAATAGAAAACAGAATCGTGTAGGCTTGGGTGTGCCCATGGCACACAGTTGCACATTGATATTGCATACTTGTATGCTCACATATGTACATACAGGTGTACACACAGATACATGTGTGTCTTCCCTTATCTCTGTGTAAGATGTGTGTGCACACCCACCCCCACACACCCACACACCCCTTCTGTGCCAGGTTGAGTCTTAGGAAATCTGCCCATGTAGAATGCGTATTATACATGGCAGTCTGTGTTTACCGAACGCTTCCTGATGTTTCTTCATTTTTCAGGTCTGGGAAGAAGATTTCTGTTAAGATCCCACCAGATTTTCTTTGGCACCTGGGGCTTTGTTTTTTCTTCAAACTTTAAGCTATAGGAGCCATCTGGGAGAAGGAGGCTTCTGCCATGTGTGGGTTTGCTTGAGACTGCTGCCCCCAAAGACTGCTTTTAGGCACCACTGCATGGTTGGTAGAATTTATCATTCATTTATTCATGCATTCAGATGAACTTACCTGGGCATCTCCTCTGAACTGGCCCTGTGCTAGGCCTGAGGATCCAGAGAAGAAAGCTTTGTTCTTGCCCTTGGGGGAGAGCAGCTTAGTAGGGAGTTGGATGGGTAAACAGACAAATGCAAATATGGATGATAAGAACTGTGATGGGGAGGGTCAAGGCTTTGGGAGTGTAGGGGAAGTCCTTCTGGAGGAGGTGAGCCTGGGGCTAAGTCTTGAAGGATGAGTAAGGCCAGGGAAGGTGTGAGGAGGACTTTCAAGTAAGAAGTATGTACATAAAGGCCCAGAGTTGAGGGAGGGAGTGGTGCTCTCTGAGAACCAACGGTGGCTGGATTTAGCAGCATCCAGTGTGGGGAGGGGCAATGGACAGGGCTGTGAGGCTGGACAGGTTGGTAAGGTCTAAATCACTGAGGGCTGAAGGTGCCTCCCTGAGAGACTTGGACTTCATTTTGAGGCCACTGGAGGTGTTCTGTGGGAGTGAAAGGGGGGCTTGTATGTTGGGAAGAGGATTCTGGCTGCAGTGTGGAGAGTCCAGGAGAGAGATCTTGGGCCGACAATAAGAACAGGGCTGGTGGTTGGAGATAAGGGCACGCCTTGAGAGACATTTAAGAAGTGGAATCTAGGGGCACCTGGGTGGCTCAGTGGGTTAAGCCTCTGCCTTCAGCTCAGGTCATGATCTCAGGGTCCTGACATCAGGTCTCTGCTCAGCAGGGAGTCTACTTCCCCACTCCTCTCTGCCTGCCTCTCTGCCTACTTGTGATATCTGTCTGTCAAATAAATAAATAAAAACTTAAAAAAAAAAAAGAAGTGGAATCTATGAGGAGCACCTGGGTGGCTCAGTGGGTTAAGCATCTGCCTTCAGCTGAGTTCATGATCCCAGGGTCTTGGCATCGAGCCCTGCATTGGTCTCCCTACTCATTGGAGAGTCTGCTTCTCCCTCTCCCTCTCTCTGGCATTCCCCCTGCTTGTGCTCTCTCTCTCTCTCTGTGTCAAATAAATAAATAAAAATCTTAAAAAAAAAGAAAAGGAAGAAGTGGAAACTGAGACTGGACTGATTGAAGGGGGAAGGAGGGAGGAGTTAGAACCACTCCCAGGGTCACTGGATGTGGTACCTGGCCATTAGCTAAGACAGGGAAGACTGGAGGCACAGGTTTCTTGGGCCAGATGATTGTGTGGGACATGTTGCATGTTGCATTTGAAGTGCCTGAGGGACATTTCAATAGAGATGTCTAGAAGGCTGTGGGATACATAGACCTGGCCTCAGGAGAGAGGTGGGGCAGGATGAAGTCACCCAGGGAAGATGTGGGGAAAGAGAAGAGAACACTGAAAGAGATAGATGGGTAGAGTGGGGAGCCTGTAACATGGCTGGGCAGGAGCAGCCGAAGAAGCTGGAGGTGAGCAAGGGTGTGCCATGTTGCAAAGACCTTGGGAAGATGTTGGTCAGGCCTGCTCAGGACCCTCCCTGCACCCACCCTCTCTAGTTCCCCGGGCCTGTGGCACCTTGCTCCTTATGGAGTGATTGGTATTTCAGTGGTGACAGAGTCTCTCTGATGGCGAATATTAAGATACTGCAGTATACTAGTTGTGGAACAAAGTGGGGGGTTTCTTATGTGCTTTAAATACTCACAGTTCTTTTTTTTTTTTTTAAGTTTTTTTATTTATTTGGGAGAGAGAGAATGAGAGAGAGAGAGCATGAGAAGGGGGAGGGTCAGAGGGAGAAGCAGACTCCCCCCCTGAGCAGGGAGCCCATCGTGGGACTCCATCCCCCGGGACTCCAGGATGGTGACCTGAGCTGAAGGCAGTCGCTTAACCAACTGAGCCACCTAGGTGCCCTAAATACTCATAGTTCTTATTCATGTAACTCTTACGAGGTGCTGGTTACACACTATTATGTTTGATCTTTAAACAAGTCTTTTTAGATAGATAGTATTTTCTCTACTTTACAAATGTATAAACTGCAGCTCAGAGAGGTTAAATGTCTTGCCAGGGTCCTTCAGCTAGTTAGAACTGGAGCTGGGATGTGGAGTCTCTTTGCTTCACAGGACCCCCACCTGGTGTGTGTGGTTTTTTTTTTTTTTTTGCATTTTACCGCCCTATGATTTTTCCTTACTGCACGTTCAGTGGTGGCTGCCTCCTGGATGGGCATCTGAGGCTGGCCATGCTTGCCCACACCCTTCAAACCTCCAGGCCACGGGGACTTCAGAGGAGGCCTGTATCCCAGATTAGCCCTAAAGACAACATGCTCCCAAAGAAGAAAGAGGAGGTCTAGGCACAGCCAAGGCCTCTGATGGGAAGGGCTTCCCGAGAATCAGTGGGGAACTTCCTCCTGGAAAAGCCAGGAGAGGGGCAGTTCCTCTCCTGGGCCAGGCATCAGGGAGTCAGGGCCCCAGCTGTTCCTGCCCAGCCGCCCACAGGCCTGAGCGCCCACCGGAGACAGGAGGCCCTGCCTGCTCACTGCCCATTGTCCCGGCACCACAGAGCCACTTCCCATGCGCCTCCTGTTTATACAGGAAGCCCCTGCTCAGGGATGCCACCTCCCAATCCTGATGGCTGGATGCAGGCTTGAATTCTTCCCAGGCAACCCCAGGAGTCAGGACTAGAGTGAGTTATCATTGCTTAGGGACTTTAAGAATTACGACAGCAGAGTGGATAAAAAGTGTGGCCTTGCTGTGTGGTTGTTGTGGGTGTGAATTTGACCACTTGTTAGTTGCATGACTTGGGACTTTCACACCAAGTCTGTGAGTGCAGGTTCCTCCTCTGTAACCAGGGGAATGTGATTCCTACCTATCTCACAGGTTTGACATAAGGATAAATGATATATGGAAATATCTGGAACATAGTATATATGCTCGATAAATTATTGATTTCATTATTGTTGTTCCTTGTTCTTCTCACTTTCAGTTGCACCAAATTTCAGCTGTCTTTCAATTGCAGGGGTGCCTGGGTGACTCAGTTGGTTGAACAGCTGGCTATCTGCAGCTCAGGTCATGATCCCAGGGTCCTGGCATGGAACCCCATGTCCATCCTCAGCAGGGAGCCTACTTATCCCTCTCTTTCCCTCTTGTACTCTATTGGCTAACTCTGTCTCTCTCTCTCCCTCAAATAAATAAATAAAACCTTTAAAAAATATGTCCTCCCAATTCTGTGACACTTCTCCCTTTGAGATGCAGGGTCTACGTGCCCTCCCTTTGGATATGGGTGGGTTTGTGACTACTTTGACCAATATGGTACAGTAGAGGTGACGCTGAGTGATTTCTCAGGCTTTATTTTGGTTGTTGGAACATTTATACTTGGAACCCTAAATCACCACGTAAGAATCTAACTACCTTGAGGATGTCTGGCTGGCTTAGTCCATAGAGCATGTGATTCTTGGTCTTCAGGTAATGGATTTCAAACCCCACATTGGGCAAGGAACGTACCAAAAAAACAAACCAAACCAAACCAAACCAAACCAAACCAAACCAAAACAAAACAAAACAATTA
Organism: Lontra canadensis; assembly: GCF_010015895.1. Lineage (NCBI taxonomy): Eukaryota > Metazoa > Chordata > Mammalia > Carnivora > Mustelidae > Lontra > Lontra canadensis. The sequence goes on along the minus strand of NW_022631032.1, from coordinate 9,573,673 downwards.
ACTCTGGAGTTTTGTAGGCAATAGGGGCATTCTTCTTGGGTGTACTATCAGTGGGTGGGAATAGTTTTTTCCATTTCAACAAAAACTTACTGAGTTTCAAAATGGTAGACTGCACGCCAATTGAAATTTCCTCCCTTACCCACAGAAGGTGGTAAAAATTAAAAAGATAAAATAACAAAACAAAGTTATGCTTAAATTATGGAGGGATACTCTTGGTAGACCAGTAATGATAAAGTTCCTAGAATAAAGAAGTCAATAGAATGTGACAGTCATAAGCTGAAGAGCTTCTGAGTTCGTGGCCAAAACATATATGGGATTATGTCTCAGAAGAGGGGTGCACACAAGACTCACCAACCAATAAACATTTGTCAAGCACTTACTGGGTACTGAGCCTTTGTCACTGTTATCTGTGTATTTCTATAGTCAGTACTTGTTTAGAGTTACCTACATGTTTCCATTTTCTCTGCTCATCCATTCCTTCCTTTTGAGTTCAATTTCCTTCTTCCTGAAGTAGAAGGCTTCATAGCATTTTCACCAAAAGTTTGTAAGTAGTAAGTCTTTTGCTGAAATTTAAAAATTTCATTCTCCCTCTTACATGTTAATATAGCTGGATGTAGAACACTGAAGTTGACAGTTACTTTTCTTTAGCACTGGAAGATCCTTGAAATATTCTATTACTTTCTGGCTTCTGTAGAGAAGTTGGGAAGTCTGCAGTAAACCTAGTTGTCCCTTGAGGTAATGTGTCTATTCTCTCTAGTTGCTTTTGAAGTTTTATTTTGGTGGCCTGCAATTTTAATATGATATGTCTAGGCATGAAATTACTTTTATATAATCTGCTTGAGGATTGGAGTAATTATTCCTTATTAAGATTCATATTTTTATCATTATTGAGAATTCTTGGTTGTTTTATGTTTTAATATTATCTCTCTCTCATTTTGTTCTTTCCTATTACATATTTGTCAGAACTTCTCATTCCCTTTTTTTCTTTTAATTATCTTTCATTCTTTCCATTGCTTTCTCTCTCTGTGCAATTTTTTTTTTTAGATTTTCTTTATTTATTTGACATAGAGTAAGAGAGAGAGCACAAGCCAGGGAGCAGAGGGAGAGGGAGAAGCAGGTTCCCCACTGAGCAGGGAGCCTGACACAGGGCTCAGCCCCAGGACCCCAGGATCATGACCTGAGCTGAAGGCAGATGCTTAAATGACTGAATCATCCAGGGGCCCCTCTCTCTGTGCAATCTTATGAGTGATTTCCTCATAGGTGTTTCTAATTCAGTAATTCTCTTTTCATCTCCATCTAATCTACAACTAGACTCATGTATTAAAATTTAAATTTTGCATTTCTAGAAGTTTTATTTGGTTCTTCAAGAAACCTGCCTGGTATTTCATTATGGTTTCTGTTTCTTCTCTTTTTGTTTTTTATTATTTTAAATACACTTATTTTATTGTCTCTCAGAATGTTCAGTTATTAGAAGCTCTTGATATGCCATTTCTTCTATTGTGTCTGAAAGCTCTTGTTGATGGTAAACTTTTTTTGGTATGGTTTGCCATTTTCATTGGTGATTTCTTTCCCTACAGTACTTCTGTACTGCCTGACTTGTAGGGATGACCATACAGAGAGGTTTTATTTTGCTTAACTATTTGACTTGGAATATCTGCACAATGTACATGGTATATGTCCAACTCTAAATCATCATCTGGTGTAAGCTTGGTGTTCAGGCTTCTCGTGAGAGACCAAGGAAGAGACTCTCTGTCCCTGGGCTGCTGGGAGAGTTTTTTTAGCCCTCTTTCACTAAGGATGCAGCTCTTCAAAAATCTGGACTTTAGGTAGGTTACTCCTAATTTAACTTGAATGATCCCAAAGCCCTGTCTCTTGTCCCTGTAAGATGGTGAGAACTGAAGCTTCTCATCTTTAGAGATATTTTCCAGTCTATAAGCCCTATTAAGGGTTTCTCCAGTATCAGCTCATGTGTTCCTCTTCTGGCTTTCTATTCTCTCTATTTCTGGCATCTAGGGTTTTCTCTTTCCTGAGAGCTAGAAGTTGAAAAATGGATATTTTTATTTTTAAGTCTAGAATTTCTGTGAGTTTGTAATGGAAACCCCCCCCCCTTTTTTCCTTATAGCTTTTGGTCACAATGAAACCTTTCCAAACTCTTTGCATATGCTCTATCATCCTCACAAGAACCCTGTGACACAGGTGTTATTCATCTCCTTTCTTTCATGTGTTATGAGACTGGATCTTGGCACATCTAAGTTTTGTCCTAGATCAGACAGGTAGGAAATGGCCTTGGCAAGATTTGAACCCAGGTTTCTTTGATTCTACTTAATGTAGCATGTAGGACATTATGGTAACTCCCTTTCTCCCATTTTGTTATGAAAATCATAATATAATACATGTACAATCCATCCAGATTCTATAATTATCATTTTTCTTTATTTGCTTCATTATTGTATCTATTTACTCATCCTTCTCTCTCTCTCTTTAAAGATTTATTTATTTACTTGAGAGAGAGAGAGAGCAGTGGTTGTGGGCAGAGAGAAGGAGAGAGAGAATCTCAGGCAGACTCCCCACTGAGTGTGGAACCTGATGTGGGACTTGATCTCACTACCCTGAATTCATGACCTGAGCCCAAATCAAGAGTCAGATGCTTAACTGACTGAGCTAGTCAGGCACCTCCCATTTACCCATCCTTGTATTCCCCTATCTATCCATCTTACATTTTGATACATCTCAAAATAAGTTTCAGGCATTAGTATGCTCCATCCCTAAACAGTTCAACATGCATATTGTTAACTAGAGTTAAATATATGTTTATGGTTCTTTTATCCCCCTAGTTACAAATCAACCATTATTAGCTTTGTCATCCATGAGTTTTGATTAATGTATACACCTGTGTAATGCGAATCCATATCAAGATATAGAACCTTATCACCTCTGTAAGAAGTTCTCTCCTAACACTTCTTAGACAGGCACTCTTTTGATGCCCCCCACCCCACAGACTAGTTTTGCCCGTTCTAGAAATTCATGTAAATGGATTCTTACCAGGTATCCTTTCTTTGGCAAGTATTCTTTCATTCAGCATAACGATGTTGAGATTGAATTTGTGTCATGTGGGTGTGTTACCAATAGTATGTTAAATTTTTAAAAAGATTTTATTTATTTATTTGACAGACAGAGATCACAAGTAGGCAAAGAGACAGGCAGAGGGAGAGGAGGAAGCAGGCTCCCTGCTGAGCAGAAAGCCTGATGAAGGGCTCCATCCCAGGACCCTGGGATCATGACCTGAGCCGAAGGTAGAGGCTTTAACCCACTGAGCCACCCAGGCGCCCCAGTGTGTTAACTTTTATTGCTGAGTTGTACCTCATTGTTTGGTCATAACACAGTTTATCCATTTTCCTATTGTTAGACACCTGAGCTGAAAGTGCAGAGGGTGTTCAGGGGTCAGGAACTGTCTAATACATCGGAGCTGTATTCAGTGTCTGGAGGTCATGATAAAGTTATTTAAACATGGGTGCCTGGGTGGCTCAGCTGGTTGGGCATCTGCCTTCAGCTTGGGTCATGATCCCAGGGTCCTGATCCAGGGTCTTGGGATCTAGCCCCACACTGGCTCCCTGCTTAGTGGGGAGCCTGCTTCTCCCTCTGCCCCTCTCTCTCTGTGTCTTTCATGAATAAATAAGTAAAATCCTTTTTAAAAAGTTGCTTAAGGGGCGCCTGTGGCTCAGTGGGTTAAGCCTCTGCTTTCAGCTTAGGTCATGATCTCAGGGTCCTGGGATTGAGCCCCATGTCGGGGGGCTGTCAAATAAATAAATAAATAAAATCTTTTAAAAAAGTTGTTTAAATACTTTAATAAATACTGTTATTGTAACAGCTTCTTTTCTTTTCTTTTCTTTTCTTTTCTTTTCTTTTTTTTTTAGAGAGAGAGCACCCATGCATGTGCACAAGTGGGTAGGGGGGAGGGGCAGAGGGAGAGGAGAGAGACTCCTAAGCTGACTCCAAGGTCAGTGCGCAGCCCTACACGGAGCTGGATCTCATGACCCTGAGATCATGACCTCAGTCGAAATAAAGAGTTGGATATTTACCGGACCAAGCCAGCCAAGCACCCTGTTGTAACAGTCTCTGTGACATGGTGGGGAGAGTCATGTAGCAGCCAGATTATAGTTAGTTGAGGGAGATGAGAAAGTGCAGAGAAAGAACTCGTGGTTTTCTTAAAATGAGTAGATGAAAAGTGAGGAGCAAAGAGTAGTAGCTAGAGGGGTGTTCTGGGGTCAGAAACAGTATATATACCATATATAACATAAATAATATATAAATATATTTAATAATATGTATATTATAAACAATATATATAAAATAAATTATATAACATGTACACATATATTTATACATATATAAATTCAACCCATATATGTATATATGTATAAACATAAATATATTTCTATTTAATGGGAATAACAGAAGCATGTTTTTACTGTGGGAGAGGGGAGAGAGAGGAGGGAGATGGGAATCCTGGCTTCTGGGGACTCCCATGGCTTCCCTCCTCTTGGAACTGAGTGTCAGGTTCTGGGCAGAGCCCATGGTCCCTGTGGCTGCTCTCTAGCTTCTATTGGCAGAGTCTCAGGTCCTGAATCTTTCCTTCTGCCGATCTGATGTCCAGACTGACAACTGAAGGGACAGGGGAACTTGGTCTTGGCCATCTGTTCAGATGTTGATGTGCTGGGAGGGAGGGAATGCAGGTGTTACTGAGAGATGATAGTAGCTTCACTGGGCAGCAGGGAGGAACCTACTCAGGATAATCAGGCCGTCTCTTGTGGTGATGTTCGCATGGACCTTGCCATGGGAGAAGGGCAAAGACTCCTTCCAGGTCGAAGAAGCTGTGGCTTGGGGAAGGGCTGATCCCTCCCTTGTGAGCTGTTGCTGGCTGGAGCCTCGGGGTGAGATCACCTGCTGACTGACATACAGCATTCCGGTGCAGGGGCTGACCCAGGGGCTCGCTTCTGTCCACGTTTGGTTCTCAAGATGGTTTGTTGGATTGATAAAAGAAAATCTGCTTTTAAAATAACTCGGGCTTTATTGGGTGAGGCTAGGAGTGCTACCGTTCTGGAGTGTTTAACAAGGACCAGGGAGTTCTTGTGACTCTTCCAACGATCACTTTTTGGGAGAGGTCAGGCTTGTCATGAAGTGCTTTTCCAATTGGCTCTCAATACTGGACTTTTGTTGCTTTAATAAGTCTTTATTGATTTATATCAAACACATATATTTTCCTCTTTAAAAACTCAATTCTACTGAGGTATAATGATCATACCTAAAATGCACCTATTTCAAGAGTGTATTTTGGGGAGTTTTGACATATTTAAACATCAATGTAATGAATAATCAAGGTATAGAACACTTCCACCTCCCCCAAAAGTTCCTTTGTTCCCCTTTCTAGTCAATCCTGCACCCCACCCCCAACTCCCCAAACCACGGATCTGCTGTCTCTTACTACAGATTAGATTTGTCTTTCTGGAGTTTCCTGTAAATGCAATAATACTGTGTACTGTCTTTTGTATCTTTATGACTTCTGTTGCACAGTGTAATATTTTCTAGATTCACCCATGTTGTTGAGTTCATCTGTGGTTCATTCCTGTTTATTTGAGTAATATTCCATTGTGTGTATACATCCTAATTTACTGAATAGATAATATGGACACTTGGTGCAAAGCTCATTACACAAGTGTCTCCTACCCTCATGCCTAACCAATCAGTTCCTTTTTACGGGCAAGCAATATGAACAGCTTCTTGTATATCCTTTTGAGTTATTTTATGCATTTAGAAGCAGGTATGTATGTGGGATCTTCCTCCAGTCCTTCAAGAAATGTATCTAATTCTGCTTGTGTGTATGTATAATCTCAGAAGTGGAATTATAAGAGTATAAATTCACCAAAAAATCATATGCATGTAATTTTGACAAATATTTCCAAATTACCCTCCACAGAGGTATTATAGATCCCCCCAACATTTTTCTTTTTTTATTTAGTTTTTGAAAGACTTAAACATACACTGGAGATGGACAAGACAAGGAACCTACCCTAGATTGGGTCTAAGGAGGTGCTTGGCCCACAGGAGCCCTGATTCCTGATTCTAGAAGGGGAAATGATTGGATCAGATGGGCAGCACGCATGTGTGTGTGTGTTCGTGAGTGTGCGTGTGTGTGTGTGTGTGAATAATCCTCATCCTTGCTGCAGCCAGGGTGGATCTTGGAATATGCCAATCTCATGCCTTTGCTCCAGTGGCTTGTTGGGGGAGCTCTTGGGGACAATCGGAAATTCTTACCTTGGCCTCTAAAGCCCAGAGTGGTGTGGCCCTGCTGTCCCCCAGCCTCCTCTGAGGAGCTCTCCCTGGGTTGCCTGCACTCCAGCCCCCTGGGGTTTCAGTTCCTGTCTTTCTCCTTCCCAGCTCAAGCAGTTCTCCACATCGGGAAGCACTGCCCCCATGTCCACATGCCCCTCAGCACGCTGGCTTCTCCTAGCTACCATAGATTTGTCCTTCAGGACTGATCCCCACCCAGGGCAGAGCCTCCTGGTACCATTCTGGAGTGTTTGTCATGATTTGTGTTTACATATTTCTCCAACTTGACCCCCTTAGTGTCTATTTTTCTCTTTATAAATGTCACGCAGACAGGGATCATGTATGTTTTGTGCACCATTATATTCTCTGTGCTCTAAAGGAGATTAGCACATAGTAGGTGCTTGGTAAAGTTTGTGAAGCATTTTGATAGCACACACATGTAGCTTGTAGTCAGAACTGGTGGAGAATTCTATTCCTGCATCTTGGCAAGTTACTAAAACTCTCTGAGCTATAGTTACCCCATCTGAAAAATGGGCATAATGAAATTGAGTCTCAGAGCAGTTGGGAGTACTTGGAAAATACTGGACAAATAGCAGGTGCCTGAGCCCTGGTAACTATCACAGTAGCATCTTTGATGCAAAGCCCATGAGCACTCTTTTTTTTTTTTTTTAAAGATTTTATTTATTCATTTGACAGAGAGAGATCACAAGTAGGCAGAGAGAAAGGAAGGGAAGCAGGCTCCCTGCTGAGCAGAGAGCCCGATGCAGGACTCGATTCCAGGACCCTGAGATCATGACCTGAGCCAAAGGCAGCGGCTTAACCCACTGAGCCACCCAGGTGCCCAGCCTGTGAGCACTCTTGTTCATGAGCAGCTTGTGTTTCCGGTGACCAGCGACAGCTGGCCTCAATGTCTGCGGTCAAGCTGGACCACAGGTGGGGGTTCGGTGCCTCCCTGCCCCAGGAGGTGAGAGTGACGTTGGAGCTGGGGCTTGAGGAGGTCACTGTGCCATTTGGCAGCTGCCACCAAGACCTTGGAGGGAAGACAGCCCCGGGGCCCTTCAAGTCACTGGTTTCTGACAGGGAGTGGAAGGGAGCAGCAGGAAGCCATGGGAACAGAGGAGGGCGGGGAAGCCAGGTGGTCCCAGGAAGCTGCAGGCTTGCTGGCAGGCGGGAAAGGAGCTGATGAGAATGTCAGGGCTCTGGAGGGGATAGGGTTTCTGCCTCCTCCAGCTGCCCTAAGCTGCCTCTGCTGTTTTCCAGAGGGACCCAATTACAACCCCCTTGTGGAGCCAGGGCTGCCAGAGATCCCGCAGAGATAGGAGGCGGCTCTCAGCAGGGCGGCAGGGACCTTTTAAGCTCCCCTAACCATACACCTGTTCCTGATCATCTAGGATTTGGGGCCTGGTTTGGGGAAGATGTTAGGACTTCTGAACAGGGTTCCTCAGATCTCCACAGAGCCTCAGGCTTTCAAAGTGTTCTCATAAGCACCGACTCATTTGATCTTCTTCACAGCTTGGGAGCTGCCTGAAAGAGATTGTTGGCTTTTTTGGACAGGGTCCCTGTGGTCCAGAGAGAGGGAAGCTAGTTGGCTACAGTCACCTGCCAAGCAAATGACCTAGGATTTCTGTCTCTACGAGTCTCTTCCTTGTGCCACTGGATAACCAGTCAACATATAGCAAGAATCTCCAGCTTGCCACAGGCCCCACCATACCCCACTGGCACACATCATATCCCTTATAGTGTTACCTGACTGGTCCTGGAAGACATTTGAACAGCAGCCCCTGCCCAGCATGCACTGTGTGCTCAGTTTTGTCCTGGGTGCTGGTTGGGTGCTGGAGGATACGAAGGAAGGTCTGGTGTTCTGTGCCCCCAAGGAATGGGTGGCCAGACATGCCCTCTGAGAGAGCTGTGTATAAAGTTGGGTATTCTCTTAGGAGGCCATGTGATGTTGGGCCTGAGGATGCTGAGTTGGGCCTTGAGCTGGGCCTCGATGGGGGGATTTGGGTAGGCTGGGAGAAGGAAAGGCATTCCAGTGGGAAGCCTATACTAGCAAGTGTGGGAGGCAAGAAGGGATTGGGGTTTCACAGGATAGAGAGATGGTTTTTCTGTGTAGAGTGAAGGGAAGTTTGGAAGTTAGATGGCTTTGAATCCATTCATACCACAAATGTTTCCTGAGAACCTACTGTGTGTTAGATGCCTACTGGGCTCTTTACATACCTTATCTAATTTCATCCTCTGTATAGCCTTGGGGATAGATTTTTTTCTCATTTCACAGATAGATAAGTATGAGCATACAGATGAGGTATCAGGAAGTTAAATGATTTGCCCAAGCCCCACCTGAGTCTAAAATCCATGCTTTTCCCACATGAAACGCTTCTGGGGGAAGGTAAGTTTGGTTATATGTGAAGGTAGGTGGTAGGAACTGTGTGAGTAAAGACAAAGAGGCAGAACCACGTTGGCTGTGCATGGTAGTCAGTGAGGTAAAAGGTTTCATTCATGCACAACTTCCTGTTTGGGCCCTGATCCCTCTGTCAAGGGCCTTGTTTGGCCCACTCAGTGGTCCAGCTGAATGCACCTGTCTCCTCCAACAAATGACGTCACCAGCTGGCACCCTCCACAGACTTTCTGCTACTGACAGTCTTTTGTTGCCCCCACCTAAATGTCACCTCCCTGCCTGTCCAAATCCTGCATGCCCCTTAGGGCTCCACTGGAAATTTCAGATCCTCCAGGAAGCCCTCTCTGACCTTGGCTATAATCTCTTTCTCTCCTCTGAACTCTGAACCTCTTGTCCTGCTTCTTAGCTGAGGGTGCTCAGGAGCCTCTCTGAAGTCTGTCATATCTTCCCAGTCCATAAGCTCCCCATGTTCTGGCAGGGGCCACAACCCCAGTCCCTTCTCTGCAATTCTCACGCACCTCACGGACAGTGGCAGACTGTTGATAAGGCATCTGTTGTGGGTCGGGCAAAGGGGCAGGCCCTTCCCACAAATTTCCTGATTTAGTCTTCACAGTAAGCCCTGGATCCTGACTAGCCCCGAGTGCAGAGGTGGCTTGAACAAGGTCCCCCCTCACAGGCTCCCACAGTGAGAGATGTGAGTGCAAGAGAATGGGGGCCTGGTGAGGTGGCTAGCCCCTTGCAGGTGACTTAGAGCACGCCCTTCTTACTTATCCACTTTTTGTTTTGCATGCTGATTGTGTGTGTGTGTGTGTGTGTGTGTGTGTTGTGGGGGGGGCAGTGTCGCCATAAACCCATCTCTGCCTTTAATCAATTTCCATTTGGCGAGTGAGACTGGGTGGCCTTCGTTTATGATGTTACTTTCCTCTTGGGGTCAAGATAACCCATGGGGTGAAGATGAGGGCATTGTGGGGGTCCTTCACCAAACCCAGCTGCCCAGGCTCAGCCCACGGAAGCCCTGAGGCTCCGGTCCTCCTGCTCAGGAGGGATGAAGTAGCCTGGAGGCAGGCAGCAGAAAAGGAATGCAGCCTTCTAGCAGGCTCCTCGACAGAACATCTCTGGGAGGCCCCTCAGCCCTTCCATACTCCTGCTCTGTTGGGGAAGCCAGGGATTAGGGGCCTAATTCCTCGGAGAATCCTGTTTTTCTAAGCTTCACACGCATTGCTCTTTAGGAAAGGCCCCTCATCTAATTAGCCTGAGTCAACAGCTCCATTTATTTGGACACGTGATGTTATGAATGGGCTGCTGCTGGTGTGTTTTTGTACCACATATCTGGGCTGCCCTTCCAGGATGGCATCGGGAAGGAGGTACGGTGGGCCACCAGGCCGGTGTGAGTCTAGCCTGAGAGGGGCTCCAGCGGGGGCCGGAAGGGAGACCCCAGGTCTGCTCGCCAGGTGGGAACTGCTCCCTCTTGGATTTCATAACAAGAACGTGACCCATGGAGTGTCCACAGACCCAGCCTCCTCTCCTGTTGGTGTTCCTGAACCAAAATAAAAGAGGGATTAGGAGCCCTTTAACTGGAACTCCTTCCTTTGTCCCCAGTCAGAATCAAAAGGGACTTCCGCAAGGGGCTTTTTTTTTTTTTTAAAGATTTTATTTATTTAATTTGTCAGAGAGAGAGAGAGAGAGAGAGAGAGAGCACAGGCAGACAGAGTGGCAGAGGGAGAAGCAGGCTCCCTGTGGAGAAAGGAGCCTGATGTGGGACTCGATCCCAGGACGCTGGGATCACGACCTGAGCCGAAGGCAGCCGCGTAACCAACTGAGCCACCCAGGCGTCCCCGCAAGGGGCTTTTGATGATCACAGGCCCTTTACCACGTCCATAAGTACCCAGGACTTTTGGAGAAAAAAATGAGTACCAATAGTTACTATTTATTAAGCATTTACTATGTGCAGTGTGCTAAGCATATTGTACAATAAATCACATAAACACACATACCTTTTTTCTCTTCTCTCTGTCCCCTCACAACTTATCTGCGTGGGGATGGTGCAAGCCCTCCTCCTCTCCTGCACTCCAGCCTCTCCCCACCTCTCTCTCCTTTCCTTGAGCTTTGCTGTTTATCCTTCCAGATTCTTCTCTATGCATTTACATACACAGGTATCATATGTCATTTCTAACTGTAAAGACAACTCCCATTCCCAGCAGGTCACAGACTTGGTCTCAGTGAATTGTTGTGCATCTTACCTGTTCCTCTTCTCACTGCCTCTTCTCCATGCTTTTGTTATTTGTGGCAAATGGGTCAGTCGTTGTGGGCGTTTGATCCATGGGGTCACATGGAAGTAACCCTGAATAAATGGGACAGGAGCTCTGCCTTGCTGCCTCCTTCTTGTCCCCTGAACTACCACCAACCTCGCTGTTACACCCAGACCGCTTTCTGCTTTGTGTACAGCAGAGCCAAATGGAAGCAAGAAGCATTGTCACCCTTTCCCCAGAATAGGGCTGATCCACACACACACACCCCAGACCGCAGAGTGCTTGTGACAGAGGGTTAATCCCTCTTTGGACAAATAGAACATTGCTGCGAACAGCCGCAGCTTAGCTGAGTTCCGCGCAATTACCACGAGTGGGGAGTCTGGGAGGGCAGCTGCTATTTGCCTGTTCCTGCCTGGGAGGTAAACCCAGTGGGAGGACCGGACTCCTAAATGTTGGCCTCTTTTAGTGGGGGTTCATGGCCAGGAACTGCTGTGTGTGTAAGACACTGAAAGGAATTCTCACAATTGATGTAGGCTGGAAAAGCAGAGGCCAGAAGAGGCAGGAGTCAAACAGACATTATTTGCTGGATTAGAAAAAACCCAAATTCCAGTGCCGGGCCTGGAAGCTTCTTGAAAAAAGGTAATGGGACCTTTTTTCCTGTTGAACTTTCAAACCTTACTGACCCTGCACTTTGTGCTCTGGAGTTTATCAGGGAAACTGGGGGCCAGGAGTGTAGCACGACTAAAGTTACTAGGGCAAAGCTGAAGGCAGGTCAGCCCTCCACAGGGGAGTCCCAAGGGCCTGCAGGCAGCCACTGCCACCAAGAACTTCTAAGGCCAAGAAAGGGAAGCCTCGAAAGCAAACATCCCTGCACGGTCCCAGGCAAATGTGTTCCTCATCAAGGCAGATACAAACAAAGTTTATTAAAAAGCCTTCTAAAGGACATTCCAAATCACCAGCAGACCTCTGTGAGGTGACCGTCCATTCTCCTGCAGACTCTCATTCCAGCCTCATTGGAGGTTTTCAAACACCAAGTCACCAATGTGTCCAGGAAGGAAAATAAACAGGGGGCTCCAGTGGGCAGCCTTGTGGCTCACAGTGACCCGGCTCTCAGTGCCGGCCTGCACTCTTTGACACCACAGCTGGCAAGGCTGATAGGAATGACCTGGGAATGGAGTACAAACAGGGCAGTGAGGTCTCTTGGCCTGTGGGGTGGGCGCTTCCCAACACGCCCTAATGGCAGCCCACCAGGTAGAGGAAGTGCCCCTGTGGTTGCAAAAATGGCAGCTTGGTATAGTGGCATGAACTCTGGACCGGGCAATCACACGCCTTTTGTGTTCTGAGAGGAGAGGAGACTTCTGTTTCCAAATAACTGGAAGTTTCCTCATCTGTAAAATTGTTGATTTTCTCAACAGACCGTAGTGGAGTTGCTCTCATTAAAGGAGGTGCTGGAAGTCTCAGAGCCAGTCCGCATGTGTCCCAAGCATGTTAGGGTGCCCCACAGACACCTTGGCCCTGGGGAGCACAGTTGGACAGTCCCCCCTCCTGGTATGGAAGCTAAGAGTCTGTGATTTTACAATAATCTGAATAAACACATGGGCCAGTAAGCAAGTTGTGAACTGTAGCGTATTGCAATACTAGGACAAGAGACAGGGGAGAATTCTGTCTCTACAGTCAGATAGGCCTGCATTGCCACCACCTGCTTGTGTCACTTGGGCAACTTCATTGCCTAAGTTTCCAGAACCCAGAAGAGAAGATCAGAGTAGTTGCCTTGTGCTGTTGATGTGAGCAGCTGTGCTGAAGTCTAAACCATTAACGAAGAGTCAGATACGTAGTTGCTAATTACTAAGTAGTAGCTATTGTTATTTTTATTTCTTGGGCATGTCCGATGGCCCTTGCCCTGTTCCACATTCTGAGGAGATCAGGGGGTATCCAGAGAATAAAGGAGGGGAGGAGGAAGAGAGAGTGGGCCTGTGGAAGGTAGAAAGAACTTTGCTACTGATAAAATTATACTTGTAATGATTTATTGAGAACTTTCTAGGGGTGGGCACTGTGTATGGAGATTATAGTAAGTCCCTCCCATGATAATTTCACACTGCATGTTACTACTGTGCTTTTTCCCCCTCATAGGGGTGGAAACTGAGACTGAGAAAGCTTCAGTGATTGCCCAAATCCCAAGGCCTATGCCATAGATGAATATTTGTATCCTCCACCCTCAAATTCATATGTTGAAAACCTAGTTCCCATTGTGATGGTGTGAGGAGGTTGGGTGTTTGGGAAGTGATGAGGTCATGGGGGCAGAGAGCTCCCTTTTCCCTTTTGCCACTTAAGGACACATAATAAGGCACAGGTCAGGAACCAGGAAGATGGCTCACACCAGACACCAGATCTGCTGGTGCCTTGATGTTGGACTTCCTAGCCTCCAGAACTGGGAGACATCTTTGTTGTTTATAAGGTACCCAGTTTATGATGTTTTGTTATAGCAGCCAGAAGAGAGAGAGCTAGGACTCAGGCTTTCTGATTCCCAAGCCTGTGCTCTCAGCCTCTAAGGATTACAAATCCCTGATTCTGAGGCAAGGGGTGCCCTCCTCCTCTCACCGATGGCTGTCTTGAAACACAAGAGCCCAACCAGAGCCTACAACTGTGATGCTTGAGAAACCTTCCAGTCACGACGTCGTGTATAAGGCCAGGAATGATTTCACCAGTTTTGGCAACACCAGCTTTCCTGGTTCTCAGCTAGTAAGTCTCACCCCTGGTTGCACATTAACATCACCTGGGGCTATGAAAAATCCACGCCACAAAGGCTACCCGGACCAATTACATCAGTGTCTGTGGGCAGGGCCGGGCTTCAGTATCCTGTTAAGGTCCCTGGTGATTCCAGACAGCACCCAGTCCTGAGAACCCCTGTGAAGGGCAATTGCAGGTTTTGAAGCCCTTGTTCCCTTCCACTGAGAGGCTGGGAGTAGAGGAGTTTTGAGGCAGGAATGAGGCACGAGTAGGGAGGCAGTAAAGGGGAGAGATGAAGGGCTGACAAAGAATGTGGTGTGGGTCCTGAGGCTCAGAAAGGTTAAGTAACTGGATTCAGGGTGCACACAGGGAAAATGGCAGAGATAGAAATCATACCACTGAAGGGGTGGCAAAACAATAGAAATCTCCCATAACTGGGGAAATCCCAAAGGTTATTCAGTGTTAGAGTTCCCCAAAACCTACTTCTGCATCCAATTCTCTCATCAATTCATCCTTTCCATCCAATCAGACTCATCCAGGCTGAGCTTCCATTGTCAACTGACTGCCGAATGTCTATTTTCAGACCAGAGTGTTCCTTGGACCCCTAACCTATGATGCCGTAATTCATCTGACATTTCTTTTATTTTTTAAATTATTTTAAAGATTTTATTTGAGCGAGAGAGCACACAAGAAGTGGGGGTGGTGGGGGAAAGAGGCAGAGGGAGAAGCAGACTCCCCAGGGAGTCTGAGAAGCAGACTGACCAGGGAGCCCAACCCAGGGCTCAATCCCAGGACCCCGAGATCATGACTTGGGTTGAAGGAAGATGCTTACTCAACTGAGCCTCCCAGATGCCCTCTGACATCTCTTTTAGATGACTCCAAGGCATCCAGGATTTTGCATGCCCAAGACTAAACTCAGTCATGTGTACCTCCAGCCTGGTCCTTCTGCAGGTTCCAAGACTGGTGATGGCACCAGAGTTGAGCAGGACTGTTCCCTAATTCCCCGTCCATGTGCATCACCAACGCTCTCCGTCTGAGCTTCCTAGTACCTGTACATCCTGTCTTCTCTCCACCTCTGTTGCTATCCCTTTAACCAAGCTACCATCATCTTTGGTGATTTATTCTTTTTATTTTTGGTAATTTATTCTTGCCGATATGACTATTTATGTCTGCCTCTTCCACTAGTTTACACACTGTGTAGGGGAGGAACTAGGTGTTTTTTGCTTTTTGTTTGTTTGTTTGTTTTTAATGAATTTTGTCTCCCCAGGACCGAACACCTCACCTTGTCCTTGCAACTACTTGGTCCTCAATAAGCATTTGTTGAATACCCAAGTGAGTGAATAACTAACTTTCTTTCTTTTTGAATAACTTTATTTTAAACTTTAAATTCATTCCGAGTGCTGTCACTATAATGGCTGTTCCATTAGAGCTTGCTGCTTTTTAGGCTGAAAGCCGGGATGACTCTGCATTCCATGAGGTCTGGGGGCAAAGAGATCTTGTCTACGGAGACTGAACAGAGGATCTGAAGGACCATGTATTCTGAGATGAGACACAGCCACACCATAGGGCAGGTCAGCTCACACACACACACACACACACACACACACACACACACACTTGTATCCATTCCTGGTCAACTCTGGTCTACTTACTCCACAGACATTACCTTTATTTGGAGAATCAATTATGAAATCAATCCCTCACTATTTCTCCAATAATGTAGCTAATAAAAAGAAAAGCTATTTTGATGGTGTCTGGTTTTCAGCTAAAAGGAGGGTCAGAACAGCAATTTTATCAGCTGCCCTTTGAAAGTGCTTCTCTTGGTCACAGCAGTTCACAGGGGGAAACTCAATGACTCTAACCCTGTTCTTGATATTGGCTCTTGCCCGAGGTGACAGATTATGTTACCTCTGGACCAGGACATCTGTGGGTAGACATCAAGGTCAAGTCAAGGTTACACCCTGCTGGCTCTGTCATCAAAACATGGTCCAGCTCTCCCCGATTGTCTGATACAGGGAAACACCAGTCAAAATAGCATGTCTCTGGGATTCCGGCAGAAGTGGGCCATGGGAAGTAGCTCCAGGTCCTGGACTCTTGGTGCAAGCTCCTCTTTCAGAAACTCATTAACATAGATTGTTCTCCAAGAAAAATGTCCCAGCTTCATGGTGGCAACTGTGACGTTGTTCCTGCCCTCAGTAGATGGAAAAGCCCTTAAGGGCAGTAACTGTGGTCTTTCCACTCCCAGCCCTCACAGTCTGAACCTTTATGGTGCTTAGGATTTCCTAGGGTGGCAGGAGATATAGAGCCATGAGACTGTCAGACATTAAGTAATGGAGTCAGAGACTAAGCCTGCCTCTGGACCTGACACTTTCTGGTTGAGAGCTTTGGGCAAGTTACTTAACATCACCCAGCTCCAGTTTTCTTACCTGTAACCGTAGTTGTACTACTTGCATAAGGGTTTTTTTTGTTTTGTTTTTATTTATTTATTTATTTATTTAGCAACATTCAATGAGATAATGCATATAAGGCACAAAAAATGCCACTTTTGGAATGAATAAGGGTGGGGGTGCTCCTTCTTGGGTGAGGGGGTCACGGGAGATCCCGGCACACACTGGAATCCATTGGAGGTGGGGTCTCAGGCCTTCTAAGTTCACTATTCCTTTGGATCTGATTTCTAAAAATAGAAAATAGACACCATTGCCTTTGACTGCCAAGGCCCAGCTATAGTACCCATGTATTTTGTAGATTAAATGTCATCAGAAGACAGAACAGATTGCAATGCCCACAGCCAGGAGTTTCTTTATTCATTTGTGTATCACAGACATAAGTAGTTGATTTTATTATTCCTCTAACCCTTTTTATTTAAGTATATATTTTGGGAACTCTTAATCCATCAAAGAAGCATTTAAAAGAAACTCATTAATTATTCTTGGGCACCAAAGAATAATTACTAAATAAAAGCACAATGCCTCACTTTCTTAGGTTAAAACATCAACCATCCTGCTTTGATGTGCTAACAATCCCTAACAAAGGTCAGGAAAGCAGTGACCGCCTCAGCAAGAGCTTTAAAGAGGTTCTGTGCATAGCCGGGGCCTTCACTGGTCTGAACATAGCTGGGAGAGATCCCCTCTGACAGAGAAGCCCAGGGTGTGGGATATGTGAGGTTTAGATGAGCACTGCTGATTTATGGCTGCCATCTTGTGGCAGTTGCTCTAATATGAGTCTGCCTGTGGGTAATGGGTTTCCTAACATCTCTAAAGACGTGCTCCCCGGTGATTTATATAGTACTTGCAAAAGTACATTTGCAAATGGGGCTCTGGGGTCCTAACTCCAACTGTAGGAAAAGTGAAATGAACGAGAATGGACCTTCTGCAAGGGGGACATACAGGCCGGTGGTGGGTGGCAGGTGTTTAAGTGGTATGTCTGGGGCAGTGTGGTGCCAGGACAATGGTGACAGCTGCCATTTATTGAGCATTTACTATGTGCTACATTTGGCTTAGCACTTCCCATATATTATTTCATTTAATACTGACAACAACCCTCCGAGCTAAGCCCTACTGTCTCCCTATTTTATAGATGAAGAAACTAAGGCATGGAGAGGTTCGGGCACTTGCTAAAAGTTAAAGAGCTAGTGTGTGGTAGAGCTGGGCCTCAAAATAAGGTCTTTCTGACTCCAAAGCATGTACTCTAAACCTCCCTGTGCAGTCGTGGGCAGGCTGTAGACTCTGGGACTTGGTCTTGGCTCAGCTATCTGGATAATGAGAGCTTGGCTTAGTTACTTAGCCTCTTCCACTCTGTTTCTCCCTCTGCAGAGTGAAGCTTCCTCACAGGTTAATTGCAAGAATTAACTGGGATAATTGACGGTGTTAGCATGGTGCCTGGCACAGGTGAGGGGTCAGTAATGTGGGTTTCTTCCTTTTGCCCTTGGTCAGGGAGAAATGGGAGGGCCACCTCTCTAGTTGTCCTCTTACCATTTCAGCCTCCTCTACTTCCACTGGGCTGCATAGGACCCTTTCCACCAATACCAGAAGATCTTTGATTCCTGACAGTTTAATGCATTTCTCAGTTTAACCATCTTGGCTGCATAGGAAAGGCAACACTGGACGTGTAAAGAGCCTTTGATTAGAATTTTAGAGATCTTGGTAGTTTAGCACCTGGTCTGTGACTTGGACAACTTCTGTCTCTCTGGGCCTCAGTTTCCCTACCAGTAAAATATAGGATTTGTCCAGAGATAGGACCAATGTGCCTATGTAGTCCACATGCAGGCACTCCCTAGTCTGTACCCACTAGAGACATGATTAATCAATTGCGGCGTCTTTGTCAGTGATCCTGGATGTGGCCGCAGAGCCTTCCCCCACACATGGAGGCAATCACCGTCAACCAGTTAGAGTTAAAATGCTAGTTACAACCTCCTGGGTATTCCTGAACAATTTATCATCTGTTAAGCGTCCTTCTGGTTCTGACTATGCCATCTGAATCTTTAACGTGGTGAGGGGCTATGCAGAGTGCAATCACCTGAAATGAGGAGGGTGGATTCTAGCTTTAGCCCCATCACCTAGCAGCTGCGTGACCTTGGCATGTTGCTTACACCCTCTGAACCCTATTTCTAATTTGTAAAAACAAAGTCTTAACATATGTTCTGGCCATTGGCATTGTTATGAGTCTGACATCACCGTAACCTCCGTGAATGCAGGGCCTAGGTCCCCATCAGCACTGCACCCCCGTGCCTGGAAGGGTCTGGTCAGGAGCAGGCTTTCCATGAATTTTTGTTGAAAGGAAACATGATAAAATATGAAACTTATAGAAATGGAAGGAACTACAGCCTGGTGAATGAAACACATGTCTAGAGAAGCAATTCTCAGTTGCGTAGAGCATGAGGTGGATCCGGGAGCCCTTTCAGCATGCAGATTCCTGGGCCCTACCAGGAAACTGATCCAGCATGCGTGGAGTGGGACCCAGGAATCCACAGTTTTTTTTTTTTTTTTAAAGATTTTATTTATTTATTTGACAGGCAGAGATCACAAGTAGGCAGAGAAGCAGGCAGAGAGAGAGAGAGGAAGGGAAGCGGGCTCCTTGCTGAGCAGAGAGCCCGATGCGGGGCTCGTTCCCAGGACCCTAGGATCGTGACCTGAGCCGAAGGCAGAGGCATAACCCACTGAGCCACCCAGGCGCCCCCAGGAATCCATAGGTTTAACCAGATTTCCTGGGGATTCAGCTGTAGGTGGTCTGGTGCCCACTCAGGGAGAAATAGAGCTCCCCAGCTGGGAGGCTCCAGTAGAAGTTAAGATAAACAGAGAGACCTTGGTTTGCTGTCCATTGTTCTCTAGGAGTTGAGTTCCACCTTGGAGTTCCCAGAGCCACAGCCTCTGTGAGGGAGTCACTTGGAAGGACAGTTCCCTCCAGCCCTCATTGCTGCCACAGAGGCCCGGTCCTCAGCTGACTCATGCATGCTCTTTGGTTTCTGTGCTCTCACCTGTAAAGCCTACATAGGAAGCAGCCAGATCAGGGGCATTTCCCCTTTATCTCAAGTCAAATGGGAGTGATGGGGGTCTAGGTTGCCAGTGCTGCCCATTACCAGTTATCCCCTGTGGGTCGTGTGTTGCTCTCCTCAGCTCCATCCTGAAGTCTCAGACCAGGATCCTTCAGGAAGGGCAACAGGAGTCAGGTTGGCTGGGGCTCAGCCTGGTACTCTGGTTGAGGTGGTGCTATGTATGTATGTGAGAGAGAGGGAGAGAGAGAGTGTGTACGTGTGTCCTGATGTTGGCTATCTACATAGTTCCCAAAGCAACTGAGTGGAAAGTGACTGTCAAATATTTGGGATTTTTTAGGGGCACCTGGGTGGCTCAGTTGTTAAGCATCTGCCTTTGGTTCAGGTCATGAACCCAGGGGCCTGGGTTCAAGCCTCGCATTGGGCTCCGTGCTCCTGGGGAAGCCTGCTGCTCCCTCTCCCACTCCCCCTGCTTGTGTTCCCTCTCTTGCTGTGTCTTTGTCAAATAAATAAATAAAATCTTTAAAAAAAATTTTGGGATTTTTTTTTTCTTTTGCATGTTGCTAGACATAGAGATTTTCGCAAACACCCATGTAAATGTTTCATCCTTAGGTTTTAGGGCAATAATGCAACTTGCAAGTAGATGACTGTTAAAGCATATTTTGGGGGTTGCCTGGGTGGCTCAGTCAGTTAAGTGTCTGACTCTTGATTTTGGCTCAGGTCATGATCTCAAGGTCACGAGATTGTGTCCTGCTTTAGGCTCCACACTGGGCATGGAGCCTGCTCAAGATTTAGTCTCTTTCTCCCTCTCCCTCTGCTCCCATGCACTCTTTCTCTCTCTAAAAAAAAAATAAATAAAAATTTAAAAAACAAACCTACTTTTGGATATTATTTGACATCACAGTCATATTCATCACTGTTGTCCTCATCATCATTCAGACTGAATTCATGAATTATTAAGAGAGAGTTGGATTTTGAACTCTTGTTAAAAATTCAAATTAATTCAATTAAAAAATTATGATTCTAGGGGCACCTGTGTGGCTCAGTGGATTAAGTCTCTGCCTTCAGCCCAGGTCATGATCTCAGGGTCCTGGGATTGAGCCCCCCATCGGGCTCTCTGCTCAGCAGGGAGCCTGCTTCCCCCTCTCTCTCTGCCTGCTGCTCTGCCTACTTGTGATCTCTCTCCCTCTGTCAAATAAATAAATAAAATCTTTAAAAAAATATATGATTCTTTCCAAATCTCCCAGAGCATTTTCCCCACAGCTAACAAGTTCTGTTAACTTCATGGGCTTCTTCTAAGGATTAAACAAGTTAATATGTGAAATGTGCTTACAACAGTGCCTGATAAATTCTCATAAAATGATGCCCATTTTTCTTTACTACTACTACTAGTACTATCACTGATACTAGTATTACCACTACTACTACAAGTGATACAGTACTGTTAACATAAGTCCCACCGAAACAACCTCTTAATTACCCCAAACCAATGGAGAATTGGGGTTCTCCAACCAATGGGATGTCCCACAGATATTAACTTCTCAGTTAACTGAACTCTTATACTTTAAAGGAAAAGATCTTTGTACTATTAGTCACCTGGGCCATGGAGGCCATGTTGGACTCTTTGCCTTTATAAATAAAGGTCCATGGCACAACCTACTTTTTCCCTGTTTTTTGTTTTTTTTTTTTTTTTGTTCAGAATGCAAAACACCAGCTGGAGATTGTCAGACCTTTTTATGGCTGACAGCAAGTGCTCCTTGAGTTCTTTTTCTCCTTGTTTTTTTATGGTGCCCCTTCCCTGTTCTGATATTCAACTGTTTCTGCTTCAGAGACTCTTCTCTGCTCTTCCTTCTAACTTGTTGCACCAAATCTGTCAGGCCTTGGGTATAATAAGACAGATAATGCTGATAAAACTGTATGAAAAATGAGCATATCCAGGCACCTGGCTGGCTCAGTCGGTGGAGTGCATGACTCTTGATCTCAGGCTTGTGGGTTCAAGCCCCACATTGGGTGTAGAGATTACTTTAAAAAAAAAAAATCTAAAAAAAAAAAAAGAGTATATCCAATGCCAGAAGTCTGCTTTTACTTAATCCTAGGTTGTTAGTGATGTTCTGGAGAGTTATGATTGTCATAACTTTCAGAGGAGTGCAGTGTGTACTGTCAGGACATTACATTCCAGGAGGACATGGAAGACAGAATCTGGAGTAAGAATCGGTTATGCTCACTGTCCCTGATTCAACACCTGGACCAGTCAGAGACTCTAACCAGCCTCCTTACTTGGGCTCCCCGCTATCCCAGCTTCCTCAGCCTTGTCCCAGAAGTGAAACCAGATGGCTAGGGTGGGTAGTACGGGAGACCCACAAAAAGACCCCAGGGAAAACTGAGCTCCTGGTCCCACCCACTACCCCAAACTGCTTCTGAATTGGTTCAGCCATGAACAAACCCAAAAATTCCTTTTATCTCCCAATCACCAAGAATCTGATCCTTTATTTAGTCCCAAAACTTGGAAACTAATCTTTTATTTATCTCTACTGTAATCCCACTTCAAGCTGTGTATGGACTACACTGCTTGGGAACAAACCTCTAGGATTTCAGAAGGACCCTCAGACAGGGAAGCGCAAGGGCTTACGGGGGAAAGTAAAACCAGGGCCAGTATGTTTGGTTCCATGTGCGAATTGGAAGAATCACCCATGGTTCATCTGGGCTTGTGTGATGGAGAATGAGCCACAGGCAAACTCCCTAATCACCAAACCACAGTAGAGGGCGGGAAAATGGGCGGCATGATGTCAGGCCCCAGCAAGGCAAGCTGGTTGAAACAATTTCCAAGCTAGGCCCTGAAGCCAGGGCAAAGACTCCCTGAAAGGCTGCTTGGAGCATGCTGAGTGGTTCCAGACAGCCCGTGTCCACCCCGGTTCTCCATCTCTCTGTGCATCAGAGGTTAAACTAGGAGTGGGGGCAGGGGGTTCCACTCCCCACCCATCCATCCTCAGCAGGCCACCTCCCACTGGGACCCTGAGCGGAACGCCTTCCAGACCACCACCTCTGCCCTCTTTCCCTTATTCTTGTATTCCGTATGAATTTCCTGAGCGCCTACCATGTGCCAGACCCAAGGCTGGAGCCAGCCATTCAATGGAACAGCACACCGTCCCTGCCCTCCCAGAATGTTTAGAGCCAGTGGGGAAAGCAATCAGATGCTGGACAGTCATTTCATGAAAATTATGATGGAAAGGGTTTGGGAGTTCATAATTGCAGAAGGAAATTAGCACAGGTGGTCAGAGGCAGTTAGCTGACTGTAGGAGGATGAGCAGAAGTTAACAAATTGCAGAGTTGGGGTGTCAAGGAGTGTCTTCACAAACTTGCTTTGGCTTTCCAGCTTCTTCATGCATCTCTTCAAACTTTAGCTCCCAACTCAGGCCTCAGGGGCACTGAGTATGCATTCAGAACTCCATTTCTGGACCTGCCTCTGGGCACCAGACCCTGGCATCTGCCCCCAGAACCAGCCAGCTGGTGTGTCCTTCCCCAAGCCCCCTTCTGGGGAGGCAGCTGCCCAGTCTTGGTCCTTCTTTCACCAGCTCACTCTCTTATGTATTCACACTTCACTGATTCACAGGCCCAGTCAGCTTGATTCCACAGGGCTTTCCTAGCACCTGCTGGCTCCCAGGGGAGGCGGCTTACTTTGTTCATGTGCTCTTTCTCTCAAAGTTTGCTTCACCAACATTCCCTCCACCAGGAACAGGCCTTGTGCTGGGCCTGGCTGAGTGAGAAAGGGGAGCCTGAAAAAGGGCCATGGGGGTGGGATTCAGGGAAGGCTTCCTGGGAGAGGCAGGCTCAAAGGGAATTTGCCAGGTGAGATTGCCCTACTTTCTCATATTCTCTCTCTTTTGTTCTCTCCCATTCCTTTTTCTCCCTTTACTTTGGCCTATCATGGATGTCTCCCAGCTTTAGCCTGAAGGAATCTAGCCTCACACCTGCCCATTTGACAGATGGGGATAGTGAGGTCCCAAGAGTGGGAAGGATTTTCACAGAGTCATGCAGCTCAAGGAAAGACAATGTATTATTCCAGAGTCTCTGTGATTGAGACTTATTCCTTCCTAGCTATAAAGGCTGTCTTCAAAATTTACACCAGTTCTCTCCTCTGGGTATACCTCACTCTGTCCCTTCATCATTGTCTGATTCTCTCCAGGGAGCGATTTTCACAAGTCTCAATGCCTTCCTGCTTTTGGACAGACGAGCCTGCCAAGGATGTGTCCTAGGATCCTCACCAGAACATCTCCAAGGAGGGGCCTCTGGGCTGCTGTTCTTCTAGACCTCACCTGAAACAGTGAAGCTTCACTATTAAAAGTAGGAAACTTTGGGGATCCCATTTTATTTTTTTTTAAGATTTTATTTATTTATTTGACAGACAGAGATCACAAGTAGGCAGGGAGGCAGGAGAGAGAGGGGGAAGCAGGCTCCCCACTGAACAGAGAGCCCGATGTGGGGCTTGATCCCAGGACCCAGAGATCATGACCTGAGCTGAAGGCAGAGGCTTAGCCGACTGAGCCACACAGGCACCCCATGGGGACCCCATTTTAATATCCTGTGAGCCCTGTTTTCTCATCTGTAAACTCAGGATAACAATAGGGGTAGTGGCAGCTTGAATGAAATAAATAAAATCTCAAATAAATAAAATAAAAAAGAAAATCATAAAGAAGAGAAAATACATCTTCGGTACTGTGCTGTATTTCTTGAAAAAATCCACATGTAAGTGGACTTACACAGTTCAAACCCATGTTATTCAAGGGTCAACTGTATATTTACATATATTTTTTCTTTACTCATTCATCTATTGATGGACACTTAGGTTGTTTCCATATTTTGTCTACTGCAAATAATGCTACCTTGAACATGGAAGTGCAGATGCCTTTTTGAATTAGTGTTTTTGTTTCCTTTGGGAAACAAATACCCAGAAATGGGATTGCTGGATCATTTGGTAGTTCTATTTCCAATTTTTTGAGGAGTTGCATATTATTTTCCATAGTGGTTGCACCAATTTACATTCCCACCAACAGTACACAAAGGTTCCCTTTTCTCCACATCCTTGCCAATACTTGCTATCACTTTTCTTTTTGATAATAGCCATTCCAACAGGTGTGGAATGATAGCTCATTGTAGTTTTGATTTGCATTTCCCTGATGATTAGTGATGTTGAGCATCTTTTCATGTACGTCTTAGCCATCCATATGTCTTCTTTGGAAAAATATCTGTCCAGGTCCTCTGCCCACTTTTAAATCAAGTTGTTTTTGTTCACTTTTTGCTATTGAGTTGTGTGAGTTCTTCACATATTTTGGATATTAGCCTCTTATCAGATATGTGATGTGTGAATATTTTCTCCTATTCTGTAGGTTGGCTTTTCACTTTGTTAATAGTTTTCCTTGCCGTGCAGAAGGTTTTTAGTTTCATGTAGCCCCACTTGTTTATTTTTGTTTTTATTGTCTTTTGCTTTTGGTATCAAATTGAAAAAAAAATCATTGCTAAGACTAATGTCAAGGAGCTTACCACCTATATTTTTCTTCTCAGAGTTTTATGGTTTTAAGTCTTACATTCAAGTCTTTAATCCACTTTGAGTTGATTTTTGTGTATGGCATAAGACATTGGTCCAGTTTCATTCTTTTGCATGTGGCTGTCCAATTTTCCCAACTTCATTTATTAAAAAGATTGTCCTTTCATCATTGGATATTCTTTGCTTCTTTGTCATAAATTGATTGACCAAGGGCACCTGGCTGGCTCAGTCAGTAGAGCAACACTTGAGCTTAGTGTTGTGAGTTTGAGCCCTATATCGGGGGTATAGTTTACTTAAAAAAAAATAGAACAAAAATAAAAGAAAATAAATTAAGTGACCATATATGCATGGGTTTATTTCTGGGCTCTCTATTTTGTTCCAGGCTCTCTAATGCATTTTCTATGCATTTATTTCTGATTTATGTTTTTTAAAAAATATTTACTTATCTGACAGAGATCACAAGCAGGCAGAGAGGCAGGCAGAGAGAGATGGGGAAGCAGGCTCCCCGCTGAGCAGAGATCACGACCTGAGCTGAAGGCACTGAGCCACCCAGGCGCCCCTATGTGTTTGTTTTTATGCCATTACCATATATTTTGAATTCTACAGTTTTGTAGTATAGTTTGAAATCAGGGAGTGTAATGCCTCCAGCTTCCTGCGCCTCCCCCCACCCCACCGCCCCACCCCAGCCAAATTGCTTTGGCTATTTGGGATCTCTTGTGGTTCCACACAAATTTTAAAATTTTTTGTTTTCTTTCTGTGAAAATACCATTGGTATTTTGATAGAGATTGCATTGAATCTGTAGATTGTTTTGGTTAATATGGGCTTTTTAGTAATATTCAGCACGGAATATCAGCACGGAGACTTTCCACTTATTTGTGTCTTCTGGTGTTTCTTTACTTTTTTTTTTTTTTTTTTTGCCTTTCTAGTGTTTCTTTAATCAGTGTCTTATAGTTTTCAGTGTACAGGTCTTTCATCTCCTTGGTTAAATATTCCTAGATACTTTATTCTTTTTGATGCAATTATGAATGGAATTATTTTCTTCTCTGATTCGTGTATAGAGACACAACTGATTTTTGGGGATGCCCGGGTGGCTCAGTTGTTAAGGGTCTGCCTTCGGCTCAGGTCATGATCCCAGAGTCCTAGGATCAGGCTCCTGCATTGGGCTCCCACATTGGGCTCCCTGCTCAGCAGGAAGCTTGCTTCTCCCCCTCCTACTTCCCTGCTTCTGTTCCCTCTCTCACTGTGCTCTCTCTGTCAAATAAATAAATAAAATCTTAAAAAAAAGAAACAAAACTGATTTTTGTATATTGAATTTTTAAAAAAAATATTTTATTTATTTATTTGACACAGAGAGAGAGAGATCACAAGTAGGCAGAGAGGCAGGGGGAAGCAGGCTCCCTGCTGAGCAGAGAGCCCGGATGTGGGGCTTGATCCCAGGACCCTGAGACTATGACCTGAGCCGAAGGCAGAGGCTTACCCCATTGAGCGACCCAAGCACCCCTGTATATTGATTTTGTATCCTGAAACTCTTCTGAATTTGTTGATTAGCTCTAATGGTTTTTTGGTGGGGTTTTTTTGGATTTCCTGTATATAATATCATGTCATCTGCAAATGCTGCAGATGCTCTGGCTGGGTCTTTTAATACTATGTTGAAAATAAACACGACAAGAATGAGCATCTTTATCTTATTGCTGACCTTGAAGGAAAAGCTTTCTGATTTTTCGCCAAGTATGATGTTGGCTGTGGCCTTGTCATATATGGCCATTACTCTGTTGAGGTATGTTCTCTCTGTACCCACTTTGTTGAGAGTTTTTTTTTTAATCATAAATGTATGTTGAATTTTGTCAAGTGCCTTTTCTGCCTTTTTTGATATGATCATATGATTTCTAATCCTTCATTTTGTTAATGTGGTGCATCACCACCACATTAACAGATTTGCAGGTATTGAACCAACCATTTGCATCTCTAGAATAAATCCCACTGAATCATGGTGTAACAACCATTTACATATTGTTGAATTCAATTTGTTAATTTTTAAAAAAGATTTTATTTATTTATTTGACATACAGAGAGAGATCACAAGTAGGCAAAGAGGCAGGCAGAGAGAAGGGGGGAAGCGGGCTCTGCGGGGCTTGATCCCAGGACCCTGAGATCATGACCTGAGCCGAAGGCAGAGGCTTTAACCACTGAGCACCCAGGTGCCCCTCAATTTGTTAATGTTTTGTTGAGGATTTTTGCATGTATGTTTATCAGGAATATGGCTTATAATTTTTTTTTATAGTGTCCTTGTCTGGTTTTGGTATCAATGTAATGCTGGCCTCATAAAATTAGTTTGGAAGTTCCTTCTTCTTCTATTTTTTTGAGATAGTTTTTTTTTTTAATTAAGTATTTTAATTTATTTATTTTAGAGAGAGAGAGAGAGTGCAGAAGCAGGGGGAGGGAAAGGGGGAGGGGCAGAGGGAAGGAAAGAGGAAGAAGGAGACTCTCCACTGAGCAGGGAGTCCAGTGCAGGTGGTACTCCATCCCAGGACTCCAGGATTCTTACCTGAGCCAAAGGCAGATGTGTAACCAACTGAGCCACCTAGACACCCTTGTTTTTTCAAAGACTTTGAAAAGGATTGGTATTAATTCTTCTTTAAATGTTTGGTAGGTTTCACTGGTGCAGTCATCTGATCGT
Organism: Lontra canadensis; assembly: GCF_010015895.1. Lineage (NCBI taxonomy): Eukaryota > Metazoa > Chordata > Mammalia > Carnivora > Mustelidae > Lontra > Lontra canadensis. Next base: position 9,546,267 of record NW_022631032.1, on the reverse strand, counting down.
TGACTGCTGTTTGTTAGGAGGCTTTTTGTTACTGATTTAATTTCCTTACTAGTAATTGGTCTATTCAGATTTTCTCTTTCTTCATGATTAAGTCTTGGTAGGTTAAATGTTTCTAGGAATTTATTATTTTTTAAATAGGTTGTCCATTTTTTGGGCCTATAATTGTTCATAGTAGTCTTTCATGATTTTTTTTTTTTTTGTATTTCTGTGGTATCAGTTGTAATGTTTCTTTCACTATTGATTTTATTTATTTGAGTCCTCTGTCTTTTTTTCTTGGTGAGTCTAGCTAAAGGTTTGTCTATTTTGTCTATCTGTTCAAAAAACAAGTTCTTAGTTTCACTGATCTTTTCTACTATCTTTAATTTCTATTTTTTATTATTTTTATTTTTATTTTTCATTCCTTTTATTTCTGCTTTAATCCTTGTTATTGTCTATTTGTTATTTCTACTAACTTTGGGCTTAGGTTATTCTTTTTTATAGTTCCTTGAGGTTAAAGTTAAGTTGTTTATTTGAGATATTTTTTGCTTCTTAATGTATGCATTTATTGCTATAAGCTTTCCTCTTTGAACTGATTTGCTTTCTTATTGTTGCGTTTAAGGAGTTCTTTGTGTATTTTGACTAACAGATTTTTTACCAAATATATCTTTTGCAAATATTTTCTCCCAGTCTGGTTTGTCTCGTCATTCACTTGATGGTTAATATAAATCTTATTTAAAATATAAGACATATTTATTATCTATTAATATTAATATTATCAATGCCATTAATATCAATTATAACATTAATATTATTATATAATATAAATATAAGACTTATATTTATATTTTAATTAAGATTTATATTATATATAAATTATAAATTTATATATCTATACATACACGTACAATATATATATACATATGCGCCACTCTCTTTGTCCTTTGTTCTTCTTTTTCCCCTTGCTTTTCAGAACTTCCACCTTGGGATCACTATCCTTCTGTTTGAAGTACATCATTTAGGATTTCCTTTAGGGAGGGTCTAGTGGTGACCCTTTCATTCAGTTTTTTTGTTTATTTGTTTGTTTAAGTCAAGTTGTCTTTAATTTGCCATCATATATGGAATTCATATAGATCAGAATTGTCATAATGAACTGGAAAGGATGAGCTATTCAATAACTGATTTTGGGGCAATGACTTTTTATCTGAAAAAATTTAATCCCTATTTCAAACTATACACAAAAATAAAATCCTAAGAGACTAAATATCTAAATTGGCAAACATAATTCTTTAAAATCATCAGAAGAGACTGTAGGAAACCTTTATGATCTTTCCTGGCAAAGACTTCTTAAACTGACACAAAAAGTAAAAACTAGAAAAGATTGTGAAATTTCAACATATGAGAATTACAAAGGTCTGCACAATTAAACAAGTTAAAAAACAAGTGATATACTGGAAGAAAATATTTATAGATACAAAACAAATAAAGGATTAGTATCTTGAATATATAAAAAATCCCATATGAATAAGGAAAAGTCTAATAGGTGGTGGGCATTAAGGAGGGTACTTGGTGCAATGAGCACTGGATGTTATATGCAACCAATGAATCACTAAATTCTACCTCTGAAACGGATAATCAAAATAAACAAAAAAACCCCAAACCAAAACCAAACCAAACCAAAACAAAAAAGAGCTCCTCCATCCTCTCTGCATAATGATTTCTATTAAAACTCTATGTTCAAACTTCCCAAATTGGCTGTTGGTATTTTGCTTAGGAAATTAAGATGCAATTTTTCTACCTGGAGAAAATGTGATTCTCAGATTTGTTTAGTAATGGACTAAAAACAGTCAGCTTTGAAACTCTAGACTGAAAGCTAAGTGCTTTAATCTAAGTTGTACTTGTGTTTCCCACTGAGAAGGTTAAAGAGATTACATTTGATGAGTGACAAGATGAGAGACAGTAAGATTTGCAGTGTATGAAAGTACATCTGAAATTATTTTATTTTATTTCTTTTAAACTTCTTTTTTAATTTATTCGAGAGAGTAAGGGTGAGAGATCATGAGCAGTGGGGAGTGGGAGAGAGAGAAGCAGACTCCCTCCCATTGAGCAAGGAGCCCCATATGTTGAATCAGGGACCCTGGGATCATGACCTGAGCCAAAGGAGACGCTTAACCAACTGAGCCAACCAGTCACCATATCTGAAATTATTTATCTTTTTTTTAAAAAAAGATTTTATTTATTCATTCTAGAGAGAGAAAGAGTGAAAGCATGAAGGGGCCATAGGGAGAAGGAAAAGCAGGCTCCTTGCTGAGCAGGGAGCCCAATGCGGGACTTGCTCTCAGGACTCTGGGGTCATGACCCCGAGCTGAAGGCAGATGCTCAACAGACTGAGCCACCCAGGTGCCCCTGAAATTACTTTTTAAGTATTATTCCCATTCACATGAAAAGTTGCATTCATTATTTTACCAGTAACTGGGAAATTGCTTTTTTAGAAAATGAGATACCATTTGCAAAGAGTTTAAAATTTGATGATCCGGTATGGTGAAAGACTGCTAGAGGCTGTTTAAATTGTTACATCCACTCTAGAGAACAATTTGTATATATCCTATAAAACTTTAAATGTACATCTCATACCACCCATAAATACAATCTCTAGGGATATTTCCTATAGGAAATCTTCCTCAGGTGCATAAGATAACAAGTGTAAGAATATTTACTACGGTATATAACATTAAAAACTGTGACCACAAATATCCATTAATAAATTAATGAATAAAATATCATATATTCATATGATTGAAACTGAAACCTTTAGGAGAAATGAATCATATATATACAGTTGACCCTTGAACAGTGAGATTAGGGTTGCCAACCCCCACGCAGTCAGAAATCTGTGTATAATTTCGATTCCCCCCAAACTTAACTAATAGCCTCCTGTTGACTGGAAGCCTTGCTGATGACATAAACAGTCAATTTAACACATATTGTGTACATTATATGTATTATATACTGTATTGGTCTAATAAAGTGAGCTAGAGAAAAGGAAATGCTATTGTGAAAATCATAAGGAGAAAAAATACATTTATAGTACTCTATTATATTTATTGGGAAAAAAACTCACATGTAAGTGGACCTGTGCAGTTCGAACCATGTTATTCAAGGGTCAATTCTATTTATGAAGGATGCTTTCTAAGCTAAGTGGAGGGAAAAAAAGAAACTAAAGAATGTGATGGCAGTTATGTAAATTTAATTATCCTTGAACATAAATATTGATTATTTATATCTATACATGTGTACATGTAGCATTCATATATTGACTAGAATGATACCCTTGACTAGAAAGATACCCAGAATCCTCTGGGAATGGGGGGAGGGGACAGGAAATGGAGATCAAAGGATATGATTTCATTATCTGCAATAATTTACTTTCTTTGTAGGAAAAAAGACATTAAGGAAATAAGAGCTCAGAAATAAGAGCTGCCAAATTTGGGTGGTGGGCCCATAAGCATGAAAAAATGCATAATAATATATTAGACCAAATGTCTATGCTGTGAAGCTTAGTGCCTTTTACTGAGTAGCTGTTCTCACACTGAGGGGAAATCAAGGCAAAGCCCAGACTGCCATGAAATTCAGAAATGCCTATTTGAGGAGAAGATATTTGCAAATGACATATCTGATAAAAGGTTAGTATCCAAAATATATAAAGAACTTATAAAACTCAATACCCAAAAAACAAATAATCTGATTAAAAAAGGGCAGAAGACATGAATAGACATTTTCAAAGAAAACATCCAGATGCCTAACAGACACATGAAAAGATGATCACATCATTTATCAGGGAAATGCAAGTCAAAACCACTAGGAAATATCACCTCACATCTGTTACAATGGCTACAATCAGCAACACAAGAAACAACAAGTGTTGGCGAGGATGTGGAGGAAAAAAAAACTCTTTTACACTGTTGATGGGAATGCAAACTGGTGTAGTGTAGCCACTGTGGAAAAGAGCATGGAGTGCCCTCAAAAGTTTAAAAAAAGAATGACCCTGTGATCCAGCAGTCACACTGCTAGGTATTTACCCAAAGAATACAAAAATACTAATTGAAAGGACACACACACCTTGACGTTTATAGCAGCATCACCTACAATAGCCAAATTATGGAAACAGCCCATCTGTCCATCAACTGATGAATGGATAAAGGAGATGTGGTGTATATATGCAATGCAATATTATTCAGCCATAAAAAGACTGAAGTCTTGCCATTTGCAATGACATGGAAGGAGCTGGAGAGTATTATGATAAATGAAAAAAGTCAGAGAAAGACAAATACCCTACGATTTCAATCATATGTGGAATTTAAGAAACGAAACATACGAACAAAGGGAAAAAAAGAGTCAAACCAAAAACAGACTCTTTATCTATAGACAACAAGCTGATGGTTATCAGAAGAGGGATGGGTGGGGAATGGGGTAATTGGTAATGCGAAGTGTACTTGTGATGAGCACAATGTGATGTATGAGGTTCCGAATCACTGTGTTGTACACCTGAAACTAATACTATGCTGTATGTTAACTGGAATTTACATAAAAACTTGAAAAAAAAATACCCACTTGATTGTTAAACTACAGGGAAATATGACATTGTACAGTTGGCTTCTGGGGTGAAACAATGTCCTAGCTTCTCCTTTCCTCCTTCCATTAAATATAATTCTCACTGTTTTTTTCAATTCCAATTTTAGAAATATTTTCCAAAGCCCAATGCATTACATTTGTGTGCCATTTATTCATTTATTTATTCAGTAGGCATTTATCTTGATTGACTAGGTTCAGGGAAAGGAGTTTGGAAAGCAAGAAGAAAGAGAAAGAGAAAATTGGTGATCATACTTTATCCAAATATCTAAGACCCATATGAAGAAGATTACAATATTTTTATTGCTAGTCATAATTAAAGATCAGAATAAATTGAGATGAATGTTATGCTAAATAGAATCAAAATTATGATGTTGTGGTTGGTGGTCTGATGCACCACCCAGATTCCTCTCAATGAGAATTGTTTCCATAAGTGCTAGGAGGGTTATGGACAGACAGCCTTCAGCTGTGATCCCCTTTAGAGACTGTCTCAGCTGAAGAAACTGGTCTTGCCTTGGGCTATGATTCTTCCCTGGTACCTCACACCCAATGGCTGATTGATGGGAGCTGGGCTATTTCAGCCTTACCTGGGACAACTCTGACCAGTCATTTTAACTCCAGAGCTCCAAAAGAGGTTCCTGAGGCTGTCACTGGATCTGCAGCACTTCAACTTATCCCTCTCTCCCTGCTGTTTACTTGGCATCTTCTTCACAAAGCTCTTAATAAGTATTGTGCATACTAAAAATAAAAAAAAAATGGTGATCAGAAGCACCTCCAAGGACACTGGGGAATTCATAAAGGCAAATTCACAATTACAAAGGGAAGGAAAACCAACGTGAAATGGTGAGAAAGGAGAGATGCATTGGGAAGTGATAGAAAAAGGGGATACACTGGGGGAAAAATGACATGAATTTGAAGCAAGAGTAGGGGTAAAATAAATACAGGATTGGCTGAAGACAACAGAGGTGGAAGAAACAGTCCATATAAGCACAGGCAAGGGATCTAAAAATCCATCTTTGGCTATATGTGGCCTATCCTCTGTGCTAAAGGTCCTTACCAGAAGTAATCTATCATCTATCTATCTGTCAATCTATCTATCCATCCTTGTCTGCTACTGATCAAGGCATTTTATTTTTTTTAAAGATTTTATTTATTTATTTGACACACAGAGAAAGATCACAAGTTGACAGAGGCAGGCAGAGAGAGAGAGAGAGGAGGAAGTAGGCTCCCCCTGCTGAACAGATAGCCCAATGCTGGGCTCGACCCCAGGACCCTGAGACCATACCTGAGCTGAAGGAAGAGGCTTAACCCACTGAGCCACCCAGGCGCCCTGATCAAGGCATTTTAGCTAAAAACCAAACCCGCAGCTGCCGGGTCCCTACGATGTTCCAAAGATGTTCCATCTTTGATTGGTGGCATGTGCTCAGAGTGTGTCATGGAGGATCACTAGTGCCTGAAGCCAGCTGGCGTTAGGTTGTGGGAGCAGTTCATTCCTGGAATAGGCGCCTCCGGGCCTTGCGAGAGGGACCCGGCAGGCGCTGGGGGCAGGCGCTGGGGGCGCGCGTGGGGGCCTGGGCTCGGAGAGGGAGGTAGAGGTTGGAGTGGCAAGTTGGGGAAGGGCTCCAGAAGGTGGGCGTCCAGGTTGAAGTAGCGGAGAGGAGAGCGTCTCTTTGGACTAGGGGTGGGGGCCCAAGGCCAGGCACCCGGTGTGGGGCCCTGTGGGTGGGGGCTGGCCACCCTTGCAGCGCAGGGGCGGAGCCCAGGGACGGAGTCCGCTGCAGGATCCAACCGAGGCGGCAGGAACTCGCGGTCGGCGTCTTTCTCCTAGGCCTCTTCTTGGGCGGCCATCTCTGGGGCAGAAACGCAGAAGAGGCCCCGCTCGACGGCGACGTCGTGCTCGGGTGCGCTCGGGAAAGCGCCCCGTTCCAGGCTGGCAGGCGAGTGGCCCTGCCCTCCGGAGCGCAGGAGAGCCTCGGGGACCAGCACGAGGGTGAGCTCTCCGACGGTCACTTGCAGGGCCGACGTCGGCTCGGGCTCGAGCACCAGGTCGACGTCGTCCAGGAGCAGCTGCAGGGCACAGCCGGTGGCCAGGACCACCGCGGAGGTGAGTGTGTCCGCGGCCAGGGGCCCCTCCAGGCCCGCGGGCTCCTGGGTTCGGCGGCGCTTGGCAGGGCGGGGTCCACCTGGCGGCGGTCCCCAGCAGGGCTCGGGGTAGGCGCTGGGGCTGCGAGGCCAGCTGCCCATCACCGGGACAGCGCTGCGGGCGGCGCTCTCGGGGCCTGGCGGCGGGTGTGAGGGACCGGGTCCTGCACGCTGTGACAGGTCTCCACGACGACAGGTGAGGCGGCGGGGGCGGCGGAGCGCGGTACCGGGCGACGCAGAGAGAGTGCCTGGAGTTCTGGGGGCGCCTCCTGGGGCCGGAGTTCTGGGGTTCTGGTGGCGCAGCACGGGCGCAGGGCTCGGCYTGGGGCCTTCGAATGCCAGGTTCCTCACACGGAGGGATCTGCGCGGTATTTCAAGGGACGCCGGCGGAACCGAAGTCGCAAAATGTCACGCTAGGCTCCGCCCCTTCCGAGGCTCCGCCCCGTAGAGAGCGCGGTATTTGTGCAGCCCTAGAGCTGAGGCTGTGGTTAAGGAAATACTTCTGTGGGCTTCTAGGAGGCAGAACAATGGTGCCACTTTAGGGCTTGGCTTCCGGTGTGATCTCGGCCTTCCTTGAATTGACCTCAGATGAAGACGACCTTAATCGGAAAAGTGCATTTCGATTCCCACCAGTGGAAAACTGCCTAGATAGGGAGCTGTAAGGCCCCTCTCCTCGAAGCCCCGCCCCGGAAATGACCTGAGGTTTTTCTTCGGGTTGAAGAACGGGAAGAGTTTTTGGACCATATCCTGCGCCCTTGCGGAAGTTGTAAACCACTGTCATCACCTTTCAGGGGCGGTGAAGGGGAAATGTGATTGGAATTGAGCACGTTAATCGCTGGATCCTAATAATTAATCCTGCAGGATCAATTTATTACCGTACTGTGTACATATCCGTTTCGTATTGTAGTAATTTTTATACTACTATCATCAGCAGTAAGGAGTTTATTTAGTTTGACCTAAAATCCAACCACAAAGTATATCTATTTTAGCCCAAGGAACAGATGATGAAAACGTCATGCAGAGAGTTAATCGGTTTGCTCAGAAGCCCGGAAGAAGCAGAACTGGGTTCAACATGACAAGGCCCACCTACAAAGATGGTGTCTGCGCCTTTATCTGAGTTTCGGTTTGAAGGTGCTTTTGCGTTGCTTATTGTGGCTGCAAAATTAAGGTGCGGCTCAGCCCGTTACCTAGTGTTATTCGGAAGAAACACCCAACACTGATTTTGGAATAAGAATACTCCTAATATGGTCACAGAGGACAACAAAACATTTCCTTCCACCCCTGTGCCTTAACCACGTGATTGCTCACTTTATACGTTTTATAAAATAGTATATTTATATTTTCATTTTTACGGCTGCATAACATCCCTTTGTACGGAATTACATTTAAACCAGACTTCTCTCTCTTTTTTTCTATTTTACTTAAAAAAAAAAATACCCTCCCCAGTGTCCATAACCCAACCACCCTCTCCCTACCCCCCTTACGCCAGCAACCCTCAGTTTGTTTTGTGAGATTAAGAGTCTCTTATAGTTTGTAAACCAGACCTCTCTTAATGGACATTTAAGCTAGTGGTTTGTGACTTATCAGCATTGTCATTCCATTGCAAATTTGTGAAAAAGCTGGATGCTAACAACAACAACAAAAAAATGCTTTCCCCAAAAGCATCCCCCAAAGATGCTTTCCCCCAGCCTAGAATCACTGAATCCGAATTCCTGGAGCGTGGGGCCTCAGAATTCTCTGTAAGCACCTACAGAAAATTTTGTTTTACACTGAAGTTTAAGATTGCTGACTTTGTTTTCATTAGAGGTTGAAAGGTTTGGGGAGTTCAGGTAGCAGTGTGGTTATGCCTGCAGTCAGGGCCCTGATTGCTGGTGATCAAGTTATGAAGAAAACTCAACTTTCCTGGGCTACATTCAGCGTTTTTCCTGGTGCAACTGGCTGGCATCTGCTCTTATGGCTGGGTTTCCGGTGTTCCTGGCTGGGCTTGTGTGGGGTGGGTTGGTGTGACCAAGGGCGAGCACTGTCTCCTTGGACTCGAGAGCGTTCTGCTATAGGGCCTGTGCGACGAGGGGAGGAGAAGGGGAGAGTGTGGACTACCTGGAGACTGCAGTCCCCGAAGGGTGAACGTGGAAGCCCTTGCAACCTACTCAGAGGGTCGCAGATGATAGGAGCAACAGCTTTGCTGCTGGTGTTCAGGCAGAAGATGGTGATAGTGGTGCAGTGGGTGAGGGGGTTGGGATGGGGAAGGAGCTTGCAGGAACCACTGCTTTGGCCCTTGAAATTTCCAGGCTTGTGGAATAATGGGAGTTTCACTTAGGAGACTGAAAGTGGACATGCCCCGGTGTAACGTACAGATGGATGAGTCTAAAGCTAGCCAGGACACAGGGAGGGCTTTAGAACTGCTGGCCTGCTCAGTGGGGCTCTGAGCAAGGTGGTACCACTTGGTGTCTGCTGCTCACTTAACTTAAGCAGTTCTGCTCTGGAGCTCATCATTGTCCTTGGTCCTGTGAATCCTCACTGCGAACTCCCCTTCCAAGGGAATATGGTCCTGCCCTGAAAGAGAAGCAGTCAGCAGGGGTCCTGAAATAGATGCACCCAATTTCGTCTTCTGGTCATCCACTTTATACTTTGGTCATTTCACCTTCTCCAAGCCTCAGTTTCCTTACATGTAAAAGGGAGAGTGCCATCTACTGTGCGGGCTGGTTGTGAGTTAATGTATGTCAAAAGTTGTTGGAACATAGTAAGTCCTTAGTAAATAGTAGCTGTTTACTGTTTATTATGTTTATAATCTGTCTCTCCCACTTGACAACATCAGCTCTGTTCCCCAGCATCTTGAATAGCACTTGGCATGTAGCAGCATTGAATGAATGGCAAAAAATATTGTTATCGTCATCATCATGATCATCATCCTAAAAGGGAATCTGACCTGTTAGAAAGTACTCTTCCAGGTATTTTTGTGACATCATATCTATATGGTTCAGGAATGGCTTGCTGGGCACTGGGTCAGGTAATCTTTCATCCTGCCTGTCTTGAGTTTCCTGCAAGAGTTCCCAGGGACCGTCAGGGCCACTCATTGGGTTTCCTTGGTGTCAATCAATCATGCGTAACCAATCATCACGAAATGCTTGAACCACTGTTAAGGCGGAATTAGCAACTGTAGCTTCAGGTTCTGGGCAGCGTATAGGTTGGCAGCAGACACGTCATTTTGCATTTTTTTTTAAAGATTTTATTTATTTGACAGACAGAGATCTCAAGCAGGCAGAGAGGCAGGCAGAGAGAGGAAGGGAAACAGGCTCCCTGCTGAGCAGAGAGCCGGATGTGGTGCTCGATTCCAGGACCCTGAGATCATAACCGGAGCCGAAGGCAGAGGCTTAACTCACTGAGCCACCCAGGCGCCCCAGACACGTCATTTTGAAAAAAAAAAAAAAAAAAATGGAGGTACCTAGGGTACTGGAAGTTAGGTACAAGGTGGACATCAGTGAGTGGGATGCAAGACTTTCCTCAGCATTGGGCATCAGAGCACTCTGACCCCTTCATTTCTTGATTGGAGACTGTGAGGCCCAGGCCCTGTGCTCCTGGTCCTGACACTATCTTGGCATCGGTTGTTAGGTCATCTCCTAGAATGCATAATTGGCTTTAAACAAATTTTATTTACATAAATAGTAATACCTGAATACATTAAAAAAAATTGAACGGTATAGGTCTCCCTTCCACTCTCCATCAACCCCCAATTCAGGATTGAGGTAGTAAGATACTTTCTTTGTATTTCTTTGTTTCCTTCCTGGAATGGCAAACTATTGTGGATATTTTTCTGTTAGAGCCTATTGCTACTTGGTATTGTTATCTGCAAAGTACATGATCTCTTTTGTGTTTTATGAAGAGATCTTTTCAACATGAAATACTTGTGTCTGTATCTTGTTTGGAAATTTTTGATAAATACAAGAAAAAGCAACTTTAAATATCTCTTGTACAGCAAGTCCTTTGTCTTTGCCTGAAGAAGAATGATTATAGCGGCCCATTCACTTTCTGCTTATCTCATGGTAATTCTGGTATATCTTTATTTCTTGAACACATCACTGAGGAGTGAATGGCATTATACAGTTACTGAAGCTATTACAATGATTAGATATGATCATGGCCTATGTTATCATAAAATCATTAATACTTTACTATTTAAAGAATGCCCAAATTGACAGTAAAGTAGTTATTTGGGTATTTGGTCTTTTAAACACTGAGACTAAATTGCAGGTTTTTAAAAATTTTTTTATAAACATATAATGTATTTTTAGCCCCAGGGGTACAGGTCTGTGAATTGCCAGGTTTACACATTTCATAGCACTCACCATAGCACAAACCCTCCCCGCAGTTATTTTTTTTAACCAAATTCTCAGGTTTCTCTAAGTGAACATCAATGATTTGTCTCCGTGTATGTGTATAATTTTAAAATTGGTTAGTTATTTAATTTTAAGATTTATTTATTTGAGAGAGAGAGAGCATGCCTGCTCCCAAATAAGGGGAATGGTGGAGGGAAAGAATCTCCAGCAGACTCCCCTGCTGAACCTACTGGGCAGGGGGGCTCCATTTCAAGACCCATGAGATCATGGCTTGAGCTGAAGTCATCAGTCCCCCGCTCCATTGACTGAGCCCCCCAGGTGCCTCTTATTTATTTTATTTTTTAAAAAATTTAGGGTACAAATGGCTTTTATTGTTTGCAAAGGGAAGTGGAAGGGGGGGACGCGGCAGCTCTGGCTCCAGGGACAGCTACAGAGACTGACTCCATTGCTGTCCTTCCAGGGTTTCTGTATGTTAATTTTGGATTCAGATTTCTTATGACATTGTCTTTTTTTTCCAGTTACTTTCTGGGTTTACGATCATATGGTCAGCAAATGGTCTTCTTTTCTTTTCTTTGAAGTTTTATACATCAGATTTCTTTCTCTTTTCTCATTTTGTTGGCTAGTAATACCAGTACAATGTTAAATACTAGTGGGAAGGTGGCATCTTTTTCTTGTTCTAGACTTGGGTGGAAATGCTCCTGGTATTTGTCTGTTAAGCATAATACTGGCTGTTGCTCAGAAATGAATGTTATGTCAAAGAAGTATCAATATCTTTCTGTTTTGTTAATTTTTTAGTGCTCTGTTTTGAAATATTTCCAAATTTATAGAAACATTGCAAAAATAATAAAAAAAATATCATTTATCCATCATCAACTTTTTACATTTTGCCACATTTGCTCTATATTCTCCATCTCTCAGAAGGACCACAAGAGATACAAATATATATATATAGTCCTTGAATCATTTGAGAGTATGTTGTATATATTAGGCCTCTTTACCCCATAATATTTCAGTGTATATTTCCTAAAAAAAATATTCTTTTTTTCCCATTTTATTTTATTTTATTTCCTTTCAGTGTTCCAGCATTCATTGTTTATGTACCACACTCAGTGCTCCATGAAATATGTGCCCTCCTTAATACCCATCACCAGGCTCACCCAACCCCCCACCTCCCTCCCCTCCAAAACCCTCAGTTTGTTTCTCAGAGTCCACAGGCTCTCATGGTTTGTCTCCCCCTCCAATTTCCCCCAACTCACCCTAACGAGAATATTCTTATGTATCTTTACTACAGTCATCAAATTAAGAAAAATTTATCATTGATGCCACACTTTAACAGTCCATTTTCCAATTTTGTCCATTGTACCAATAATGTTTTTTATAATATAATTCTATTTATCTATTTCTATATCTATATTTTAAAAATTTATTTTATTTATTTATGTATTTATTTGTTTTGGCTATAAGATGGAGGTCAGGATCATGTATTGCTTTCAGGTGTCATGTCTCAGGGGGTGAGTTGGGAGGAGGGGCAGAGGAAGAGGGAGAGAGAGAATCTTAAGCAGACTCCATGCACAGCATAGAGCCAACCTGGGGCTCCATCCCAGGACTCTGAGGTCATGACTTGAGTAGAAATCAAGAGTCGGACACTTAATGCCTGAGCCAACCAGGCGCCCTACTTTTTATTTTGATGTAGTCCCAATAGTTTATTTTTGCTTTTGTTTCCCTTGCCTCAGGAGATCTCCTTAGAGAAACATTGCTGTAGCTCTTATAATAATAATTTAATATTATTATAATATATATTATATATATCTATATCTAATATAATAATAATAATTCTTGTCTTAAAATCCACTTTTCCTCAGTGTTAATATAGTTACTCTAGCTCTCCTCTGGTTATTGTTTGTATGATATATCTCCTACCATTTCAACTCATTTGTTTATTTGAATCTGAAATGTGTTTCTTTAAGACAACACATAGTTGGATTTTTTTTAATACAGTGCAACAATTTCTGCCATTTGATTGGGATTTATATTTATATATGGGATTTATATATATAAATATATATTTATATTTAGATTATTTATATTTATGGTAATTATTGATATGGTTGAACTTACACCTGCCACTTTGATATTTATTATCTAATTGCTTCTGTCTTTTTTGTTCCTCTGGTATTTCTTGACCTCTTTTGCATTAAGTAAATAATTTTTGGTGTGTCTCATTTTAAAATTCCCTGTTGATTTTTTAACCATATTATCTGAGCTGTTTGATTGGGATATAGGAATCACCATATGTATCTTAACTTATTACAGTCTGCTTAAGAGTAATACTAACTTAATTTCAATACTACATAAAAATGTTGCTCTAATATAACACTATTCCATCTTTTTCATTCAATACTTTCATCTATATTATATTAATATACATTATGAATCTAATAATATAATGTTATAATTATTGCATTTTACAGTCTTATGTCTTTTAAGGAAGTTAAGGGAAGAAATGAGAGAATATATTTATAGCATTTCTTAAAAATGGGTATTATTTTTTAGAGCAGTTGTAGTTTCACAGCAAAATTGAGGAGAAAGTAGGAGCAGTTCACATATCCCCCCTCCCCCCAAATATTAACATCCCATACCAGTATTACATTTGTTATAATTAATGAGTCTACAATGATACATCATTATTACCCAAAGTCCACAGTGTACATTAGGGTTCACTCTTGGCATTGTACAGTTCTGTGGGTTTTGACAAATGTATAATGGCATGTATCTCTGATTATGGTATTGCATTGAATAATTACCTGAACAATCCTCTGCTCTGCTTATTCATTCTGCCTTCCTCCTCTCTAACCCCTGGTAATATCTATTTGATCTCCCTACTGTCTCCATAATTTTGCCTTTTCTGGACTGTTATATGTTTGAAATCATAGTTTCCAGCCTATCCAGCTTGGCTTTTTCACTTAGTAATATGCATTTAAGGTCATTTTACAGCTTGATAACTCATTTGTTTTTAGTATTGAATAATATTCCATTGTCTTGGGGCACCTGGGTGGCTCAGTCATGGAGCATCTGCTTTTGACTCAGGTCATGGTCCCAGGGTCCTGGGATCAAACCCTGCATCGGGCTCCCTGCTTGGCGGGAGGCCTGCTTCTCCCTCTCCCACTGCCCCTGCTTGTATTCCCTCTCTCGCTGTGTCTCTCTCTGTCAAATAAATATATAAAAAATCTAAAAAAATTCCATTGTCTTCTGTGCTGTAGTCTGTTTATCCATTCACCTACTGACGGACATCTTGATTGCTTCCAAATATCAGCAATTTTAAGTAAATCTGCTATAAATGTCTGTGTGCAAGATTTAAAAAAAATTTAATTTTTAATTTTTAACATTAAAAATTATTATTTTTATTAACATATAATGTATTATTTGCCCCGGGGGTACAGGTCTGTGAATCGTCAGGCTTACACACTTCACAGCACTCACCATAGCACATACCCTCCCCAATGTCCATAACCCAACCACCCTCTCCATACTGCCCCTCCCCCCAGCAACCCTCAGTTTGTTTTGTGAGATTAAGAGTCTCTTATGGTTTGTCTCCTTCCCAATCCCATCTTGTTTCATTTTTTCCTCCCCTACCCCCCAAACCCCCAATTCTGCCTCTCAAATTATACTGAGCGAAATAAGTCAATCAGAGAAAGACAGTTATCATATGATCTCCCTGATATGAGGAATTTGAGAGGAGTTGACCTTTTTTTTTAATCATTTTTTAAATTTATTTTCAGCATAACAGTATTCATTGTTTTTGTACCACACCCAGTGCTGAATGCAATCCGTGCCCTCTCTAATACCCACCACCTGGTTCCCCCAACCTCCCACCCCCCACCTCTTCAAACCCTTCAGATTGTTTTTCAGAGTCCATAGTCTCTCATTGTTCACCTCCCCTTCCAATTTCCCCCAACTCCCTTCTCCTAACTCCCCATGTCCTCCATGCTATTTGTTATGCTCCAAAAATAAGTGAAACCATATGATAATTGACTCTCTCTGTTTGACTTATTTCACTCAGCATCATCTCTTCCAGTCCCGTCCATGTTGCTACAAAAGTTGGGTATTCATCCTTTCTGATGGAGGCATAATACTCCATAGTGTATATGGACCACATCTTCCTTATCCATTCGTCCGTTGAAGGGCATCTTGGTTCTTTCACAGTTTGGCGACTGTGGCCATTGCTGCTATAAACATTGGGGTACAGATGGCCCTTCTTTTCACTACATCTGTATCTTTGGGGTAAATACCCAGTAATGCAATTGCAGGGTCATAGGGACGACCTCAACGTGAGACAGGAATCCATCAGAATCCTAGAGGAGAACATAGGCAGTAATCTCTTCGATATCAGCCACAGCAACTTCTTTCAAGATATGTCTCCAAAGGCAAAGGAAACAAAAGCCAAAATAAACTTTTGGGACTTCATCAAAATCAAAAGCTTCTGCACAGCAAAGAAACAGTCAAGAAAACAAAGAAGCAACCCACGGAATGGGAGAAGATATTTGCAAATGACAGTACACACGAAAGATTGATATCCAGGATCTATAAAGAACTCCTCAAACTCAACACACACAAAACAGATAATCATATCAAAAAATGGGCAGAAGATATGAACAGACACTTCTCCAATGAAGACATACAAATGGCTATCAGACACATGAAAAAATATTCATCATCACTAGCCATCAGGGAGATTCAAATTAAAACCACATTGAGATATCACCTTACACCAGTTAGAATGGCCAAAATTAGCAAGACAGGAAACAACATGTGTTAGAGGGGATGTGGAGAAAGGGGAACCCTCTTACACTGTTGGTGGGAATGCAAGTTGGTGCAGCCTCTTTGGAGAACAGTGTGGAGATTCCTCAAGAAATTAAAAATAGAACTTCCCTATGACCCTGCAATTGCAAGAGTTGACCTATTTTTATTGATTTTGAGGGAGGTTCTCTGTGCCTCCTGGATTTTAATGCCCATTTCCTTCACTAAATTAGGGAATTTCTCCACTATAATTTGCTTCAATACACCTTCTGCTCCTCTCTTTCTTCTTCTTCTGGGACCCCAATTATTCTAATATTATTTCATCTTATGGTATCGCTTATCTGTCAAATTCTCCCCTTGTGATCCAGTATTCGTTTATTTCTCTTTTATCAACTTCTTTATTTGTCTCCTTTCCAATCCCATCTTGTTTCCCATTTTCCTTCCCTACCCCAACCCCCCACTCAAATTCTCAAACTCCTCATATCAGGGAGATCATATGATAATTGTCTTTCTCTGATTGACTTATTTTGCTCAGCATAATATCCTCTAGTTCCATCCACATTGCTGCAAATGGTATTTCATTTCTTTTGATGGCTGCATAGTATTCCACTGTATATATACCCCACCTCTTTTTTTTTAATTTTATTTTTTTGTTTTTTATTTTTTTATAAACATATAATATGTTTTTATCCCCAGGGTACAGGTCTGTGAGTCGCCAGGTTTACACACTTCACAGCACTCACCATAGCACATACCCTCCCCAATGTCCATAATCCCACCGCCATCTCCTGACCCCC